>NW_024581137.1:51361920-51504259 GCF_017639235.1 Corvus kubaryi | reverse complement strand
GACGCAGGGCTCTTCCTGCCGGGGATGAAGCCCCCCGCGGCCGCCAGCCGGCAGCCCCCGCGCCCGGAGGCACTCGGGGCGGCCGGGGACCCCCCGCGCCCGCGGTAGGGCGGCGCTTTTCCCGCTCCCGGCGCGGGCAGCGCAGCGCCTCCCGCCGCCGCCGCGCCCGCAGCAGCCCGGAGCAGCCCCGCAGCCCCGGCATGGAGAGCCCGCTCAACCTCAGCTGCTCCGCCGATACGACGCCGGACACCGGCAACAGGAGCGGGTCCTCCGCCGGCCCCGAAGGCGGCCAGGCCCATCTCTCCGTCTTCAGCGTGTTGGTCCTCACCCTATTGGCCATGCTGGTGGTGGCCACGTTCCTCTGGAACGGGCTGGTCCTGGCCACCATCCTCCGCGTGCGCAGTTTCCACCGGGTACCCCACAACCTGGTGGCCTCCATGGCCATCTCCGACGTGATGGTAGCAGCCCTCGTCATGCCCCTCAGCTTGGTGCACGAGTTGTCCGGGCGGCGGTGGCGGCTGGGCCGGTCGCTCTGCCAGGTGTGGATCTCCTTCGATGTGCTCTGCTGCACTGCTAGCATCTGGAATGTCACGGCCATTGCCCTCGACCGCTACTGGTCCATCACCCGCCACCTGGAGTACACGCTCCGCACTCGGCGCCGCATCTCCAACATCATGATTGCCCTCACCTGGGCACTCTCTGCCTTTATCTCTCTGGCTCCACTGCTCTTTGGCTGGGGAGAAACTTACTCAGAGGACAGTGAAGAGTGCCAAGTCAGCCACGAGCCTTCCTACACCATCTTCTCCACCTTTGGGGCCTTCTACCTACCCCTCTGCGTGGTGCTCTTTGTGTACTGGAAGATCTACAAGGCTGCCAAGTTTCGAATCGGATCTCGCAAGAGCAACTCCATCACCCCCATTACACCAGAAGCACTGGAGGTAGGTCAGCTTGGTTGTATTTGGCTGGGGTCAAGCGCTGGCAGCAGGCAAGCCTTTGCCAGAAGTGGGGGAAACCTAGACCAAAAATGTGCAAGTGAACAGTGATCCACCAAAGCCCTGTGGACCCTGGAGACTTCCAAGGGAAAGCAGACAGCAAAGCTTGCAAACCCAGGCTGTTGGCTCCTTCTGAGCCCCCAACTGTGAGCACTCAAGGTGTAGCTAAAGTAACTTTGGGCAGATTGTGAGCCTGAGCTCCACGTGGGCGAGCGGTGACTCACAGATGTCCCCCCGTGGAATGCTGAATCAGTGCTCACCGGCATGAGTAAGGGGTCACCATCCCTCCCATGGGGAGGCAAGGGGAGGGTGGATGGATGGGGTGCTGTGTCTGCTGGGGATAATACCCTGGCAACCAGAGCTGTGGCTTTGGGAACACTGTGAATTTACCCAGACAGAAAACACGTGCAGAATGTCCTTGGAAATCTTTCCTAATCGTGACTGCATTGTGTCAGTTCATCCCAGGCACGGTGACTCTGCACTGTAAAGATTTCTTGCCGGGAGGAAGCAAATGTGTGCTAATTTTCTTTCCTCTCCTGCCAAGAACTCTTAAACTCAATGGGTTTAGAGAAAGTAAGCAGACTTCTGTGCATGGCATGTGGGTGTGTGCCTGTTCTGCTGATCAGATTGTAAGTGGGGAAATAATCTCATTGTGCTGCTGTGTGAGCAACCCCATGTACCCTCAGTACTCTCTCTAGTTTCTAATCTCACTTTAATTAGTCTCCATCACCCAGAGGAGGTCGTACAGCCACCTTCCTTTCAGTTAGAGCGTGACGTGGATAGCCTGTGTTTCCCCTGGAGCCTTGGCCCTCGCTGGCATTGTTTGGCTCTGTACCTGCTGTGTGGGATCACCTGACTGGAGTACATATGGTGCAACTTGTGTTTGTGTTTGGCAGGTAAAAGAAGCTGCCCAGCAGCCACAGATGGTCTTCACTGTCCGTCACGCCACTGTTACGTTCCAGACGGACGGAGACACGTGGAGAGAGCAGAAGGAAAAGAAAGCTGCCCTGATGGTGGGAATCCTTATTGGGGTCTTCGTGCTCTGCTGGATCCCCTTCTTCATCACAGAGCTCATCAGCCCACTCTGCTCGTACAACATCCCACCCGTTTGGAAGAGCATTTTTCTATGGCTGGGCTATTCAAATTCCTTTTTTAATCCACTCATCTACACTGCTTTCAACAAAAACTACAACAATGCCTTCAGGAACCTATTCTTTAGGCAGCAGTGAACAGAAAAAGCTTTCCTGCTGCCCCAGGAAGCTGATTTCAAGTGTCAGTGTTTTCTACCAAATTCCTGAGGAAGTTCAAAGCCACAGATACCGAGATGATGCTAAAAACGCATCGCCATGGGTCGTATGTCCCAGCAACAGTCCCAGTCCCTCAGCAGGCTCTACATCCCAGCCTCTCAGCTGCTATTTTTCCTGCGAGTAGCATGTAAGGGCTTCTCCTGCCAGCAGCCTGGCATCCTTGCTCCAGTGCCCCACTGTGTTCCTCCTGCCTCCCCAGTGACACTCTGTTTGGTAGCACCAAAGGTGCAGAGGAGTCCACTGGCAAAGAAACATTGGTTTGGCCACTGCTGGTGTCTCACAGCAGTAATCAGCTTTGTCCCATGTGCAAAGCTGGGACCCTATAACATCAGGAGGTTTTGTGATTACATATGAGAGTAGATATTTTATGGCTTGGCTGAAAATGTGATTTGTCTTGTCTTTCACTGGTTTATTTTTGGGAAATAAAACCCTTGGTAAGGGTTAAGTGCAGGCTACAAGTACCAAGCCTTTTCTCACATACTTTATGAACAGCAAATTGTGTCTATTTGCTTTTGGATTCTATGTAGCACGTTTGTTTTAAAGAAAAATACTTATTGTGAAAGCTGAATGCATGGTGTACCCTGGAATGAGAGAGAATGCATGGGAAACTCGCCTCTCGTTCCCTGACTGCTACATGTGAGCATCTGCCTCAGACCTTTATGTTTAGAAATACCAGCTGTAAATGCTAATCTTTGTGCCTGTTGTTTCCCATTTTAGAACATAAATGTATTTTGAGCAGCTGTGGGCAGGTTTCCTCTAGTTTCAGGGGATGCAAGGGGTGTATTTCAAGTTGCTTGTCAATGAGGAACTGTGTTTTACTGTTTCTGAGTGCAATCCAGAAAACTTGAAACCAAAGCAAAGACCCCCCTTTGTTTCCATGAGCACTGGGTTGCAGGCAGAGGGCAGTTAATGACAGGTGATGTTTCTTTCTGGAAGCATAATCAAACCATGGAGCTTCTCTTCTGCAAGGACCAGACTTGAATATTTCTTTTTCTGCCCACCTGTCCTTCTCTTCCTGCCCCTCTAAGGCTTCATCCCCCATGGTTGTTACTGCTCTTTTGCCTCCCTGCCTTTCCACATTGCCAGCTTAATTATAGTGTTGGTATTTCACTCCTAGAATTAGAGTTACACACTTTATACTGCGCTGCTGAAAGACTGGCAGGTCTGCAGATAAAGGAAAGCATTCGTTTTAACTTAGTTAGGGGCAGCCACTGAAATCAGACCAGAACTGAAATGGTGGAAAAAAAGACAAGATGGAAATCAGAACGACCTGATTTCATGTCAGATATCTCAAGAAGAGATAAAATGGAAAGATGTCAATTAATCATGGTAAAGCTCCCTGAGGGTGGGTAGTATTGATTTCTATCTTTAGTAGACTGTGAGACATCAGATGTTAAAATTGTCACTGGTCCTTTAAACCAGTCAAAAATCCTGGCAGAGTTGGCAATAAAAGCCCTTTTTTCTTTTGCTGTCCCTGGACAGGTGAAAATGGAAGCAGAGGTCAAGGTGCTCTCTAGTGTTGCAGCACTTTCAGGACCAGTTAGACAAACATCCATCAGCACTGATAGGGACATGGTCGATCCTGCCTTGTGGCAGGAGGAGAAATAGGATGGCCCTTGAGATCTTCCTTAACACTATCTTATGAAAGTCTGTTAGAAATACTAGGTAAAAACCTGCCCTCACTGAAAGCAATGGACAATTTTTTAGTGATTTCAAATGAATCAGATTTTTATGTGGCATGTCTTGTCTCGTGAAAGCATAGTTTTCATGTTAATTAATTCAAGGAGAAGATGGGTGGGATGTGAGTAATCTTCTAACTCCCATGAAAGAGGCTCTGACCTGCCCTAACCATGTGCCAATCTTTACAACTAGTAAAGAGCATTTTCTCTGTTACATATTTTAAAATACTACTAGTGAGATCTCTGATGTATCAAAAATTGTAATAAACTCTTGAGCTGCTTTTTTTTGCTGAGTATATAAAGACTGTGCTGCTTTCTCTGGACAGTCCATAACTGATGCTGAGTTGTTCCATTTGGGAACTGCTGCTTTTGTTGTGCCAAGGGTTGTTTAGCCAAAAATGACTTGGAAAAAATGCTTCCTTTTTCACGCCAGAACTTCAGCTAAACTTGATGGTGCCTGAAAATAGGTGACTATTTCTTAGGCCCCCAGAGTGACACTTTAAACACTTTAAAGCATGGATTACCTGGGAAGTTGGACCTTAGTTCCCCATTTTCACACCTAACACCATGTCTGCACAACCCTCTGTCAGTCCCAGCTGTGTGCATGCCATTTTTATTTGCTTTTTGATGGGTATTGCAGATTCTCTGTCTCTGTTGTGTGGGGTCCTTGTGCAGGCTGTGGAATCAGCTGCAAGCTCAAATTAATGTCCACTGTAAGCAGACAAAAGTTAAACCGAGATCAGTGGGAAATTTCCCTACTTTTGCTGCCGTTTGGTGCTGGGGTGAAGCTGCCTTTCGTTACACCCTGTGTGTGCTCATGCTGTGCCTTAAACAGTGACAGGGAGATAGGAGATAATTTTAAAGTGACACTAGATAGTTCTAATTTGCCTGTAGTCAGGAGTAGTCCACCATCCTGGTGTAAATTACATTCACATTTAGTTGACAGGCCACATCTAATACAATCATTTTCTGCAAAAAAACCAGCTTCCAGTTGGTCATAAGATTTGTTCTTTTAAATCTTGACAAAAGTAGCAGCTTTTTTGTTGGACAATTCCCACAGCTCATACTTGAGACCTAACACCATGGTTAGGTAACACTTCTTTTCTGAAGATCATTCCTGCAATGCAATATGACCAGGCAGGGAAAATATCATTACTCTGGAGGTTGCACTACAGAATCATACTGAAACATGCCACAAAGACCTCAGCACAGGGAGGTGGCACAAAGAAACCTGGACATCTGATCTGGGCTCCGAGGCTTTTTACAAACCTCTCATTATTCAAACACAGATGCTGAGTGGGCTCCCAGAGATGCAAATCGTGTTTGAAGACATAGGCAACCACAGCTTCAAAGGAAGCATCTTGTACCTTCTTGTTCTCATTTATACACAGAATCAGTGGTGTGAAGAGATCTGCCTCACCGAGGCTTTGTGAGGATTAATTACTAAATGTTTATCATGTACCAGGAAGGTGGAACGCTCTGGTTTGAATGCCGAGCAGCATTATAAATTGAGCTTCTATTTAATTCCTCGGAAGAACGTTATTACCCATTATTATTGAGTTTTGTATGCAATTTAGTGGCTATATAATACTTCCAGAAAAGATTTCACTAACCTGCTCACACCTGCAATTAATTTAGTTCCCTCTCAATGCCCTGACAATGCAATGAACATCTGTATGGGAGCTCGGTAGTGAGGGCAGCATGTGCTGAATTCTGGCTGCTGAGCCTCGCCTCGCGATGCTGAGCGTGTGCTGTCAAGGTTCAAGGAGCAGCAGCTCTCTAGGCAGTCTGCTCCGAGTTTCTTTCATTTTTTAGGGAGGACAAGAAAAGGTCACTGAAGAATGGCCGTGGATTACCTGACAGGTTGGCTAACCACCTTCCTCCTCCACCCTCAGCCTGTTGGTGTTTCTTCTCAAAGCAGGCAGGCCAGGAAGGTGACTCCAGGACATGCACCGGCCCTGCGCGGCCAGAGGTGAGCCACGCATGACTTCATCCCCTGGCAATAAGGGCTTTTCATAACAGTTACTGCTAGGAGACATGTCCTTTAGACTGTCAGCAGCAGCTGAAAGTGGGAGTTTCCTGGAAGTAAAGTTGCAGGTAATGAAAGAAATTTTGCCTGACAAAGGTAATTAATGACTATTCCTTCCAGCAATCCCCGTGGTGAGGTGCGACTTGACAAAGTGTCAAAGAGATTTTTGCAAAGTAGTGGTTTGAGCTGCTTTGTTCATTGTGTTTTACTCTTGGACCCCTTATTTTACCATCACTGGTAGAACATCCCCATGGGACTCCAGTGAAGTCATGGTGAACATGATACAGGCACCATGAATTCTCCGTGTAAGAACACATCCGTGGCAAAATTAGCATCCCCACTGTGATACACCCTGGCTGAAAATGATGACACTGCCACCATTTCATCAAATGTAAGACATGGCAAAGAGCTCTTTAAATCCTCATTATTTTTAGTTACACTGAGGTGCTGAGGAAGTTGCAAAAGACTGGAAGAGAGCTGGAGCTGTACCAGTATTTTAAAAAGGCGAATTTAGAGAGCCAAGTATTTCTAAGACAAATGCTGTTACTGATTTACAGCTTGAAATTGATCCTTGGCAAAAAAAGTGGAGGAGCTGATAAAGGACTTGGTGAATAAAAAATTACAGAAAATAAATATAATTAAAATAAATCACATTGATGTCTTTGATTGCAGTGCATGGTTCACTGCTGATGGTGATATAAGGTATTCACTCAATAATGAATCTGGCTTGACAACATTTAATGCCTCCATCAAAAATTGAAGAAGAAACCAATATGAGGTCCAAACTGTCCAATAATTGCTAATGACTTATGGACTGTAAATACAGAAAATAAGGTCACTTCTAAAGAGAAACGAGGATGAAAACTGGTTGGGAGCATTTCAGCCTGGTGTGAGGGAAAGGCACGTGTCCAGGAGCAGCGGGATGGGGCCCTGGTTGAAGGAGGAGAGACAAGGCTGTGATGGGGTGTATCAGGAGCTAAACATATGGGACTTTTCAGCATTTCAGGAACAAGCAGGCTTATTTCTTGCCTGTGCATGGGCTATGTCCAGCTGTGGGTTTTATTCTGGTCACTGGAAGAGAGGCTGCGATTTCAGTTCATTGCCTTTTTGCTCTTCCCTCCTCCTCACCACTGCCAGGCAGTGAGGCTCAGAATTGCCATTCTGTGTCATTTCCCATGCTGGCCAAATCAAATACTGTTCATAATCATCCTCAAAGGCAAGACAGATGGGCCCTTTGCCTGGATCCTGCAGTGCATTGTTGTTGTTCTTCTGTCTGTTTCAGCAGTGGGATCAACAGCTTCTGTGATGCTGAAGCCCCACTGCTGCTGGTGGATGGGACCAAACAGAGCTGGGTGCAGCTCCAGGGGTTATCCATGGAGCAGGCACTGCACCACCACTGCTCTCTGACAGGAACTAGGATGGGGAAAGATAAAACTGGAGCTATACCCTCTCCCTGGTTTTCTGCTGGAGCCACTCCCAACAAAACAGTTCCTAATCCCGCTTCTAGTCCCCTCCCTGCTTCTGGTGAGACCAAACCTGGCCAGGCAGCCCCTGCCACAGATCTGTTCATCTCTGCAGGAAGGAGAAAGAGATGGGTAAAACCTTTCTCCACTCTAATTGCAGGAAAAAAGTTCCCCAGCCCTGCCTTCCTGGGCTGAGGCACCCCCTCTGCCCACTTCATTCCCTTCCCACTGGTTGCTGCAGAGGGTGAACACCACTGTATCATTCCAAACTGCCTGCTGCTCACCAGGTCCTGAGTCTGTGCCAGTGTTGGGCTGAAACTTTGCATTTTTCATCTGTTCAGGGCTGCAGCCTGAGATCAGCGCTTCTTCCTTGTGCTTTTCCATCCCCAAGTCCTGGTTAAGCACAGGTCCCACCAGCCTCAGCTGGAGGGCAGCCTTTCAAAATTAGCATCTTTGTTGGGGAAGATCTCCTTGTCTCTGGGCTCAAGATGCCAAACTAGTAACTGAGGTGCCACAAAACCCCAAGATCTGCTTCTTCTTGTCCGAGCTACTGTGAATCAATGTTTGGCTCATCTGGGACTTCACACGACACCTGGTTGGGCAGTCCCAAAGCTTAAACCATGTCCAGTCAGGTTCACCTTGCTAAGGTCCATCACACGTCCCAGCTTTTTACAGCTCTCCTGTGGTGCTGTTCTGGAGCTACGGATATGGGGAAAATGTTTACACATTGGTCAGGGTGCTGCCTCCACAGCGCCTCCCTGGCATGGCACAGCTGGACCAAACAGGGCTGTTTCCAACCCAAAAGAGCCTGTGTCACATAGACCATGGTGAAAATTGATGCGACCACCTTGCAACCCTCTAAATATGCTCACAGCCTGATATCCTGCCCCACAAGCTACCTGTGCTGCTGTCAGGCAGAGTTTAGAGGGGAAAAGCAGAACCTGTGGTCACGTATTTTCACAGTTTGAGTGGAGACCTGCCTTTGAGGAGGGGGGAGGGATAATTTTGGTGCGTTGCCAAATGGCTCTTTCGGTGGGCACCGGAGCATATGGAGCCTCTCGCACAATTGCCTGGGAGCTGCAGGTCTGTGATGTTTTTTCTCTCCTCAGCTGCTCACCTGACGCCAAAGTTTCCAGGTGCATTAAGGCAGGATGCTCCCACCGTGCGCCTTGAACCTTCCACCTGCCCATCACGGCGCTGGGGTGAATATTAAACAGACAGCAGATGCGAAGTGCAAGTACACTTGCTGGCACAAGGGGTTACTCAATATCTGGAATTTGAACGGAAAAAGAAACTGAGACCCCATGGTATTAAGCAATTAAGCTTTTCTGAGACTTTTAAACAGGAGGCAGGTAGATGCCGAGGAGAGGTGATGCAGCACACAGCCACGTTCCTCTGCTTCCCACAGCTTTGCAGCACAAACCTCAGCCTGACAGGGGATTTCAGAGCACGTTACCCTGACTAAAGCCCTCGGGCTACTTTATAAGCTGTTGATATTTGCCAACCAAAATGAGTGTCAGGGCTGTTTCTTATTAAAATGAGCATTTAGGGCACCTGGAGAACACTGTAAGTAGCATAAACCCTCTAAATTCTTTCTGAAACCATCAAATTGGCCAATGCTTGCATGCAGAACATGCCAAATAACTTTTAAATGAAATTTATTTGACAGGAAATCTGCTGCTGGTTATCAGATCAGCTTCTCCACCACTGTTACTCACACATCTCCAAGACACCATGTACCCACTACAGCACCTTCCCCTGGTGATCCTGCACATGACTGTCCTGGGGTTGTGTCCTGGATTCCCCAGCGCGAGGTGCAAGGCAGCACCTCCTGTTCCTGGTCACCTGGCCTTCAGGATACACTGGATGTGGACATGGTATGGCTGGCTGTGGAGCAGCTGGGCTGTTTTACAGACCCCTGTTCCTCATCCTTCTGTCTGCCAGCCCCGGCTGAGGCAGCTCCCACTCCACACCACTTCTCCTGGCTTCCTTCTTGCTTTTGGAGGTGCCCCAAGGAGATCTTCAATGGCTTGGTGGAGCCTATGGTGGAGCTCTGTAGAGCTGTGGTGGTGCTCCCAGAGTCAGGGCTGCTCCTCCAGGGCTCACGGAGAAGGTAATCACCTCATAAACTGAATGAGTCATGAAGCCCCAGATCAAACGGGGTGATAAAACGGGGTGTGTTGCTCTGGTATCCCTCTGAAATGCCGCTTTGCAGTGGGTTTAGGCACTTCAAAACCGTAAAGTAGGCATGACCCTCATGGAGGGGGATGCTGAGGAAAAAAGGGAGTTGTCTCAGCCCCAGTCTCTCCATCGCTGTTAATGGGAGAGGCATTTATTTCTTTTAGGAGCCCCATTCTTTCGGAGGGGCTCCCACACCCCCTGTGCAGCGCAGCAGGACCCGCGTCCATCGCAGCCACGCGGCCTCGGGGACACCGAAGCGAAGGACAGCGCTCGGACCTGGCCATGTGCACCTGCACAAGCCCAGAGCCTGCCGGAGAGACAAGAGGCGGCTCTGGAGGCACAGCAGGAGGGTGAGGAGAGAGCGCCTGGCTCTGTCCCGCAGGACGGGAGCCGGGGGCCGCCGGCGCTGCGGGCGACAGACAGAGCGCTCTGCTCACCCCACCGCCAGCCCTGGGAGCAGGACAGCGAGGTGACTGCTCCTCGCAGCAGGGAGGCCACCGGCAAACACCATCTGGCCCGCTCACCCTCCCGCTCCTCCGTGGCAAGATCAGTCCTTTTGGCGAGCCGTGAGCCCAGCGTGCTCGGATCTGCTCGAGGGTGGCAGCGCAGGGCAGAAGGAGACTGAGTGTTGCTCGCTTCCTTCTGCCAGCTGCCGTGAAGGGGAGAAACTGAGCAATAGCCCTTTTATTGTTCCCAGATGTAGTCCTGAGAGATGACGGGATGCTTAGAGGTTTGGGGGTTTTTTTAATTGTTATCTGAATGGTAATGAAGCACCTAAATAACCTGGGTAACGCAAACTTTAGTGCTGACAGCACAAGGAAAGGAAAGATGCGCTCTGTCGCTGAGCAAGTCCCCTCCAGCTTTGTGAGATGCCTCAATACTGTGCAAAATGAGCAGCGTGTTCATGTTGTTCAGCATTCAGATGTATGCTAACTTCATACAGCCCCTGGTAAATGGAAAACATCTTCCTTGCTCACCATGTACAGCTGCTACAGCAGCCCTCTAAACCAGACCAGTGGTCACAAGCCTGACAGAGTTCTAGAAGTGTTTGGACAATACTGCCAGGTATATGGTGTGACTCCTGGGGTTGGTTCTTTGTGAGGCCAGGAGTCGGCCAGGAAGGGGATCCTTGTGGGTCCCTTCCAACTCACCATATTCTATAGTTTTGTAAATTCCACTGGCCTCCTTCTTGTCCCCCTTCTGATTGCCCTGAATTTTGAGATGCTGCAGAGTAGGATTAGCACTGCACATTCCCAGACTCCTTTCCTTATCCAACTTTACATCCTCTAACACTCCTACTCCTCGCAAAGGCACAGCTGCCCAGCCTGGCTCTGGCTGCTGGAGTCCCAAGCGAGGAGTGTCTGCAGCAAGTAGACATGAAAACCACAATTACCCACATTGTAGGGTGATGTTGTGTCTGAAGAATGGCTGGTTTATTTTATGGGGTCAGGATTTGTCGGGGTCCCTTCCCCCCCTGCCATGTAGCCCTGGGAGAGGGGCCCTAGGGGACAGACACGGCGTTTCCCTGGCCCTGGTCAGCCTCGTTCCCCACTGGTTGTTTTGTGTTCCCCTGCCCGGCAAGGACCCTCGGGTCCCGTGATTGCCGCAGTTCCTCGGCAGATCCCGGCCATGTGGCTGGAGAAATAAACATCTCTGAAACATCTACCAAGAATCCGTCCATAGATATTTCTTTTCCACGGTCTGATACGTGTTACAGTACACTGTAACAAGGATGCAACTTTTTTATGGACAAATGTCCTTAGGAGACCTTATAGACACAGGTGAGTATGGGAACTGTTTTTGTCCTTTGCCCTGCAAGCAGAACAGCACAGGAGACATGGGCGCACACACAGCAATTTCCCAGAAGAATTGCTTTGCGTTTTCCTGGCAAGCCTAAAGCACTGCATACCGAAACATACCAGGAAAACATGTTCTCTTTGGGCACAATGACCAGCCCACGCACACTGGAAAATATCCACACAAACAAACACTTTTCCTGCAAAACATACACACACACAGAACCACATGTGCCCTTCTTTTTAGAATCACAGACTCATAGGATGGTTTGGGTTGCAGGACACCTTAAGAATCATCTAGTTCCAATCCCCCTGCCACTGGCAGGGACACCTTCCACTATGCCCCATCCAGTCTGGCTTTCAAAATCTCCAGGGATGGGGAAGTGGCCACTGCATCCACCATTTTAGCTGGGTTTTAGTTATTTGGCTCTTGACTGGAAAGTCTGAATGAATGTGTGAAGGACAAAAAAACCTCTCTCAGCAAAATGTTAATTACTAAAGCCTCTCTCTGATCAAGGATAAATGGAAAGGTGAATCAAAGGTAAACTGATTTTGACCACAGAAAATTCTGATAACTTGAATTTTTCTATACCATCAATTATATGTGATTTGAGGAGATAAAACATTTCCTGAGCTCTTCCTGGAGGAGATTAGCAGAATATTTTGGTAATCCCTCTGATCCCTCAGGAGTGAGTGCTATTTTATTAATCATTATGCATGAAGGGTTGATGTTAGAGACTGCTACAAACAGAGTTAAGAAATGTGACCAAGAGTTCACAGAGTGGCTGAGGGTGGCTGGAGGTCACCTGGTTCACCCTTGTGCTCAAGCAGGGCCACCTAGAGCTGGTTGCCCAGGACCATGTCCAGATGGCTTTTGGGTGTCTCCAAGGATGGAGACTCTTCAACCTCCCCTGGGCATCCTGTGCAAGTGCTCAGACACCCTCAACAAAAATGTGTTTCCTGATGTTCAGAGAGAACTACCTGTGTTTGCATTTGCCCCCATTGCCTCTGACCCCGTCACTGGGTGCCACTGAACCTTTTTGAAAGGTCTTTAGCTTTAGACTAAGATGACAGAAATCTTGCAGGGGCTTCGTTCATTTGGACTGCAACGTGACAGATTGTTTGATCTCTTCACATTCATATCCTCTCCTGCAATTAAATGAAGTGTATTGTTCCAGTGTCTGATTGCATGTGGGAGGCAGGGATGTAGTCTGTACTCTGACTTACAGTGTTCTAGAATTAATGAAAAAATTTTCTACTTTTTTTTAAATGGAGAAAAAAAGTTATTGTCTCCTTTTTCTTACTGCCTTCAGGGATCATCAGGAGAATTCTTGTAGCTACATGTCTCACAAGTATTTAAAGTAGTGAAACGTGTAATAGCATCTTTTTCCTTCTTCTTTTTCTTCCTTTAGAAAAAATCCTGTGAGTTGCATGGAAGTTGTTTGGTGCTGTGTGGGTGTTTTATGTGTGTGTCAAACTTGCCGGGGGAAAGCTAATGAAGAACGAAGAGTTTTGCCTACAACTTAAACACCTCTCTTCCAATCACTCATTTGACTGGCATTTCGGGGAAAAGACAGTGGTTTGAGGATTGAAAAGTCAGGAGTGTGGAGGTGACAGACAGTGATGCTCAGATGTGGCTGATGTTGCAGCATCTCTCTGAGTTTCCACCGTAAGGCTCCTCTGTCTGGGGACATGACAAGCTGCCAGTTTGCTGCTCTGTACTCAGACTCCTCTTGCTCCACATGCCTTGTGGGGCTCAAAAATGCCCAACCAACCCCATGCACTGCCAAGGGGGCAGCCCCGTGTGCCTGACAGCTGTGGGGCACCTTTGCTAACAGTTGTGTGGGTCTCATGCTGGCTCCTGGGAGCGAAGCTGATCTGGTGAGACAGGAAGAGTTTTTGGCAGCCCTTTGCTTTTCTTGTTGCTTGATGCTTCTCCTTGAGACAGTTAAAATGGGCTTTGCAAAGAGGCAGAGCCCAGGTGTATGAACAGGGGTTATCACTTGAGGATAATCCAGCATATCTCCTGCATGAGAAAGCATTCCCTGAACCTGTTAGCAAGAGGGTCTGGGAAATACAAGCATGTCTTCATTTAAGATGAGACTTAGATGATCTAAACCACGGTTCTGAGAAAAGCTCAAGAATTAATCATGTAGGTTTCTTTTTATTTGGTGAAATGGGAGAGAGCACAGTGGGGCTTTCTCCTTTAGCCCAATATCCCGGTAGCCAAATACCTCCTGGGAGAGGTTCATAAAATCCATGGACAATAGCAGATCTACTACAGCTACATCACCAGAAAATGGGGAAATGTATGTTTTTTAATAGGTGACATACTGTTTCTTTGACTACTGGCCATTCTTTGTAAATAAGAACATGAATGTCCAAAGGTAAAAATATTGATGCTGTTTCAAGCGCTGGCCCCTGTGGTCTGCACAGGAAATCACTCCTCTGCAGTTGGGTATTACACACCAAAATCTTTACCATTGGTAACAGCAAGTGTTACATGTATTTTCAATCCTGGAGACAAAACATCAGGCTGAACTTCTAACCCACAGTTTCATGTCGAAAGCACCCACCCTAAAGATGCCAGAGCCACTGCTTTCTAGCCCTACAACAGTCAGTGGAAATGGATGCTGGATTTGCCAGCTGAATTTTTGAGTATCTGCTCAAGAAGTGAAACATGGATGCACCCAGGTCATGGGTGGGAGCAGTGCTTCAAAACATGCCTGTTATTGATGAGTTTCAAACGGGCCACATGTGGTTCTTATTTGGCTTTTCAAAATCCTTCAGGCAAACAGCAAGGAGTCACCACCTAGATAAGTGTTGCTCTATTGGTAACACTTTGCATTTCTTAATTATTGTCAGGTTATTCCCAAGCAATTCTACACTGCAAAACAGTAGAAGATGCCTGGCTGAAGCAAGGACTGTCTCACTGCCCATACTGTGCTCTGAAAGCATGACACTGTCCTTTGGGTTGGTGCTATTCTCGTGGTGCAGCCCTGCCTTCGCCTGTCCATAGGCTCCATATGGGTCCCCACCCCTGCCTCATCGCTCTCCCCATTCCCACGGAGGTGCCCAACATCACTGAGCCGATGCTGAAGGCACTTGCTTGCAAATGCTGTTGAAAGAGAGGAGAGGTTGTTTCTCACCTTCCATGAGGTTAATACATAAAATATTTATTTGTAGCTTCAAGTGCCAGGTTTCTGGCCAAGACGTGCTCTTCAGAAGGTTCCTGGAGGCTCTGCTCTTCCCCTCTGGCCACTGACGTGGGCTGCTTCTCTGAGCTCCCTTCCACTGCTGCCGAACCAGACATGGATACCCCGGACTTTCCAAGGCACCAGCCCATGTTTAAGCATTGCAGATAGATGCCCAAGGCATGCAGACAGGCAGCGTGGATCTTGCCTTTGATCTGTGCACACACACACCATCCTCTTTATCTTTTACTACCTGTTGTAAAATCCTTCCCTCCAAAGGGCTGTGATCCCAGCTCGGGTTTTTTGCTGCTCCCCTGCTGCAGATTCCAAAAGGATTTATGGGAGGTGCGAGATGAAAGAAAGGCTCAGAGGAAGAGCTCTCAGTGCAGACAGTTTCTGGTGAGCAGTGTGGGACTGGCAGTGCTGGAGAACAAAACACTCTTGGCATTTGCAGCTCAGGTTTCCACGAAGGGAGAGCCGGGAGCTCCTCTCCCAGCACTCACCGTGCTGTAACCTCCCCTCGGTGCTGCCTCAGACCTGTCTCTGAGTCAGACAGCAGGGAGGGGGCACAGCAACACCACGTAATAATGTCTTTATGAAAGTGGTGAGTTCCCACTGCCCAAAGCTCTCTGAAGCACACGCTGACATCAAGCAGCGGTGTCTTGGTTACAGGGCAGGCTAACTCTTGCAGGGTATTTTCTGTCCTGTGCTTTGGAAGTTGGAAGTGATGCTCCAGCAAGCTCTGCAGTCTTACAGAATATGAATTGTCCTCTTTTGAGCCCCTTACCAGATGACCTTTTGTATTTCTGAAGACAACTTTTGCATGCTAGCCATGTTACTCATCTGTATGGGAGGTACTGTTTGGCTTGAAAAAAGCACCAAAGCAAGAAGAGGTCTGAGCGTGGCTGGTCCCACACTCCTACTCGGTGGGCTGCTTTGGGGTCATCATTCCACATTTTATTATACACATTTTTCATAAACCCACTCATCCCAAAAGCCTTTTAAAGTGGGAAAAAGAATATAAAGTGGGGGTGGGCAGAAGAAAGAGGGAAGCTGTAAGGGTGGACAAGATTTGCCCCTTGAAACTGAGTGGAGGGGAAGGAACCCACCCCATTCTACAGATTTCAGAGACACAGGAGCAAAAGACATCTCCTGCTGTTTTGTAAGCCAACTGGAAAAGTGCTGGGACAAGAAAACAGCCCTGTGTGGGCAGTCAGAGCAGAGCAGCTTTGCAGCAGGTAAAACAACTGTGGATGTTGCTTGTGCAAGAACCTTCATTACATCACCTTTGAGCTGAACTGAAAAGCAAGTCACCATAGCTGAGCAGGCTCACAAAAAGAGATTTTCTTAGGGGAAAAAAATTGAGAGGTTAAGTGACTTTGCAGCAGTTTTAGTTAAGGTTCTGAGTTCAGGGTTCAGTGCTGAATTTATCTTTGTTGCTGCCCTGAGCTGGTGCTGCGTTTCAGTGGGAAACAAGCTGAAGTCTTGGTATGGAGACAAATCACAGCACATGTGCTGTTGTGGTAGTGTTGAACTATTTACATATCCTCGAATTTTATGAAGTGGAATCTCTTAATCCACAGTTTCATCCCAGCAAGTAACGCTCCAGTGTAGCACCATGGAGCAGCACATTCCCTGCCTCCTGAGTGCCTGTATTGCCCTCCGTGGTGTGTCTCCCACGATTGTTTGCAGGCCACAAGGTCTGGGTTTGAACAGACGATTCATTTCTGTGCTGTGATTTGGAAGCCCTGTCTGCATGTCAAGAGATGAGGTGGGGAGAGGAAAAAAATCACCTACCTGGGGATCACTGTGGAGCTTCATGAGGCTCTTGCCTTCACTCTCCTGTAGGAAACCACAGATCAGAACTTCCCACTGCCTGCTCTCCATCCTCCTGTTTCCTCTCTCACACAGACACTTTGACAACAGGGACTCTCCTCAGTAGGGACCAGAGTGAAATTCAACCACCTACAAAGAAGCTAAATTTTTCCAGGACAGTTGACTGTGGGAAGAGCTAACCAAGCAGCTTACCATTACTTGGAAGCAAAAATCTGAGTTTTTTTCTGAAAGATTATGACCAGGAGAAGTAGAAGGCCCGGAGGCTGATGTACAAAACAAGGGTGAAAACCTATAGAAATGATAATAAGAGGGCATCTTGTGGTATGATACCAGTAGTCACTTGGAGATCTGGGATTATTTCTCCAGTTTCTGCTTGAGTTCTGAATTTAGCTGCCTCAAATACTTTGATCATCCCTCTTCCTCATGCTTAAAAATTACTGCCCTGAAGCCAAAATGTGAGATGCTGACATTAACATTAATGCAGCCTCAGACTCCCAGCCTGCTAATCCAGAAAAACCCCACAGTAAACCACTCTCTTGATCCAAATGGTCAATGATAGGCACTGAGAAAACTGCTGTGAGACATCCCAGGGTGAACAAGTGCCCACAGGCATGTTAATGGCAGAAGAAAAAAACCCATGTTTCACCAATATTTGGATTTGGGCAGTGCTGGAGCCTGGTATTAAAGACCTGAAGACTGCCAGGATCTCACCTGCCTCTGGAACATCACTTCAAGGCCCAGAGCAAACCCTCCATGGTCCATGAGCTGTTCCTCATCCTGGTAGGAAAGTTACAGAAGTGATACTAATCTAAATCCACATGTCAGAACTCAGATTGCTGCCAGAATTTAGCCATGGTTAGGAAAATTAACAGAAAAAATCCAACTCAAAATCTGGGGATGCTCATTGTGGAGCAAGAGCCAAGGAAACTTGTTTACAACTCATTCTCCATTTAGAACAATTAATCACTGAGCCTTGATTGCATTTCCCACAAATTACCCAAAGGATGCCTGTCTGGTTGGATTAAGCCAAAATGCCCTGATGGAGTCAGTAACTGCCTGGGTTATGGATGAAAACTGGCAGGTCAGCTCACTGATTTACCAAAAAAAACCAAAGAGAAACTATCTATTGAGGGACCAGGTTTTTTGCCCCTTAATTGCTTTCTGATACCAGGACTGAATTCATAACCAAGGAGGTGATAACCTGAGATGCTCTTGAACCTCTCCAGTTGTAGGGTCTTCTCTGGCCATGAAGTCATAAAATGCACTAAGAGATGCGTTAAGATGAAACTAATGAAAGAGGAAAAATGGAGTTTTGGAAAAAGGAACAATTTCTTCCGCTATTCTTTGGAAGAGCTACTCTCCTGAGGAAGCAGCAGCAGGCATGGCCATAACAAGAGATACAAATCTGGACAACACCAGAAAATATGAGTTTTTGTGGGAGACACATCCCCAAGGTGAGTCTACATTTGGAAACTCTCAGCTTTTCCCTGGCCAGGGTCTCAGTGAGGGGCACAGGATCTGCAGCTTCTTCTCCAACCATGGATTTTATCCCAGGTTGACCCTCACCTTACCAGCTTGGTCGTGGACTTGCCTGGACACTGGGAATGAGCCTGGAGATCTGGCTGATGGCCATAATTTTATGTGCATGCAGTGTCTACATGGCTGGGTCAGACTGCCAGAGGTTGTCACCCCAGTAAAAAACGAGACAAAAGTTATAAGTATCTAATTCATCAGATATTAGGTAAGTTACACACAGAAGCTGAATTTGATGTGAAAGCAAGAAAGTATCTTGATCTGAAATGGGGTTTTTTGTTTAAATGAGGGAAAAAGCCAAGATGGATGTGTGCTATGCTCCCAGACCTTCCCTGAAGGTGCATGAACTTTACAGATTCTTATCTGGAAATATACAGGAGCATTCACTTAGGTCATTTTCAGACATAAATCAGACCTAGTACAGATTTCTATTTAGTTTTGCACATAATAAAGTATCTAGAACATAATTTCTTGGCATTTTCAATTGCATTTTTCCTCTATACTGCAGCTATAAAGTGATCTCTGATGCCTAAGAAGCATCAATGAAAATAGAGACATCAGCTATTAGGAAGTCTCTTATTTGTGCACTGTATCTACAAAAAGAATGCCTTTCTTCAGTTAAGCAGTGAGTTGCTGTTTTAGTCTGGGTCTCCATGTCTCCTTTCCTGTTCCAATATAAGATCTTCATCAAGAAGAGTTTTCCATTTAGGAGATCCTGTCTACACCATCTTTCTCAATACACTTGCAATTATTTTGTCTCCAAATGAACTCATTTGCATTTTGTAATCCATTCTAATTCCAAAACATATTTCAGAAAAATTAAACACCAAAGAGATATTCCAGAGAACATTGCAGCTGACTTTTCCTTAAAGTAGTAATTAATGATAAAAGTTTCTTCTCTCTTGAATTAGCATGATCTAAAATTAACAGCCATAGGCAACCATTTGAGGTGTAGAATGCTGCTAATCAGATTGAATTTAAAGCACCAAGTCATTTAGTTAAATAGTCAGGGAAGTCACCTTTGAAAGTCAGTCTGGGCCACCCAAAGACAGCTGGGTTGATGCTGGTTACAGACCTGCTCCTCAGCACTCTGAGCCAGGAGTGGGGCAGTAGTGGAGATAAGGAGTATTTAAACATCTCCACTTCTTTTTTCTTTCTCAGTCTGAACTTTCAGACCATCATTGAAATGTTTTAGACAAATGGCAAGGCTATCTTTGGGTCCCTGTGAAGAGACCAACAATGTTGTAGTTGTGCAAGTGTGTTAATAAGAGTCTGCAGAGTTTGCAGAGGATGCAGAGAATGAAGAGGAACGAGGGGCAGAGTACCTCTGGTGCAGGAGAGAGGACATTGGTTCATAACTCTCTCTCCTGTGAAAGGTGTGGCCTTTAGCTGTGGATCCTAAGGAGCACAATAGACATGACGTTAGGAAGCATTTCTGTAACTGAGAGGGTGTCTGAACAATGGAACAGGCTTGTTAAAGAGGTGGTCAGTGCCCCAAGCCTGTCAGTGTCTAAGAGGCATTTGAAAAATGCCTTTGACAACTTCCTTCAAGCTGGTGAGCCCTGAAAGGGTCGGGTAGTTGGACTGGATGGTCTGTAGGTCCCTTCCCCATTAAATAATCTATCCTATTCTATATTGATTTAAAGGACTTTATGCACTAAAATTCTCTTCATCACACATGCCTACAGATTCCCTTGTGGAACAGAGAGCTCCTCTATTGGACATGGGTCCTGGCTGTCACAGGGGTCAGCTGGCTTCTCAACCCAAGCCGGGTCACACCCTGGTTTGTTTCTGCTGTATCAGCCCGTCCCAGGGCTGGGAAGAGCTTGTCCTTGGAGGTGCAGCCTGAGGCAGGTGTCCCCTGTGTCCTTGGTGTTGTCCTTAGGACTGGCACACTGGCAAAACATAGCCCGTGCTTTGTTCTCAAGCAGCCTGCTCCTTACAGGACTGCCTGGGAATGGGACTGCCCCTGCCTGTAAAGTGTCCTGAGACCCACATGCCGCTGCTTTGCCTTTTCACAGCAGCCATTCCCAACACACACCGGCACTTCTGGGGCCATAACCCTTACTGGGATTTTATCTGATTCATGTAAAAGATGGTTCTGTTTAAAAAAAGAAAAATGGGCTAACAGATCAGTTTTAACACAAACATGACCAAGCAGTGCAAACTCAAGCAGCGTAGCTTGTCAGTGCTGGGGTTTTCAGTCCAAATCCCAGTGCTGGCAGAGGTAGGAAAAGCCCTTCAGAGACACCTCTTGCCTTTCAAGTTGTTTGGTGTTTCTCAGCTGCACTCTGCCTTTGCAAAGCGGCTTTCTCACAGCAGCAATCGAATTCATTGCCTGAGGAGGGACAAAAGCAATTCCCACCACCTATTCTCCTAAACAGTAATCTTTTTTAAACGCGTTTATGGTGTCTCTTTCCGTGGAGAGAAATGTGCAGAGTAAGAACAGCACAAAGCTGTTTATGGTGCATTGGCTGAGCTATCAGAGGAAGGCAGCAGCGTGTTCCTCTGTCTCCATCCCACAAGGAAAACCAGCTCCTGTGCCCCCTGTGGGAAAGGGCTGACCACACAAGGTGCACAACACGTCCTCGTGTGTCACAAATACAATCGGGGCCGGGGGGGCTCTTCCCGTGTCTACGGAAGATGTGCCAGGCAGCTTTGCCTCCTGCTCTGCAGGGTAGTTCTCCAGGGAAACCCTGGATACAGCAGCTCCTGCTGCAGCAGCAGGAAGGCAGAAGCAGGGCTGGTTCAGCTGGAAGGAGCCTTGTGGACCAGGGCCCTACATGCCTGTTGCCAGGTTCTAAGGGCAAGGAAATCTGCACACACCTGCAACTGAGTTTTCATACTGGCCTGCTTGCAGATTTTCAGTCTACATACACAAGCTCTAGGCAAAGGAAGCATTTTTTTACTTTTTTTCCTTCCTACAGCGTCTAAGCTGTATTCCTGTTTCAAATGGCACGTCCCACAGCAAGGGTCCATACTGCTCACACTCCTCTCACCCACCTGGTGAATGAGAGGTATCACTGCAGGAGGGGATTCCTGAGACCAGGCACATGAAATAGCCCGTGTACGTCTGTGGCAAGCCCTTTATCATGTTCAGTCAATCCCTGTGAAGCATTTTGGAGAGGTTGGAGAGGTGTCACAAAGTGAGATCACTCTACACAGTACACTTGACTTGTCCTGGTATCCCACTGCTTGCTTCAGGGCTGTGATTTCTTGTCCAGAACTGCTCATAGCAGTAGTTTTCTTTTGACAGAAAAGGCATGAAATCCTCTGTAGTAAGGAATGTGTGGGTTTTCACATGCTGTTTCTGCCTTGTTCACAGTTTGCAGGCAATTTAAAGGCAGCTATTGAAGATACCAAGGCATGCTCTGTCTGTTATGGGAAAAGCTTTTACGAAAAAGCCTTGGATAAGATGGGCTGGGGGGTGTTTCACAGTGCTGAACATCCATAATTTTAACCAACTATACTTTAAATAGTACCCTTTTTAACCTGTCATTTGAAGCAGTGCCTGAGAATATTCCCACGACTTCAGAAACCCGGTGTAGCATTTAACTCCTCTCTTCTGAATGGCTCTTTCAGCACAGATTCATTCCCCAAATCTGTTTTTAACAGGAGGGCTGCCTTGAAAGCTGTGCAAAACACACAAACCTCAGAACAAGATATACGGTAATGCCCATTACTGCTTTCCACAGCACTGCCCAGCTGCTGTGGGAGCTCTTTACTTTGCTGTTTAGAAAACACTCCCATGTATTGACACTTGTAAATGATAGAAACCAGACGTATGTTTGCAGCCTGGTGATGTGCAGAGGGGTTTTCATCTGGACCTCGGGGTTCCAAATTCAACTCTTTTCAAAGAAATGAAGGAGCCATTAAAAAGCAGCAAAGTTTAGTTTGGGAAAACAAGACAAATTTTAAGCTTACAGCCAATGAAGGGGTGGAAGATGCTTCTGGCTGTGAATGTTTGCATCTGTCCTAGTGCAAGAATCAAGCCCGCCCAAGGGAGCATGGACATGTGGCCTTTCAAGAACTGGGGACACAATATATGGCTTAAGAAGGATAAAAAGTGCTAATTACAGATGAAAACATGAAATCACAGAATGCCTTGGGTTGGAACTTTAGACCATCTAGTTCCAACACCTCTGCTGTGGGCAGGGACACCTTCCACTATCCCAGGTTGCTCAGAGCCCAACCCAGCCTGGCCTTGAACACTGCCAAGGATGGGGCATCCACAATTTCTCTGGGTAACCTGTGCCAGGGCCTCACCACCCTCTGATTCAAGAATTTCCTCCTAACATCTAAGCTAAATCTCTTCTCTTTTATTTTAAAGCCATCCCCCCTTGTCCTATCACTGTCTGCCCAGGTATAATCAATGAAGGGAATAAAAGTCTCATTTGTTAAACAAAACAGACTGTTCATTTAGAAAATACCCACCATTTAAGCTCAAATCTCCACTTTGGGGAATACTTTTGGATTACACCCATTGTATCTGTGACTGTCTTAGTGCCACTGTTATCTCTCTATCGAAATTTCTATTTGCATTGTCTCTCAGTTGATCCTGTCAGGTATATCTGTGCTGGTTTTGCATGTTGAGACACTTATTCAATCCCCTCCAGAGCACTCAAATCCTGCACATCAAAGCGTCCAACAGGCAAATCCAGTTACTTCCAACTAGTGTTGCTATAACTAGGTTTTGTAGAGGTTTCAATATGCAGAAAAGGTAGAAGATATTTTCAATGAATAAATTGAGAAGGATTTAGGTGTTTTATATTTACTTGAAATTCAATAGGCATGCTTTGTAATGCTTTCTCCACGAGCTTCCCAAATGTGCCAAGAACAATGCACAAGCTGAAAGCCATCATTTCAAGGCGCTGCAGGCTTTGTTCTGCTCCAAAGGCAGTTTCCCCTCATCCTCTGGATTTACTTCTACTTGCAGTGTTTAAATTTTAATACAGAAAAGCCAAAACCCAACCTTCTACAGTGCCCAGGGAGTTGTATGTCTGTGCTAATGGATAAGAATCTTAAAAGTGACTTAATTTTGTTTGCTGCCATCTGCTTCCCCCCAGTATCACTTTTTTGGCTGAACCAGTCCAGTACAACTTGTACTGAACAAAGTTGTATCCATGTCAAAGAGCATCTCCCAACTACTGATCAAAATGTGTCTTGGACCTGGGGATCCTTAGCAAGTGCTGGACAACATTTCAAGTGTTTAATGGTAACACTGGGAGCTCAGCTTCATCCTTACCCCATTTCTTCTCCCATTTCTTCTCCCACCAGCCTGATTTCACCCACAATCAACACTGAGCTCATGGTCTGTGCCCTCCCTTGCATACAGACAGATCCAAACACATCTTCTCTTCCCAAAATGCAGCTTCAGGCTGTTGCATCTCCTTCTGCAAAAATCTTCCCTTCAAACCAGCCAGGCCACATCTCAAAATGCAAATGCCACAGACAAACCTTCAGGGCATCTCTCAAATCTCCCATATTGGCCTGAATGAAATGCCCAGAGAAGACTTGCCCAACAATTTAGCAGAGCCAGGGTCCTCGTTGAATCGCCACATCTCCACATCTTTTGGAGTGGCAGACCTGTCCTCCCTATCACCTGTGGGCACCACAGAGGCTGCCCATTGGGTCTCTTCACTGACCTCCACATCTCATCTCATCTCATCTCATCTCATCTCATCTCATCTCATCTCATCTCGGAGATGGCTCTTCTGGGGTCCACCACACATCTGATCGTGAAAGGAGCCAAATTCCTGTTGTTATTAACCAACACAGATGGAAATGAGATGTGGACAGGCGATATTTCTACCACCACCATCAGCCCCTTCAGTTCAGTGTCTATATTTCAGAGAATGGGGGGGTAATTTCAGTGTTTAATTAAATTTTTAATTTATCCTGCTTAGTCTTATATTTGTGGTAGCCCTTTTTCTCGCCAGTTTTTCCATTGTGCCTGCAGTTAACTCAGCTGCCTCCCTCATTTTTTTTTCCATAATCACTTATTTCCTTGGTCTTGCAGGTTGGATTTATGACTTTTACTCAGAATCCCATAATGTCATGAGGCAGCTGAGGATCAATTTTTTCCTCATGCATATTAAACTCAGCTGCACAGGGAGCTCATGCTCTACCAACCACTTGCTTTCTAGCAAAGGTCAGAGTCAGAAAATGGAAAGAAACACCTCCTGCTGTGTTTCCTCCAAACTCTGTGAGATCCTGCCTAATCCAGATGGCAGTGGGGAGAAGTTGAAGGGAACCTGACCTGACTGCCAATTGCCAGAGGTCCTTTCAAACCCAAAGTTTTCTCCAGCCCCACAGAACTGCTGTGAATGCCACACCTCCGCAAATTACACCAACAGGCCCAACTCCATTGCCCAGCCCCAGGCTCACACTGAGTCTTTTTTGATGATGAATTTTTGCCTTCTCTGTTGCCCTGCACATCTGCCAGTAAGTCCCAGGTTGGCCAGTATTTCCATGCTTTCCTCTGTTTCATGGGAAAATCTCTATAGCAGGTTGTGGGTCATTTTTTTTGAGCGGGTTTGCCATTCCAAAAAGTGAGATTTGCTGGTGGGCTCCCAACATGTGCAAATGTTCAGCATTTGCTATTCATGGAAAGATGCTGCCTAGATATTTTGTGTTTCAAGGAAAACTGACTCCTCTTGACAGAGACCTGATTTTATCTCCTTTGGCAAAGTCTCTGGGCTGTAAATCCTTTTTAGCCACGTCCAAGTTTGTGACCTTTTCTATTTCATGCTCTGCCTTGGCCAGCTCACAACTCTCCTTAAAAAGCTGGCTATCTCTGCTGCCTTAGCCATCTCCTCTCTTTATTTAAGTGGTTCATAATTGAGGGGTCCTGCATGGGGTGCAAGGCAGGAGAGGCACAGTCCCCGATGTCACCACATTTATGCACAGACACATCCAGAGCACGGCTTTGCTGAGTGTAGGAGTGAACAAGCAACCACAAAGAACTTCACTGCTTCCTGTTCAGCCAGCACTTGGTCCCAAACCCCAGTCCCAGAGGCACAAAGGATGGCAGGGGACATTAAAGCTTCCTTTACTACCTGAATTGCTTCTCATCACCCACTCATGCTCCTTCCCATACCATGCTCTGCAGATCTCCCAAACTGCTGGCACTCCTGAGTAATTTCACATTTACTTTTATGAATACAAGCTCCTGCTTAATCATCTGTAACATTGCCTTGCATTGAAGGTGCTGATTAAACATCTCACTTCCAAAGAGGTTTAATCCATCTCAGAGAAAATCACCCCCAAGCCTGTGCTGTACTGCTGGTACTGTCAGTGCACAGTGCTGGCAGCCTTGGCTTTCCTGCCCAGAGAAGTCCATCATATCTGTAACAACCTGCCTGGATTTATTACTTTGTTGAGCAGCATTCTTCCACTGAGTCCCTTCAGCCACTCTGAGACCAGGAGAAAAATGCCAATGACATTAGCAGAAATCAGCAAGGGACAGAATTGGGGTAAAGTTGCAGTATTTTATGGTGGAACATTTGTAATAGCTGTAGCAACTCTAAATTCCTGTGTGATTCTTTTGATATTAAGAGTCCTGCGAGGGAATATCTAGCAAAAAAAATTAAATACTTGGGCAAATTCTGATTTCTTTATTCCTCACAAAAATCATGGACATAGCAATGAAGTTCCCAAGCCCCCCTGCAGTGATTCTTCCCAACACACCTCCACAGCAAAGGAGATCTCTTGGCCATCTTACGCTGCTCATGGGATGCCCAAAGTAACCAGTGACAGGATGAGAGAAAATGGCCTCAAGTTGCACCAGGGGAGGTTTAGGTTGGATATAAGGAAAAAATTCTTCACCAAAAAGGTTGTCAAGCACTGGAACAGGCTGCTCAGGGCAGTGGTGGAGTCACCAACCCTGGAAACATTCAAAACATGTGAACATGTGTCACTTAGGGACGTGGTTTGGTGGTGGACTTGGCAGCGCTGAGTTAGAGGTTGGTCTTGATCTTAAAGGTCTTTTCCAACCTAAACAATTGTATGATTCTAAATTTGACTTCTCTTGCTCCTACAACCCATTTCACAATACCTGGATCACTTCTGCAAGGAGTTTTCTGTCCTGCCCTGGCAGAGGCTGAAAGCACAAAATACAGAGTTTGGGAGTCTCAGAGCCATTGTATCACACCACTTTTTTGTCATGGTTACTCCCTTGCATCTCACTTCACTGGCAGAAATCCACAAAACAGAGGGTCAATAAAAAAATTAATTTCCTGCCCTTCACAAAACAACTTTCCCACTTACAGTTGTGAAAAAATTGACCAGATAGAACTGGTAAGTCTCATTTTTCCCTCTGTCTGATTCTTCCTGTTACCATCAACTCTTGCTGCAGTTTTTGACCAGCTGACCTCCCACACTGCCGTGATGAAGAAGAGCTCTTCCCTTCCTGGCCAGGTCGTGGCAGGCACCAGGCAGGCTCTGATCACAGAAGCCCAAGACCAGGTTTGTATGCCTGGGTTGCTTTTAAAAGGTTTATTTCTCTCTCTTTTATGTTGGAAGAGCAGCTCCACCCACTTATTGTGCTGATAAGAGAAACAGGGTCTGGACAGTCAACATGGAAAAGACATTTCTGGAGGAAAGAGTTGGAGGATTTGGGCGGCATTTTGCTAGACAACCCCGAGTGAACCCTGAACCCATAAATACTCCTTGTGAAGGCCTGTGTGCTTCAGAGAAGGCTGAGGGTGGCTCATCAGAACTGGCAGTGCCACTGGTGCTGACACCTGAACCCATCCCCTCCTGCCCACTCACAGAGGAGGGGGCTTTTGCAAATGATGGGGTGAAGGGGGAGGCCAGATAATTGTGATATTTCTGTTTCATGTGGCCACTCTGAGGGTCCTCACTACTGTGTGCAGGACTATAAAACACCACCACATCCCACACCACCAGGACTGGCCCCAAACCGTGGCAGGGTTGGAGGGGGTGGCAATACTTTGTGGTTAGTGAGGCTGGAGAGTGAATTGGCAGGGAAAATCTCCATTTTTTAAAGTAGAGAGACAAATTTCTCTGCTTTGCAGTGTTCAAAATGTCACCTTTTTATTTTGCAGTTCTAAATGGCGTTTCTAAGTTTTACTTCAGCTTCATTAAAAAAACTCCAATAAATTCATGGAGCTGTTATTTCTCTCTGTAGACATTTTCCAGTGTTTCCATTCACCTTTAAATGATTTTTCCTTCAAACCCTTGGTGCATCTAATGAACCAAATAGAGGTTTGAAGCTGTTCACCACCTGGTCTTGGCTTTTGTCATGGCAGATCTCAGCATAAGATCCCAGGATATCAAGCTCAGGACGTTCAGGTGTCAGCAACAGCCCAGTTCCACTCTGGGTACAAGAATCACCCTCCATAACTATCTCAAGAAGCCAAAAAGCTTAGCACCAACTTAAAATAAGTTTTAAAATAAAAACCAGTGTAAAATGTTTTGAGCCAAGGACCATGTTTATATCTGCACATGGTTCATGATGGGACACTTGAGCCCAGTGTCATGCTACACACAGGCACTGCAGTTCAAAGAACTGCAACAGGTATTCACTAACTTTTATCAATTTTGGCTGTAGGTAGTTTCTCCTTTTCGAATTTTAGGCTGTATCTTGGCCTCTGAAGCTTTCCTGTATGTCTATTAATGTGAGATTTTTCCAGCTGGGAGAGAGTACACTCCCACTACTCCAAAATCTGGCACTTTAGAAACACTAAGTGGTATGGGACTTGCAGAAAAAATGCCAGCTCTGGACACTGGCTGGGATCTCCTCCCCCAGAGTGCTAACACTGTATCTATTCCAACCTTAATGATTCTATGGTGTACTGACTGAGAGCCGAGCACTTCATAGCTCTGCCAGAAAGCACACAGTGTGTTCAGTTGTGCAGGAAACTCATTCAGCTGAGATATATCCAGCCACTAGCACAAATTACATCAAGATGGATTTTCTTCACCTCTTAAATCCCTTCTGATGTGTTTTAGGAAACTAAAAAAAGATGCTGTGACGATGAGCTGTCTATATGGTGACAATGTCTATATCCCTGTGTGGTGACACTTTGCAGAAACAAAGGACACATCTCCAGTATCAAGATAACCTGTGGAAGAACAAACACAAACATTCCCTGAAACTCATCAGGACCTGTAGTTTTTGTAGTCACAGCTAGAGATCCAGCTCTCTACAATCTCAATGGGGAAATTCAGAATAATAACCCAGGTCAGCCTGCCCTGCTATAAACCATGGAAGCCAAACCATGTTTGTGACCACGATGTCCTAGGGATGCTCCAGAAATGCATACATCCCGCAGACTTGGTGATATGAGCTGCAGCCCTGCAAAGCCCTGATGCAGCACAGACAGTGCTGCAGAGAGTCAGCCACTCAAACAGCTCTCAGAGTTGAAGAAGTCGCCTGGGTTACACAAGTGCAAAAAAAATAAAACAAACAAAAAGTAGGAAAGGACTCACCAGGTACAAAAGTTTACAGAGCTGGGAAGAAATGGGGATCAAAAGTATGGGGTAAAAAAGTAGTGTTTCAGTTTCCTGCTGTAGAAACCCAGGAATGAATGATGACTTGGGCAAAGCAGGCAGAGCACAGCCAGGCTCTGGCCACGCAGCCTGTGGCAAAGGGATTGAGACACCCAGATTCTGGTGGTCACAGATTCATGGCATGGCTAGGGAGGACAGCCCAGCATCATGGTAGGTCACATCCTCCTTCCTTTTTTCCAGCAACATGGACAGTAAATGCAAGGCTCACCCATCCTTCACTCCCAGCCATAGGTCTCGCTCAGCTGAGAGTGCTGCGTTCACCACTGACCCTGTCTGCTGCTGCTCCCTCCACCCAGCAAGGAAAACACCTCCCTGTGGGAGCTCCTGGGCAGCTAAGGCTGGTCCATCCCAGCTCCTGAGGTTTTTGTGCAGCCACCAAGAGGAATCGTGGGTCACAATGGCCTGGATATTTCCTGCAGGGAGTCTGAGCTGTGTATCGAAGGTGGAAAGGCTCCACAAGCCTGGAAGACATCAAAACTGAATTCTCCTGTAAATCAACACCTGCTGTTCTACCAACATGTAAAATACAACTGAAAATAGCATGAGAGCTGCTCCTGACAAAAACACCCCAAGCTGTCCACTGAACCATGGCTCCGTGCCGTGCTGGCATGTGCTAAATGCCTGGGGGTGGGACAAAAAGACAAAAAATCTAAGTAAACCATAAAAAAAAAATCCAATCTCTAAAGTAAATCCCCAAGGAGAAACCTTGTCAGAGACTATGATTTGTATGTGCATCTCTCAGTTTCCCACACCTCTGAGTTTCCAAACTATGAATTCCCTCTTTCTTAATCCAGAAAAAAACAAACAAGAGACTTGAAAGTTCTTTATGAGTGAGCTCCAGGCCATAATATGTGATAATATGAACAAACTCCCCTCGTTTTTCTGGAGTTTAACTCTACACTATCCCAAATACACAGTAGCACTCCTTCCAGCTCCCATCACTGGCTTGAGTTCAGGAATTCAGCTATGAACAGTGACAATCATTTTGGAAAGAGCTCCTCTTACAAGAACTGCTTCTCAGTCTAGAAAACACCCTTCTTGTTCCTCCTACCAACCCCATCTGGAAGGAGCTGCAGGTATGGAGGGTGAAGTTACAGCTTCAACTTCCAAAATATCAAATAAAATCACATGTCACTGGATGCCATGCAGATCCAAGCATGTCGTTACTAACTCTGCACAAGGAAAAGGCTGTGAAAAGCCTTGATAGCTCTGAAATGGAAAAATTGAGGACTCTCACCACAGAAGAAATGCTTTGGTCCTCTTCTGCATTCAGCACGTGGATCAGAACTCTTCCCATGACAACAGTCCTAAAGAAGAGGGGAAAGTCTCAGTCATCTGCACATCATTCTGTTAACCCTCATCTTCATTCCTCTGCAAACGTGAAGGGGTACAAGGCTGTGCTCAGAAATCCAGCTGCTGTTGCTAAATTTGTACTGGTACCCAATGGGTGCCATAAATAATGTCTGATAGCACCCAGCTGAGTGCAGATGCAGGGCTGGGATTTGCATTACAGTTTTTACCAGTTGTTCCAAAGACTGGTTCACTCACTAGCTGCTGCTTTTGTCTGATAATCACTGCACAGCTCTACCTGTTTAACAGGGATCCTGTTTGGTGTGGATGACAATGCAGAAACCTCCCCACTCAAGGAGCACAAGAGAGGTGTCATGTTTATTAATGCTCAGTGAGTGCTTCTGCAGACAATACCCACACTTGCTGTGCAGAAATGTATAACTAATGTATTTCTGGAAAGGATCTCATGAAGCAGAAACCATGAAGCCAAGAACAGATGGGAACCAAACTTTCAGTCACTGCTGCATTTTGCAATTAAGAATAATTTCTTTAAAAGAGCTCAAATGAACAAAGAGATTGCAGAAGCAGAAACGCACAGTTTATGGTTGTCCTGGCCTTTAGTTTGGAACATGCAAGAGTTCCCAGAATTGCATTTAGTTTCAGTGATTACCTGCCTTTTTTTTTTAAATAAAAAGTGTGTAATTGTGAGAAAAAAATTACAGCAGAGTTAATGTGGAGTGCTTGGTGAATCTTCTGTGCATCATTAAATATGCTGAAACAAATTCTGGATTATTATTAATTGCAAATGGGGGGAGTTTAGCCACAGCACACCAGTACAGACAGCTCAAGGAGCAGAAGGAAGAAGAGTTTACTACTGGGAAGCAAGGAACCTTTTTTCCTCATCCTGTTAGGCTCAATCTAAGAAGAAAAAGTTGAAAGGAACTTCATCACACACAGGATGGGAGGTAAGGGTGGATGGAGGATGGACAAGAAAACAGGGAAATTATTCTGGAGAAATAATGAACAAGAAATAAGCACAGTGGGAGGAGCGAGGGAACCAGTTGTGAGTTTGATGAATCTGTAGAAAGCAGGCAGGCATGGTTTGGTTTGTTTTTTTAACATCTGAGAAATAACTTTTGTGGTTAGATTAGTTCCTCTCCCTCCTTGTGAACTTTTCCTGCTTGTAGAACAAGAAGCAAAATTAAAAAAAAAAAGCCTTGATTTTTGCCCTACAGCTGGGCCATGAGCGTGATCAATGAGCAGTGGCTCACACAGCTGATGCCCAAGCACAAATTTCAGGGAAGAGATTGCCTTTGCACCAGTCCCTCCCCTGCGTGCTGCTTGAGGAGCACGGAAATACAGAGAAATAAAGAGCATGCCTAGGGCTGGAGCAGGTTGGAAGGATCGTCCTGCTGATGAGAATTAAATCTTAAATTGCCATTTCTGATGGCTTAAGCAAAGAGATGTTGAAGAGTGCTGGTTCTGCTCTCCACAAAAACAACCCCCTGGACCATAACTGGCTGCCTGGTCTGGGGGTAACCCTGACCTCAGGATAGACCATGTGGCCACTCTGGCTTCTGCACTGGCAGTGCTGAGCTGCTGCTGAAACCACGAGCAGGGGAGGGATAACCAGGAGTGGGAATGCTGGAGAGTGTCACACTGATGGAACAGCACTGCCTGAGTGAGCAGGAGTCTGCTCCTTATGCAAACCCGGAGAGGAAAAGGCCATTTCAGTACATCTCATATGCACTACAGAGCAGTAAAGCTGCCTGGGCTCTAAGAGGAGATAAGAGCTCATCTTCTGGCTTGTTATTGAATGATTGTGCGCTAATAGAGGGAAAATAATGGCAAAGGAATCAAGGAGAATGTAGGTTAAGTAACCAGGTAACACAGCTAATGGAGATAAAAATGATGGAGACTGAAAGGGTTCATTGGCTGGGCTTTTTATATGCTCTTTATTAAAAAGACAAAGATGAAAGGCATGCAGTGCCTTTAACAAATGTGTGGCTGGAGTGAAAGAAACACGAGTTACACAACACCTTCTCTGGCGAGAAGGTGCTTCTGTGCAGAGGAACAGCCATGTTTCATCTTCCTGGCCCCTCTGAGGTCCTGCCTGCACCTCTCAGACAGCTCTCTTAGAGGCAACAGAAGCAGGCTCCTGCCTGCTATTAACCCTTTTGAATAGATTAAGACCAGGTGCCTGGCCTTGGGTCTGTAGCTCTTCAGAACGAGGACGCAGAAGTCTGCATTATCCTTTTCTTTATCTCTGGTCTTTAATTCTTCTTCTCACTTTGTCTCTAGGATCTTTTGAAGTTCCTGGGAGCAGGTCTCTGGAGCAACTCTGATCTTTCACAGACTGTGACAAAAACACCTCTTTCCTGACATGGTTCAGAGGTGAATTGGCAGTGCCCTAGTGTAGGGTGCCCTCCACGGCAGACAGTCCTTCATGAGCTCCAGTGTGAGTCCCTCCCACGGGCTGCAGCTCTCCATGACCTCCCGTGGGGTCAGCCCTGCAGGCGCAGCCTGCTCAGCCTGGGTCACCCACAGGACCACAAGTCCTGCCAGCAAAGCTCCTTCAGCCTGGGCTCCTCTCTGCTCAGGGCCACAGGTCCTACCAGGAGCCTGCTCCAGCACAGGCTTCCCACAGAGTCACAGCCTCCTTCCAGCATCCACCTGCTCTGCTCTGGGGTTCTCAGGGGCTGTAGGCGGATCTCTGCTCCCCCATGGACCTCCACGGGCTGCAGGGGCACAGCTGCCTCACCACAGGCTGAAGATTGATCTCCTCCCTGTCCTTCTGCACTGACCTTGGGGTTTGCAGAGCTGTTCCTCTCGCTTACTCTCACTCCTCTCTCCCAGATGTTGCTGAACAGCAATTTTTTGCCTTTCTTAAGTATGGTACATATAGGCACAACCACCATCGCTGATGAGCTTGGCCTTGGCCAGTGTCCAGTGGGGGTGAGAAGGGGCAGGTGTGAGAGAAGAGGGATGGACAAGCAAAGGAGGATGAGAGGCTCTGGCTCAATGCAAATGAGGAGAGGAAAAATACCCTTGATATGGAATAGCCATCACAATATGAGGAGAGACAAAATATTAGCTGTTACTGTAATACGTGGATTTGTCTGCTTCCTGCTTTGCATTGATTTTGGATTGTGTGAATCCAGTGACTTTAATATAGTAACTATCGATTTGTAGTGGTGAAAGAGAGTGAAGAATCTGACCACATCTGTTAGAAACAAACAAAGATCCTTTGGGGTTTACAGAAAAGATTTTGCTTCAGCTTAATTATAAACACAACTACAAGTTCTGATCCAGGTTTGGAATGCAGAATTTCCTTTCAGGGGCTGGCAAAGGCTGTTCAGCTGCTGGACAGAAGTGTTTTCAGCATCAACAAAACTGGAAAATCATTCCCAAGATGCAGAGGAGTTGTTTCGTAGAATCATAGAATAGTTTGTGTTGGAAGGGACCTTTAAAGTTCCTCTGGTCTGGTCCAACCCCCCTGAAATTAGCAGGGACATCTCCAGTGAGATCAGGTTGCTCAGCATGTTTGTGTGCAGTGTGGCTGCACTTCTGTTCCTTGTGGTTGTGGCAGTGATCAGAAGATGACCTCCAAACAAAGCCCTTGAGCCCTGTTTTGTCCCTCAAACCCACAAAATCAGCGTGAAGCATTCACACCCTGGTAGCTGCAGAGGCTCAACCTCCACTGCCCTGTTCCTGCCCCCTCACTGATCCTGCCTGGACCCATTTCTGCCTCCTCAGTGTCCTCCATATCTCCAGGGACCCACCAGGAAAGCACCACAGCCATTTCTGCAGGTGAGGGAAGGCAGGTGTGCACCCCAGCCAGGAGCCAGCTAGCTGCACTCTGCTCTGCCCAGCATCTAACATCTACCTTCAGACACTTCATTAACCTCCTCCATCTAATCCCAGCTAAGCGGATTTACCCTGATTCGCTGCCAGTCAATCAGTAATTGGGTTTGTTGACAGCCATAAAGGCAGAAATGCCCATCTCTGTGCTTCAGACACCATGTCTGATCATTCCTTCCTCCTGGATGCTTTTATTTTTGGTTTGTCCTGGTCCAATTTGGAGCTAGCAAAATATTCCCTAGGTAATAAGACCCAGGACTGTCACCATCAGACCCAAGCTGATAAATGCCCCTCAGTCTGCAGAGGAATGTGAGTCATTTGGAGGTTTGATGTTGTGAATCTGTCCTCAGTTGACATCACTTACTAAGCTTCTCAATGCAGCCCACAGCAGCTCTTAGGAAGCCCATTACCTTTCCATGATCCTCGACTCACTCAAAAACGAGTGAGGCTTGTGGAGCCTGGGACCATTACGAGCATCTCTGAGGATCTCCAGCTGGAACTGAGCTATCCTAAATAGCCAAGATACCCAAACTAATCTCCAGGAAAAGAGCAAGATGACAGTGTGACTCTTGATTTTGGAGAGAAGTCCAAGCAACCAGCAGCTGCCTGGGGGCTGCAGGCATCCCTCATTTAGGGACTGCTCCCATGGCAAGATGATTCTCCTGTAACTAAGCAGCGTGCACAAGCCAACCTGAGCTATGGAACTGCACTGAACTTTTCATGTGTGAAAAATACAGCCTGGCTGTGCCTCCATGCCAATCCCTGCTGTGAGCTGTGCCAGCCCATGATTGGACCTCTCTGGCCCCATCAGGAGCACTGGGCCAAGGAATCGTGGTGGTGGATGCATCACCCTGGCAAAACTGCACTCCCTGTGATGTGACTTCTTTCCCTGGTGAAGGAAGCTTTTCCTGAGCCTGCATAAAACACAGCCCTGTGAATTGTTGTGTGCCCTTTGCAGGTACAATGCTGCACAAACCAGGTGAGGGAGGGTGTTTGGTGTAGCGTAGCCTCGGTGTCAAGCAGCAGGAGGGAGAGTTTTCTGTGTTAGACATGGCTGAGGTAATTTATCACATTGAAAGTGCCACACAAACAGGAGCAAATGAGGTGGCTTGTTCAGTCTCTGGTGAAAAGGAGAAGCCACTTCCAAACAAAGCAGCTGTGAAGCTTTTTGGTCTCCAGAAAGCTCAAGGATGGATGTAAATATCAGTGTCAGTGTTTCTGTGGTGCACAGGAACAGCGTTGGGGAGAACACAGAGTTCCTGTGAAACAAGATCTCAGGAAAAGCCTGAACACAGAAGCTAAGCTTGAGGAATGGTTTGGTCCCTCACAGCAAAGAGGAAATGATGGAACCTGTCTCTCACCTGCCTTCTCAGGTGGATGGTGCAAAACAATTCCACTGCTGGCACACCCTCAAAGCTCAAGCTAATGCTGCAGAACAGACCTTTGTATGGCTGCCCACACGGGCTGATGTGTTTCAGGGACATTCCAGGGGAGATAAATGATTAACAAAGAAGAAAATGGGTTTAATCTCAACATAGGATAGCTGAAATATGCTTTAGTAAGACATTGACTCAGCTACATCCAGGAACACCTCTGTAAGCCCCAAACACTGAGCACTTGTGCTGCTGACCAGGAATTGCCTTCTGTACTGATGCCTGGGAAAACATGAATCCATTTATGTCCCGTGGTGCTGGAGGACTTCTGATTGACTGAGTAAATTAAAGCTGGCAGAATAATTCATTAAATAAATCATTTATTTGAAGAATTTCTCTCCCGTTTCATTTGCAGATTGGAGTGTGGCACGAACAGCATCACACTGATTTGACATTATTTCTCAGCTACTTCCAGGCCATAATTGTAGCTCAGTCAGCAGTGCTGACACCTCGTTTCCCATGCTCAATAGCTGTGATGCTGTCAGCAGGGAGCATTTCTGTTTGGTTCCTGACAGTCTCAGCCCCAATGGAAGAGGAATTGAGGTTTCACCCAAGCCAAGGTCGATATGATGCCACAAGGAGCAGAGGAGAGGGATGAGGGTAACAGCACCAGGTTCCCCATTGTCTGTAGGGTAAAGAAACCCTGTGACAACTCTGTACTTTGGAGCAAGCTTTTTCAGGGTCTTGATTGCACTGTGGAAATCCACCCTGGGCTTCTGAACCCGAATATGTTGCTCACAGGGAGGACAGCCTGCAAAGCACTCATAAAACCCTCCTCCTGTGTCTGCACAGACCAGATTTGAGTCACTGCCTGGAGAGCTGGGGACTAAAGCCAGTCCCCATCCACTTCCCCTCCTGCCCTGACTCATTTGCAGGTGGAATACCATCCTCCTTTCCTTAATCCCTAGGGAGAGGTGAGCCACTCTCATCATGGCCAAGGAGAAATTCGGGTTTCCCATGGAAATTGTGGCACATATTCACTTAAACCAACTACTTACAAATATTGTCCTGTTTATTCTTAAATACTCCTGGCTCATGAGCATTCCTGTGAGTTGTCACTGCCTGAAATAGCCATGCAAAAGGTAACACAGCCTTCTTTATAACCATGCCCCTATGTTCAAGTCTTTGACTCTGCAGCATTTTTCTAGGGTTTTTTTCCATCTAGAATTAAGACGGGAAGGGAACAAACCAGGTGGAAATGGGAAAACAAAACCCATCGCCAAATTCAGGATGTCTCCTGACTGTTGGTCCCTCCTTTTCCTTTGCTCCTTTGTAATAAGACTAAAAAAAGAAATTAAATGTCCACTTAATTAACATTTCTTTAGCCTTTCTATCTGGAAAGGACCATGATTTTTACAATATGGGATACATGTTGAGTAAATCTGCCCTCATTTGTGCACCATCTCTTAGAGGTTTTATATCTTGGCGCATCTAAATTGCCCAGAAATAAAGGTCAGGATCCTCTCAGTGCCATGTTCCCAATGGCTCACAGCAAAATCTTCAGCTCATCAGTGGTTTTAACTTCCTTTGTGCATTTATCATTATATCTTGTTATTTTAACAGAAGAAAAATCCACTTTGAAAACAAGGCTTCAATATTGATAGAACCTCAGGCGCAGCTTTGTTGAGTTGGCTTCTGCCTAAGAATATTCAGTGCCTTTTTTCAAGAATTAGCTTGATGGATTTTTTCCTCCCTTGGCTTAGCAGTCCTGAAATCAATGGGATCACAGAAGTGGAAGGCAAAACTTTGAGATAACGCAGAATTTTTGGCACCTTTGTTATGAACACAGACTTGCCAGCCACAAAAGACTCACTCTGAAATTCAAAGCATGTGGGTTTGCTGGCTAGCAGAATATTGGAATATTGACTCTGTTTACTTCTTATACATGAAGATCATCTGCACTGCCAGGATAAAAGCACAGAAGATAGGATGGGAGCTAGTCTCCAGAATTACCCAGATTCTCTTGAAAATCTACTTAGACTCTCCCAATATGGAGTTTCTATGGGTGGGACAGAATTTTGACCGGTGAGAGCACATGAAAGGTAAAATAGGATTCTATGTTTTGGAAAAAATCTTAGGTTGAGTGTAGAGCTGAAGGAGTTGAAAGCCCATCCTGACAAAAGCTTCTTGGAATCCAAATACTTTCTATCATCTCACCATGAACTCATTTACTTCTTTTTAGGAGCTGGGACATGCTACTGATACATAGCTTTCTCTCAACTCACAAAGTGAACATTCCCCAAAATCTACCTAAGCATTAATCAATCATTCCATGGGACAGACATGTTTTCTAGTAATAATAGTAATTATCTCTAAAAGTTCTTGAAAGTTTGGCTGTTGTTAACCAGGAATAAACAGAAATAGAAGAGAAATTATCTCAAGTTATAAAGTCAGGCTGCTGCTGTGCTTATAGAACCAGCAAAGTTCTGCAAAGATCTTTTATTGGTCAGAGCTCCCAAAAAGATTACTTAACTGAGGATATTTTTACAAGACACAGGAAAGGAGAAGGATGGCAGGTGTAGAAATATAAGTCAACCTTTGAAAAGTGGATCAACTGATAATGAATCACTGCTAAATAGCTCTCAGCTATTTAGATTTTGTTACTCAAGTAGAGAAATAACTTACACTCTGTCATCCCTGATGGTCTTGGGAAATAAACTACCAATGTATCCATAAATTACCCCCACACTGAGTTATGCAGCAACAGCATAACCATATTTTCCTCCCTCTCAGGCACAAACACAAGAATGTGGTCTGACACCTCCATCCTCTCACCCACTAACCTGGTACATATAAACACAGAAAATGGCTGTTCCACAGCACAGTGCTGAGTCAATCTAAAACTTAACCATTACAGAAAATATGTAATAAGCTTTCTTTAATTCAGATGAAGTAAAGGAGTGTTTTCAGGGGAGCTGTAGATGCACCATGACAGGTCTTCACAATGCAAATCCTCAGTGTGGCTGAAATCTCACCACAGATCAGATTTATATCCGAAACCAGTTCGTAACACTCCAGGCTCAGGAAAAGTGGGTTGAAGAAAGCCAATCTTTGTTACATCTGAGCCATTCAGTTCCTCAGTCTTTAGGATTCCAAGGGCAAAATAGGAACAAACTTCCTCAACCATCCTCAAACCCAAACCTGCTTCTATACAGGGGACACAGGGAAGATCCCGAAACCTTAAATCCTAAACCCACCCTTCCCTTTCCTCCTTATATTACCTGGTTTTAGTCACTCTGGTCTCTCCAAACAGCACCATCATCCACCCCAGACACCATTCTACCAAGTGCTTTATACATACAAACAGGAATGGGGAAAAGAAATGTCACCTTGGGTAAAAAGACCCCAAACACAGTAACAAAAGCAATTATTAAAAAAAAAAAAAAAAAACACACACAAAGAAATTAACATGTGAATAGATAGTGTTAAGACCCACAATATAAAATGTACAGTCCAATCCAGGTCACTTCAAAACAGTAGAACTTTTTTCACTGGTGTGCATTGGATATAAAGGTTCTGTTTCTGCCTTGGTTCTGCTGCCCTGAAGACAGTGGTAACATTTTCATTAACCTTTTGGTGGGAGCTCAGCTGGGCTGCAGCCATTGCTGTAAATCATTTGTCATATAGATGCTAAAAAAAAAAGGAGCCTTTTTTGTGCAAGCCTTTTGGACATCTGAAAACTGTAGTCAATGTTTATAATCTCTGGCAATGGGTGGCAGAGGTAAAACAAACACAAGTCTGAGTTACAGCATAGCATCCACCGTGGCTGCTCCACCACTGGGCTAAGTCTATTCCCAGAGAGAAGGGCAGGAAAGAGAAGTGAAAATGAGGGAACCAGATGGGAACTGTGCAGCCCCTGGAGCTCAGCTCTGCTGGAAAACTGGCCTCAGTTTGTTGTGCAAATCTTCCTCCTGCTCTGCCATTATTTCCCATTCCATTCCCAGCAACACTCGATTGTGATAATCCATTCTGTGGGGAGAAAAACAAAAAGACATGAATTTTAAGATTAGAGCCCTTGTGCCTTGTCTTTGTTTGAAAACTCCTCTAACTGAGTGGCCCTTTGGGCTACAGTGCCACAGCTTTGTGCATCTCCTGCCAAAGACAGCTCTGTTTAGGAAGCATCGTGATGTCAGGTTGGAGGATATTGAGCAGAGATTTACACATCTCTGTGAATTTGCACTTTTCTGGACTCGCAGGCACTTTCAGGTGGCTGTGGGAGGAATTTTTTTCAAGTGAGAAGTAAACACAGAGGTGTTGGCCTCTCTGGGAGATGGGAAGCAGTTAACTTCGGAGCTAATTACGGGGAGGCTGACGGATGCTGACAGATGTATTGTCCTGGCAAAGGGCTCGCCACTGGTTCTGCCATGAGACAGGGAGCAAAGCCTCTCTCCTCCTCTCAGCAGGCCCATGGCACCAGGGAGGAAGAAGACAAGGATGTCAGGACTTCTAATTATACACCAGGAACCTGCAAAATCGGAACAATAGAAGTGTTAGTTAAAAATAATGCCCCGAGGTGCTGAAGTGGAGCAGCAGGAGAAGGAAGATCACAGGGGTGGGAGTGAGGGGCTGGAGAGGAGATCTCCTGCTCGTCCTCTTGTGATGGGGTCTGGAGGGGCTTCTTTCCAGGGATGCACAAAACACATCTACAGTTATATACCTACCAAAACCCTGCCTCCAGTGTAATTTGAGGTGTGTTTCCAAAAGCCATTTTGAACCCAGTTTAAAGCTGCTTCTGCTGAAAACATTGCCAGTATGATCTGTCAGTCAGTCATCCTCCAGCCTGGAGAAAAGCTGCTTTCCTGTAAAAAATGGAATGAACATTTACTGGTTCACCTCAGGTTTGGAAGATTTTTGGTCACTTCCCAGCTGTGCCACAGACAGGCCAAGGGAAGACAGCTCTTGAATTAAATTTTATTGCAGATTCACTTGAACTCTTCTGCATAAAAAGGAACTTGTGTATATTTTTTGTCTGAAAATCATCTGGTATGTTAATGAGAGTCACTTACACCAGCTTGGAGGGATGTTTACTGAAAATCTACCTCCATCCTCCCTAAGGGAGGTGCAGCTATGGCAGGTAATAATATGCATCTTGTCCCTGGAGCGTGACTGATGGGCATTTTAATACCAGATGGAATGTCCACCAGGATCCAGCTGTGGCTGCTGCACGGCTGGGCTGTGCCAGTGCCCTGTACAGCCAGAGCTGGGGCAGAAACTGCCCTGTGCAGGGATGCTCTGAGGAGCTGGGGGACAGCAGATAGAGCTGCATTTTGTGGATTCGCTCGTTCATCTGCAGAGTCAAATTTTCATTGATCTGGTGGCCTGTAAGGTGCACTCCCTGCAAATTTTTGGATATTAATTGGACAAGGAGAGCTGCTGTGCAGAGGGATGACCCAACCTCCAGACTCATTCCCACGTCTGGTTCAATGTGCTGAAAGCAGCTGACAGCTGTGGACAGAGGAACTCTAAACCTACCAAAATGGTAGCCTGAGGTGGGACCCCCTTTCCAGGCCATTGTCCATCTCTCAAGAAGTACTGGGTCCATCTCACCATCTCTGAGCACACTGGACACCTCCCCTCACTATCACCACTTCCAGAGAGCTGATGGTGAGGAAAAGTATCAGCTGGAGTTCTGAACCCACTCTAGACCTGCCCAAACTAGACAATTTTACAAACCTGCGGGGCCATTGCTTTCTGCCTGGCATGGGATCACCTTGCAAACTGGTGGCATCACAAGGGCTAAAATTTGCTGACCTGCCCATAGGAAAAACACTCTTATTAGAACAGCACATCCCAAAATGAAAAAGGGCTGCTATCCTATATCTGGCCCCTGATTTTTTATGTGTGCACAGCTTCTAGCCAAAATAATGTATTAGGAGGTAAAACACCTCCATACATTTCTCACAGGCACTTAGAAAAAGAACACAATTATAGGGAGGACCGCAAGGAATTCCTCTCTCTCAGTCAGGGAATTCTATTATCTCTCCTCATGCTCTAGCATTGCTTGTCAATCTTAAACCAAATAAATATGAGAAATGGGAAGAGAAAACCCCTCAGAAGCAGTCAGTGGCCTCAGACAGCACAGCTCTGCCTTGACCCTGCAGCTCGTGGCACCTTTCACCTTTGCAGCAGGGTGCCCGCTGTCCCCATGGAGACACCAGCACAACTCACCTTCTCTGATGGATGTTGGGCGTTTTGAAGAGGAGATAATAAAGAATTTCAATTTTTTTTTTCCTGAGGGATTTCACACATTTTAGTGTCTTCCAAGGATGCAGCTCAAAGTGTGCAGACAAACCAATCTGCCATCCCCTGAAGAAATGATGCATCATCAGTTAGTGAAGCTCTCATCATCTTTGGTTGGACTTTATCAACCTGTTTATAGTCAGCACTTGAAGGATCACAGAATTTGCCCCATGCGTTTCCAGAGGCAACTTTGAAAAGGCCAGCTGGCAAGGGAGGAGAAGAGAGAAAGATTTTGTTTTAGTATGAGCCCTTGGAGAGTGGGATCTCCTGGAAAAAGAAAATACCAACCTGGAACAGTAAGTGCTGCCTTCAGTACTTTTTTGCTGTGAAGTGACCCCAAATACCTTGATTATGGCTTGTGCCTATCACTTTACAGAGGTGCACTGACAAGCATTAGCTAGATAACTGTACAGAACTGAAAAACTGTGCAAAACCTGAAAAACATTTCCAAGTACAACCTGAAATGCCAAGAGAGGACAATAATGGGCTCTGTGTGTCTCTGGAAGAGCAAGCAAATGGCAGGGGCAACACTGAAGGGCAATGTGTGCCTGGAGGCAAAGCAGCCTTCCCCTTTGGATGGCTTTAGGGACAGCTGCCAGGATTTTACATTGTGGATCCATTTTCAGGGCAGTGGGATAAATTCTGTGCTCTCTTGAAGACTTTCCGAGCCCAATGATCCCCACCTTGGTATCACACACCTCGAGTTACTCTGTTTCTGTGCTTTCCAGGGAGGGATCACTCTTCCCTGCAGCAGAAAGGCTTTGAGGATGCAAAATCAAGACCATTTTCAATAGACTCAGTCACAACTTTGTTGAGAGTTACTGATACCATTGCTTAAGTGATGTGCATCTCTCACAGGACTTTTGCTACTTAGGGTCATTTGTTTCCCAACTCTGCATGCACACTGCATCCACAGACAGGCAAGAGTAATTTTCAGGATGCACCAAGCTTCAGGAAAATGAGATACAGCCCAAGCTCATGCTCTGACCATGTAGCAGAAGGACTTGCTCCAGCAATCTCAGAGTTGCAGGGTGAAACAGGGCCTTGGAATAAAATTGTCATTTTATGCAGGGAAGGACAGGGGATGAGAAATCACAATAGAAATTGTCTATTCTAATGAGAAAAGGGTTGTATGCTGATGAGCAAGGAAAGGCATTTCAAAGGAAGGAAAACAATACCTTGTGCAAATTGCATGAGGCTGCTCTTTGCTTAGAGGGAGCAGAGGCCAAGGCCTGACAGTTTCATCAGAGAAATTGGTTAGGAAATGACCAAGGGAACATAATTCATTGTTCAAATGTCAAGCTGCTCATATCTAGAGAGGAGAGTGTGCATTTATCATCACCAGTAGTACACACCCCAAAAGAATGTAAGAGAAACCGAAAAATCCATCATAGATCTGGCATGACTCGGATACCCCTGGTGCTCTGGCTGAAGATGACCAGGAGAGGAAGATTCATACTACATTTCCTTGGAAAGTGGTGTGATGGACAAATACTGAGCGTGTTACAAGCCTGACAGAAGAGAAAACAAAGCTTTTCCCAGCCATTGGGCTGTGCATGATCTCAGCAGAGCAATGAGAAAGAGATGCATCTGTAGTAACTGGAGATATTGAATTGGGTCAGCCACGAGCAGACAGGAGGATTCAATCTAAGGGGTCAGGGGAATACTGCTAAAGTAGCTTATTTTGCAGGCAGCAATAGATTAAGACAGATTTGCAGGGAAAAAATTCTCCTGAAAGCATCTTTAAAAGAATAAGTACCAGTTTTTAGGTAGAAAACAAACAGCTGAGGGAATAGTGAGAGAATATGTGCTGGGTCAAAAATAAACAGGTTTGTTGTGATGTATCTAGAGGAAAGTGGAAGAGGAGGGGAATTGCTGCAGGGGAACTGCACACAAGGTCTGTTGGAACAATTTTGGGTAAGAAAAGTCTTCTTGCATGGCATGCCTCTTGGTTCAAGCCTCTTGTTGTTTTGTATTATTGTCTAAAGGCCACATGTTGATCACAGGAATCTTGTTCACAAGCACAGAACTAGAGTGTCAGAGGTGAGGTACACATCTTAGAGTTCAAGGCTTTTAATTTTGCCTTTGGATCAGTGTAAGTGGTGAACAGACCCATCTATGTCCTGCTTTATCAGACCTGCCACACCCAGACTAAACTGCTTTGAATATTTATGAATTGAACCTTAGGAAGTCAATCCAGGACCATAACTAGGATGACAAATTCAGGCTAGATATGAGTTAACTGGAAAATTGCAAAAGCACTCTGTGTCAGGCCACTTGGTGTCCAAGCAATGAAATGGCACATGAAAGTCTCTGGAAATTAATGTAAAGTGATGTACATGGAAAATAATCCTAATTTTGCTTCTATAATGATGGGCTATGAGCTATTATCAACCAGGAGCCAAATCTTGGGTTTATAATATGAGGTTATGTGAAAATATCAGCTTTATGCATTGATAAGGAATTGTCAGAAAAGGAGCAAAGAACACAAACAGGCTATGCTAGCACATCAAAGACAGATCTGATCCTCTGGCCCAGAGGATGTGAAAATTAGCATCACATCAATTTAATATTGTAGAAATTGAAGAACTAAAGAAAAGTGATGGGATGATCAAATATGTAGTAAGGTTCCTGTAGAAAAATGTTCTTATTAGACAAGGACTCTTCAGTCAGGGAGAGAAACGACTGAGAGGATCTATGAGGGTCATCTCAAAAATAATCAGCAGTATTCATGAAGGTCATTATCTCTGGTCCAGCAGGTCCGTGGGGCACAAGCAGCTGGAGTCTAGGACAGCATCCTGGGGAAGCCTTACTGCAGCTCCTGAGGTGGCCTCTGTTGGAGGTAAATTTCTGGGCTGGGAGGTCTAATCTGACTTAGCTTCCCTTACATTTTTAGGATCCTTAGGCCATGAATAGGTATTTTAATCTCACACAACATCATGCAGCATTAGCACTTATCTGCCCTAATCTCTTCTGCAGAAACCACATGGTTCCTCTCCCTCCTGCTTGTTACGATCAACAGACTGAAGGGCTCCCAAATACTCTGATTTTTATATCACTTCCAGGCAGAGGGTGCTGCCCTGGGTGTCATAGTGCAAACAAACTCCAGCAAATGCACGTGGCACAGCAGATTCCTCTCTCCTTGCTCCTTCTCATGTGCCATCCCCCAGCTTTCTCAAGAAGGTTCATCCACACTGGGAAACACTGAAATTCCAAACCCACCTGGATGTGCTCCTGTGTCACTTGCTCCAGGTGACCCTGCCTTGGCAGGAGTGATGGGGTGGATGATCTCCAAAGGTCCCTTCCTACCTCAAAACTTCTGCAGTTCTGTGATTCTGCGGCACAGCTCAGCCAATTCTGTAATATAGACACAAACATGGTACAGAATGATTGGCTGGACCCAAACAGCTCAGCACTGGTTTTGTTTGACCCAGAGGCTACAAAAATGAGAGCTCTGCTTGCTGATGGTAATTCTGTTTGTATCCTGTAAAGCAAGGCACAGAGAGAACTGGAGCTCACAGTTCAGCCCGCTGTGAAAAGGCAGCAACTCTCCTCCTGCTACTCTCAGAATGTACTTGCCTGTTCTACACACTGCTCTGATCAGCCTTTTATTCATGCATGCAAATATTCAGTCATCTTTTGGCTCTTCAAGCTTCCAGGTCAATGGGGAAAAAAGTCAGTAAGTCAACAAATTAATTTAATTTATGTGCCCTGCAGACGAGGAATAGAGGAGTGCAGGAGGTTCTGAGCAGGAATGAAGATTCAGAGAGGAAAATGACAGCAAAGCATTTGAGATGTACACAGTTTTGTACTTATGGCCATCCAAGATACCATGAGGTAGGTAAGTTCTGGGTAGGAACTGTGTCAGCTGGGGAAAGCTGCTCCATGCAGCTGCATGGGGGCAGACAATATGGTAACACAAGTCACATCAGAAAACATTTCATACATAAAACCCAGGACACCGCCACCTCCTTTGCCTCTCACAGGCATTTCCTGCAATGCCCTCAGTGCCCTGCCTGACCTCCCTGGAGGGGCACAGGACTCCTGTAGGACCTGTGCTCTCTCTGCCATTGCTGGCCTTGAACACTTCCAGGGATGGGGATGCTCAGTCAGGCTGGAAGGACTCTGCAAACCTGTGCCTTTGGGTTCAAAGCAAACTTAATTAGTGGCCTGTTTACTCAAAAGAGGATGATGTGCCCAAGTGGTCCTGCCTTCAACTGTAAACAAAGAATTATTAAAAGGTTCTCAAGGATTTGAGATAGTAATTAAAAGAAGATGAGTGATTGTCACAAGCTGCAGCCCGGCTGCTTTGCAAATGTGTGTGGTGAAGCTCCTTGGCTGGGATCTGGTTGTGATTGCAAATTATCATCTCTAAGGCTAAAGATATAACAGGATTCCCACACACCCCTCTCTGAGGCAGCTGCATGTTTCCATGCACAGGGAACGGAGCTGCTACGTGACAGACACTGCACTTGGAGCCATGCGGAGGGGACAGCAGCAAACTGTAAACAGTGTCTGGACACAGAGTCAGAAAAAGGTGTAGAAGGACCTGTCAAACCAAACATGGCAGGAGTGGGCTGCCTTTCCCATGTCCTTTCTGCACATCCCACGGGTGAATTGCAGAATTCCCCACTGAGAGAATGGATATAAAGTTTTTTTAGGGAGGAAAGAGCTGCAGGGAGCAGCCAGGTATGTGCAGTTCCAGAAGCTGTTCATTGACAACAGCCAAGTTAACAAGAAAGTCCATTTTTAAAACACTGGAAAAGTCCTCTGCTCTTTCTTAAATGGAATCTGTTGTGTCTTTAGTCAGCTCACTGCAAGCTAATCCCTCGGCTCATTTGTAAAGAAAATAGTGATATAAATGGATAAAGCTCTCAAGATAGCTGCTAACAATCATGTTCCAAGCCAATTTTCTGCTTCACTAATACTTTGAAGCTAATCAGCATTTTTCTAAATGATCTCTGCGTACTACTTGATTTTTTTTGCCCCCAATATATTTACTTGGAAACATTTACGCTGGTCACACATCTTGTCCCTTACTTGTACTTACCAATTTAAATAACGTTTTATAGAAATAATTTCATGAGTTGTAGCTCCCAAAGATGAGTGACCTTCTCCCAGACCAGGGGTTTCCCTGACATCCAAAGCTGTGTGTGAGGTGAAGGCTGGAGGCAGGGTGGAAGATGAGTGCCAGGTTGGATGCTGCTGCAGCAGGTGGAAGAGGGCAGCACTTGACCAAGAGCTGAGCAGGTGGAGCTTCACCAAGACCCTGGTATTGCAGACAAACTGAGGGGCTTGAGCTGGTTTTGCCTGGAATCCAGACTGAGATCTGCACGTGGCTCTGAAAAGATACACAGGTGATGTTCCTGCCTTTCGGGGCAGATCAGGAATGGGGTGTCAGAAACTGGGAGATACTATTAAATTTCACCAAGATTTAAACTTGCTGTTGCATTGCTCTCGCCAGCCATTTGATAAAAGTTGGTACTAAATTCAGCACCTCCTGGTTTTCTGATGATGAGCCATACTTAAGGAGGAAAATACACCACTGATAAGGGTTCAGCTGGTTCTTCCTTGGCTTCACAATCATAAATAGCACCCAGTCTTGACTGTAACTCTTCATTTCCTAGACTTTTTCCATAAGCTTTTCTACCAGCACTTCATTTTGGCATGAAGCTTCTTTTGAGTCCCAAGTAAAGGTGCTCCCCACAATACATTAAGGTGAACATTGACAAAAAACTATTCCAGTTTTTCTCCCATGGCCTCGTCCAAGTTCTTCTATATCTCAGTCTTCTACGGGCTTTACCACTTCTGGGCAAGCCTCCTATCCTGGAGTATTTTTTTAAATGTTATCATGTATTGTTATTTTGATGCATTTTGCAAGCTGTTCACCAAACTCTCTTTAGCCTTCTTTCATTTTTAAATAAGCAGAGTTTCAGCTGACCACCACGTGGGGACAGCTGAGGCTTCCAGGTCCTTGTAGGATGCCCAGCATAAGTCATCTCTAAACATGCACCTACCACTGCTTCCGAAATGGTCTCGGATCTCAGGAGAGCAAGACTGAGCCATAAAGACTACAGAAATAGTAGGTGGTTTCTGGAAAAAACCAAAGAACAGAGACAGTTAAAGCTAAGGGGCCTCTGCTTGTTTTCTGAGATGTTGATCATTTTTAGCTGAATTTCGGTTTGAACAATTTAATTTTTTTTCATACCTCCACATGAAAAAAAATATTTAACCTATTTCTGCATTCAGCACAGGACTGTTGCTTATCTGGGGTCTTTCTGAAGGCAATGACTCCATTAAACAGCACCTTTTGCTACTAAATTTTATTGAAATAGGTTCAATAGTTATTGAAAAGGGTCAGGGAAATTACTGCTGACTACCTCTTAAGAACCTTGCAAGGAGGAAAATCATGGGGGCTATGATAATTCCATAGGAATCATACAGGAATCGGTTAAAAAGCTCCATAATGGGCTAGATGTGGAAATAATATTGAAATTTGCAGTTAACTCCATTTAAGAAAAGTATTTGTGAATATAACTGAAGCATTTGCTATTTAAATCTTCCCATGGACAGTAGAACTCCTATTTTTCACATAATTTCTTCAACATCATTATTTCCTCTTTTTTTCAGCTTAAATTCTATTCTTATCTGAATGAGATGCACTCCCACAAACTGAAATCAATGAAAGCCTGTACAACCCCTTGCAAATGACATCCATCAAAAGGTTCTTCCCACTGTGTTCACTTCAAGAAAATCCTTCCCAAGGATTTCTGTGACACCACAGAAGACTCACAAGTTCTATGAGCCACAAAAATAACTGATTTAATTTATGCTTTAAACTTATTTTCAGTATTTCTCTGCATGTTTAATTCACTGGAGCAGAGAAGTATCAAGTAGATGTATAAGAACAAGTGAAACCACTGGCCACTCTTATTTATGGTTACAGCCCAAGAGAGTTAAATATTGGATTTTCTCCTGTATAAAAAAAAGTTGTCACTTCTGATTTTTTTTTTTTTATTCATAAAGCAGATGAATTTTCAAAATTTCCATCTAGATAGACAATATTAGGCAAAATTAAGTTAAAACAAAAAAACAACAGCAACAAAAAAAACCACCCATGGAATGCCAGATCATTTTTACCACTATGAAGCGAAGAAACAGCTTTGACCTGAGGACTCCCCAGACTGCCCTGTGAAACACTGAGCTTAGAAGTGCTGTGTGCCCCACTTTGCAGAGACAATAAAGAGCCTTCCTACATCAGGAAGCTTTTTCACCCAGAGTCATGGCAACCTTGTCTTCAGATCAGTTTAGTAAACTAATCTATCTCGAAAGCATTTGGTACTGCTCTGCTGGGAATGCTGTGGGAGCATTACAGTGCTGATAATTAGAAGCTTCCAATTAATTTGCAGGTTAAAATGTACTTGTGGTCATTTGATACCCATTTGTTCTGCTGCCAAGATTGCCTGTAACTGAGAGCTGGGCACCCTGTGAGCCCCAGGATGCCAGGGCACAGCTCTGCTGCTGTTTTTCTCAGCTGCATTTCAGCCAAAGCACATCAAAATCGACATGTGCCATAGAAACTGCCTTGCTAGCTCCAGCTGCAAACATCTGCTGGTCCACCACTAATGCAAACCAAAGGGCTTCACATTTGGGACATTTTCAGGCAGGTTCAGCTGAGCAAACACACAGAGGGAATTCAGTTGTCTAGATGTGGGCATCTGCTGCCGTTTCAAGCTCCTGTGAGGTCTGGATGGTGCAGGCAGACATGGAACAGGATCTGAAAGTGTCTCACCACTCTCTGGAGGCCAGGCAGGGCGTGTTAGGGCACCCCAAACCTTTAGGCAACTCTGTGAGAAACCTGAATCCCAGCTGGTTGTTCAGGACAGTGTGAGCTGGAGAGCTCTCCAGGATCAGTTGACTCAATTTCCCATCATGGGATCTCAGCCATGGTGCTCACAAAGGAATACAGACATGCAGACACCTTTTGACCTGAATCCCACATGATCTTAAAATATTACCTGGAGAAATACTATTTTTCTGTACATAAATGTTATTGATGATTTTCTGGACTCCACATATTTGGGGCACCTTTAGAGAATTCAACATATTAATAGAAGTTATTATTAATAGACAAAGGGAGCTAAACAAAAAGTAATGCATAAACACACATTTTTCTCTTGCTTTCCTCACAGAGGCCACAGTGCAAGAGAAATCCTTAATTTATAGTGGATGTAGTGGGGTTTTTTCAGCCTAGGTTTTCAATGTCAGACTCAGAGAATTCAACTTTTTATAGTTGGATTTTATGCTCTCCTAAGGTGAAAGAATAAAAATCACGAGAAGTCTATTAGAAAACCTGGGTTGATCTAGTTTCAATTATCCTTAGAAGGAGTTTGTTAGAAAAGATGACATTGTAAGAAAGATTTTGTCCTCTAGAACTGAGATTCCCTAATACTGTTACCTGGTGTTCTTGTACTGGAGTCAGAAGAGGGGAAGTAGAGGAGATCACTGCAATGGTTTGTGCTGGTTTTGGCTGGGGTAGGGTTACTTTTCTTCCCAGTGGCTGGTGTAGGGGTGCATTTTGGGGTTGTGCTGAGCACAGGGTTAATAATACTGAGATGTTTCTGTTATTGCTGAGCAGGGCTTACTTAGAGGGATAAAGCAGAAGAAGATTGCAACTTAATTTCATCATTTCCAGAGCACATCTCTAAAAAGCTAGGATGGGTTGTTCAGAGAAGTGAAAGGAACATTTGAGACAACGTTAATATGGTAAAGGCTTCAGATGTCCTCATCCTGTATGGCAGGATAATCAGCATCTGTCCCACCATCCAGGAGAAATGGCTGCAGGAAAGTTCTCTAGAATACCCCAAGAACAGTAACAGAATCAAGCAGAGAGACCACAAGGGTTGATATAAAGCAGATGCTGGAGAAGAAAGATGTATCCCTAGAGAGAAGAGCTCTAGTGATTAAAGCAAAAGTTGCCAGTCCTGTTTAGGAGCATTAAAGCCAGCAGAAAATCATACTTCTGGCACATGCATGGACATAAGCCTAGAGAAACAGGCAACAAGGCACAGAAGCAAAGCTGCACATGCTTGTCCTCAGCCCCATTCTCGTAAGACAGTGCTGATGCCACCATGGACCAGAAAAAGGAGGAAAACAAGAGGAGGAGCATGGAAACAAGAGGAGGGATCAGCCTGACCCTAAACTCCAGGAGTTTCACATCCACCAGACTGAAGGATCCTCTTCCCCTCCTGAATCCTGTGTGACACCTCTGGGCAGCAACAAGCATTTTAAGCTCATCTGTCTAGCCAAAAATGATATCACATGGCTGAAAACAGCAAGTTTAAAGGGAAGAGAAGAAAGGGAAAGAGTAAAATCAGTCTCAAGTCTGACCTCAAAGACATGTAAGATTAAAGATTTAAGAAAATTATAATGGAGATAAATTATATAACGATCAGTATGGACTTATCAAACTCAGCTCAGGAACATAATTGGCTTTCTAGATGCAGAGAGTGCAGTAGAGCTCATCCCCACTGTCTGGAAGAAAGCACTTGTTAAGCAACATCTGAGAGATTAGCTCAGATGGGAAGGGTGGAAACCAAATGAACTGCAAATGTGCTGCAGCATGAAGGGGAGATGGAAACGTACTACTGCAAAGGCTGGGATCAGGATGGGGGGCAAATTATTGCTAAAGTTCCTTAAGAGACAGTTTTGACACCAATATTTTTGTTAATTACTTGGGCACAGAGAATGCCTGATCAAATCTGCTAAAGGCAAAATTTAGAGGCAATGCCAGTATGTATGCAGAGAGAGATAAAAACAAATTCATGATCCTGAGGACTGAGGTAAGCAGAGAGAGATAAAATTCACTGGTGTGAAACGCAAGGTAATGAATTTGGGAACCCAATAAAAATGCAGCTTTCTGATACCTGTGCACCTCATCTCCTGGAAGTGACTGAGGAGTACCAGCTGATTGGAGAGTGAACAGCATGATGAAGTTATGAAAATGAGAAATATGGTTGTAATCTCAAGAAGGACTGGGTTGAACACCCCCTGGCTGGGCTAGGGAGGGTGTCCGCAGCAGAGATAGGAAACAAAGCACTGGTACTCCCTCACCTGAGTGCTGTTCACCTCTGTAACCACCCAGGTTCAAGTGACAGGCAGATGCAGCCATGAGCAGGGGTGGACGAGGGTCATTGGGACAATAAGAGCAACTGGGAGGCAGTCACAAAAAGAGAGATGATGTCCTGCTGGTGTTGTGGTCCCAGGGTCCCAAGCCTTGGCCCTTCTGTCAGCCCCTTCCCTGGTAAGCCTGGCCAGCCCTGCGCTGCCTCACCTCCTCCTCGGGTTCTTGGCAAGCAGCTCCACCTGCTGCTGGTGAGCCAAGGGGTGCTCAGGAGAGTCCAAGTCTGTGCAACATCTTTCCCAGTTTTCCCTTTGGACTGGGAAGGACAAGTTTCCCTCCTCTGGACAATAAGGTCTGATTAGAACAGTGCCCTCCAGGGGCACAATTTCTGTTTGGGGGGATTTACCCTCCAGAACCAGCCATGGGTCTCTCTTTCTCACCTCAGAGAGAAGAAGAAACCAAAGTTATAAGAAGTCTGTGGAGGAGCCAGGAGCCAACCCAAGCTCTCAGGAGAAGTACACAAATGCCTCCTCTGCAAGACTCTCCTTCCTCGGGGGGAAAAATACCCCAGCAAACAAAAACACAACCAAAAATCACACTCACAAGCATTTGTAGCAGTCATTATCCAGATTTTCTAAAAGCCACTGAAACTCATCAAAATTCTGGATCTCATGCTGGAAACTGGGCAGGGGTGTATTAGGCAAGGGGAAAAATATACACCCTCTGCTTGGATGTGCTGCCACATACCTCTGTGAGGTATAATTAAGGCTCTCATTCCTCTTCTCTCCTACCACTATTTCTATATATTAAGTTCCATTCTAATTTAATTACCTTTATTGCAGCGTTTCTTAACTCAAAACAAAAGGCTCCTAGGAATGGTGCTTTCAGGGGAACACAATGGGCTGGGGACTTTTTTTGGCACTGGTAATTGGCATTTGCAGTAAGCATAGGGAAATCCCAATTCCCAATGCCTTGGGGAAGATAATGAAGTTTGCACAGTTCTAAGACATTAGAAGGGAACTGGAGGTGTAAAACAACTTTTACAGAAGAAAATTGGAAACATGCTAGTTTACATTACAGGCAGCAAACGGGAAATTCACAGACAAGCTAAACCCTTATAAAGTAATTAATTTCCCATGTTAATGTTATTTATGGGCCACACAGCAGCAGCAGACTTCACCCAAGCCTGGGGCCCCCTTGCTCTAGTACTGTCCAGTGGGTTACAGTAAATCATCCACACCACCTAGAATCCATAACAAGAGCTCCATGAAAATTGCCCCTAGGACCGTTTTTTTCTGATGGAAATTGAAATGTCCATAAATCATCTGTTTTAACCCAGCTCTGATTATTTCAGATGAGGGATGAGCCCAGACAGTTTGTGCCCTGTGCATTCCAGCTGCTGGGGAATGCCCTCTGGTTTAGATTTAAGGGCTCTGTGGATTTTCCTGGAGATTCTGAATGTGTTTGCTGTGCCATGATGGTGTCTGATGCCTCTGAAACCAGTTGGACCTGCTGCAGCCTTCAAAGACTCTGTCCACATACGTCCAAAAACCCCTGTGTGCAGAGGTCCTGGGTAGCACAAGAACAAAGACAATTTCTGCTAGGAAAAGCATTTTTCTTGCCAGTGTGGCACATCATGGGGTACAAGCCCTTCTCAAGCATTTTACCAAAGTATGTTGAAATACAGAGCAAGTGATGCAGGAGTTTCCAAAAGGGGACACAGAATAAATGTGCCTGAAGCCCACCAGAAGTGGTTAAATCAAGATTACAGAGATGACAGCAAAGCCAAGGAACATCTAACTGAAAGCTCAGCCTTAGGTTTTTTCCTTCTACAAGAATAAAAACTTTGCAGATTCTGTATATGCCATTAATTTTTGATCTGAAGACGTACTGGATAAGATGAGCAAACTGGGAGAAAAAGGCTAAAGGAACCCTAATCTCAATCCTAAAATTTTGAGCTACTAATGATTTTGGGTGCTTCCTTTTTAGACATCCATGTAGACTATTGGCTGAAAATTGATGTTCTCCACTTCTTGTCAAATCACTTCTTATAAGAGCTTTTAGTTCAGCAGCCAAAAATCAAGGTACACAGATCTCCAGTCGCTTTTGGAAACTGAGTATTTTGTGTAGTTAAAGACCAAAAACTTCCCACCATCCTCTCCACACCTTTTTTTTTTTTCAAAGCAGGTGTGGGGAATTCTCTCTTCACACAACTTTTTCAGTGTCTTTAATGCTTAATATTACCCAAGGAAGCTGGGCAAAGGAGCTCATGCCACAGTGCTTTGTGCATGAACCTTCTGGGCTACTTGGATTTGTGTCACACCAACACCTTCCAGAGAGATGGCTGAGGTTCAGACCCCCAGGTCAGCTGTTTTTACTACTGAAATAACTGAAAGGAGTAGTAGTTTTATTTTGTTATGCACACCAGGAACAGCAAAAAGTGATTCCTCAGGCTCTGTCCCTGAATGTTGCTCACATCCCCCAGGCTGGCAACACCCAGCCATGAACTCCATCAGCACCCTGCTAAGACATATTCCTGTGGAATACAGGAACACAACCAGTTATTGCTATTTCCTCCAATATTATGCAGCCTCTTGACAATGTAATCCCTCAGGAGAGTGAAAGCAGATCGTTTTTTGGGAGCACACAGCATTCTTGTATTTGGTTTCCTTTCTGGTTAAGCCTACTTGCTGGTCCCATTGTATTGCTGCCTGTAATTTGAATTTCCATTTTCAATCACTTTATGCACTGCTAACTCTTGCAAAAAAGGCTTCAACAATGGCAATATACAGTCAAATGCACATAATTGCTCCTACAAAAGGAAAAGAAATCACACCAAGGAACATAAACCTCGGCCCCTGTGTACTGCAGTTTGAAATAGATTGTGCCCTATGGCTGATAACGTATTTCAGTCATAATCGTTATGAGTCTACTAAATAAGAGGCCAATCATTGTTCTAACAAGGCACTCATTAGTAATGTGGATAGAGATGATATAGATGGTATGTAACACCTGGAAGTGGCAAATGAAACAGGAGAGGGATGGGATGAAGGCACAGGTATAATAAATACAGTTGCAGCTCTTTTCCGAGTCCTGGCTTTAATTAGGAAGAGCAGCAACCTGCTGCCAGCGATGCATACTTCATCCTGCTGGCTTTCTGATGAGTGCAGTGCTTTCCCAAGCCTTTAATGTGGGACGAAAACAGATATCACAGCCCCAGAAAAGCCACTGCTGTGGCCAGCGTGACCTGGGCTCTGCCCTCCAGTCCAGGCATGCTTCAGCTGATGTCACTTGGGCAAGTGTAGGCTGTGCTAGGAAATGAGCTCTGTGTGTGTATAGGACAGGCCATCTGAGAATCATTTCAGCACTGATGCATCCAGGGAGCTTGATGGAGGAGATTCCCTCATTAGGGCCTGCTTCTATTGCTTCTGCTCAGGCCAGGAGCATAAAATTTGGCATAAGGTGAGAAAGAAATCCTCTCTCTGGGATAGCTGTGTTAGGGCAGTGCACAATGCTCTCCAGCAAGGAGGTGCTGATCTTAAGACACCTTCAAGCCAAGAGAAATCTCTGTGCCATTGGCATGTGGGTGACTGTGCCAATGACACCTGAGATTGTGTGGAAGTCATCATCAGTCACATGGGTAAAGCTGAAAATGGACAGAAAAGCAAGTCCAGTGGAGACAGATGGATGGAGAGACCTCACCTCAGCCGAGCAAGAGAGCTGGGCTTTGTCTCGACTGCACATCCCAGCAACCCTCTGAGGCCAGCACCTGGCACACCCTGTGCTCACAGTGACCACCTCCAGGGGCAGAGGGAGGTTGGCAGTGATACAGCCAGACCTTGGCACCATCTCCACCAGCTGCAGGATCCCAAAAGCTGTCCCGAGGCTTGATCCTGCTTGTGCCACAGGCTCAGGTGAGACCCAGCTCCCCAGGCCTGGTGAAGATGTGGTTGTGGCTCGGATGAACTGAGGCTCCGTGGTGAAAGCTGAGGTGACAGCAGAGGATTGACTCAATCTGTTTCCTGACCTGAGTCCTGTCTGCTTGAGGGTCCTGCCTCTCCCATTCCCAGGCAGTGGGCACCTGGCTGCTGTGCCAGCAGTGAAACCCAGGTCCCGGAGATGATGACCAGTTGGGAACAGTACTTTTTGCCTGGCTGGGAGGCTGGGAAGGAAAATACTTACTCTGATAACCAGCACCCTTTACTTTGTAGAATAGAGGGAAGAATAAACTGCAGCACTTTTTGCCTTGGAGCAGGACAGTGAAGGGATAACTCTGCCACCCCTCCACGGGCAGTTCTGGAGATGACAGAAGAAGAATATCCCCTCTTGGAAATTTTATACTCGGCATCACTGGTGCAGGGCCCTTGTTTTCCCCTCACCATTCCCACCTGGTGCTGTGACCACCCTGATAGAGAAAGGGCTGGGGGACAATGCCTGCCCCTTGTGAGCCCTCGTACATGGAGTGCCTCAGGACCAGAGCCTGTTAAGGTACCACAGCAAAGGGACCTTCTCCCACCACCACGTGGCAGAGGGGAATGTCCAAGTCCAATGTTTCCTGTAGTTATCTTTCAACTGCATGAAGACCCAACAATAACTTTAGTGGTACATGTTCAGATACATCTGTGTGACTTACCCACAAATTTGGGACATACTTGCAAGATTTTGGGGGAAGAAAAGGAGGAGTGATGATCAGTCCAGCCAGTCACCAGCTGTTGGCTGGTTTTTAAGCTGAGAATGAAACCTGCAATAACAGCACCAGGCAGCCTTCCAGCTTGATTAAAGGAGAAGGGTCTCCTGTTCTTTCTGTAAGAGTTGGCACCCCAACATACCAATGCAAATGTCAAATGCTCTCCCTTGGTCTTTATCTCACAGGTAGCAGTGCTATCTTGCCTTCACACTGCTTTTCTTGGAGTGGAAAAGGCAAGGCAAGGCAAGGCTGGAAGCCCAGAGGTGCAGTGCAGAGGATGTTCTGCAGAGCTCTGGTATGCCCTTAAGCTCTCCTGTGCCTCACTTTCCCCACAGGGTGACCCAGAGCTCAGCATCCCCCTTGCCAGCAATCTTAGACCAGACTTGATATTGGCAGAGGTGCTGCAGAGGAGATGAAGGGTTCCACATCAGTGCAGAGTAAATTGTTATTAAATGAGAACTAATGAATGATCACATGAACCCCTAACTGGAGCAATTAGCCACTCTGCTGCTACCAGAGGGTATTTCCCTGCTGCCACAGTTGCCTCTAGGTGGCTGATTTTTAAATTACTCTTTCTCATCACTTCAAGACATTGTCTTGGGAATCAATCAATCAATCAAGCTTCTTTCTTTCCAAGTTTGTCTAAGTGCTCATTTACACCCTAGTGTCAGGTGGGGCTGACCTATCACTCTGGGTGCAGTTTACTCCTGCTGAAAAATCTTATTTTCTTGAAGGGAGGATAAGTTCAGAGTGGTTACAAAGCACCTTTGCACATACACAGCTGCATGAGGAGCTACCAGACATGGGGCTACAGCACACACCAAGTCCAACACTCTTGGGCAACCACTGGCTTTGTCTGCTTCATTTCATTGCTTTGGTGTGGGCAGCAGAGCCCACACCGAAGCAAAAGGGTGACTACCAAGTTTGCCACAGGTACCCTGGCCATGCACTGTGACAGGACTCAATATCTCTGACCTGGTTGCTATGGTTATCCCTTGGCACTGAGGAAGAAGGAAACTGAGGCAGGACAGGCAATGGAGTCTCCAAAGTCCCTCAGGAGGCAGCAACAAGGTCCCTGGAGTTGTGCAATAAGTTGGGCTCACACAGATTCCAGCAGTGGCTGCTTCAAAATACTAACAACAACCTGGCAAGGGACCCAGCTTTGGCAGGAGATAGGCTTGAAGAAGTCCAGGGTTAAAAAAATTTCTTCTAAGTCCCAGATTCTCCCGTTTTCATCAGGGTTTTTTCAGGTGTGGGTGAGGGGATTTCTATACCCAGCCCAGCCCCAAGGACTGAGGTGGGGCAAACACCCAGAGGCACAAATCATAGTCACTGATGCTGGCAGCTCTGGGCCTTTTGCCTGAATTTTGTATTTCACCCACTTTGGGGGTACAAGATCTCCAGGCCCAGCTGGCAAGTGAGTGTGACAATAGAGGCGTAGACAACTGGGTTTTTTCATCACAAACCTGGTAAATGGCAGCTGGAGGGCAGAAAACATTCTTCACTGCTGCATCCCTCCCAAAGGCACGTCTCATAGCCATCTTTATGGCTCCTGTAATTATTTTACTCACCCATAATTAATGCCCATTTGCTCCATGCAAGCTGGGTAAGACGGCTCTTACCACTCACGGCGACGTGGCCGTGGCTCCTGTCTAAGGCTCTGCACAGCCACTGCCCTGGCTGGGATTTGGTCCTCCTGCCAGCAAACCCAGGAGTGCTGGTGGGATCTCAGCCATGAGCAAATGGTAACAAGCTCCCTTCAGCCCATTTTTCTTGATTGACTGCAGCTTTTTAAGCACTTACCTCGGTCTGTCATCACTGGTGTGAGAGCTGGGACCTGGCCATGCTCAGAGACCTCCTTATGGTTGGCCAGAGGGGGAGATGAGGGCAGAATTTGGCTGAGCACTGCTGGAGCTGTAGCCAGCCTGGACATGTTTTTCCTTGCATTACAGAGAGTTCAGCTGGGCACATCCAGCTGTTTGTATTTCATCAACATGAAAAAGTGACTTCATCACCATGGAGACAGTGATGATTTGCATCTTAATTAAGCAATGACAGATGCCCTACTGATAAAGGTAATCCTCAGCTTTGGATACCTATCAACTTCCAGTTCCAGCATTCCCATTTATTAGCAGGTGCTTCTGAAATCAAAATTTTACCAGGTGATTGGCAGGGAGTTACCTGTTAATGCTTTTGCTCTGTTGATGTTCTGATGGGAATAAATATTTCTCGCTGGTGAGGTGGTCAAATAGTTTGGGCTGAAGAAGAGCGGGACTGGCAGGATAGGAGCCTGTCCTGTAGGTCATAAACCCCACTGCCCAAAGAAGGGGCATTCAGGGAGGCACAAAGTGATCAGCAAAAGAATGGCCATGGATGTGTGTATGACAGTGCACCACCAAACTACCCTAAAGGACTTCAAAGGCTGGAGAGCTGGGCACTCACAGGGCAGGCAACGCCCATGATGGATTTCCAGCCCTGGCAGCTTTTTTTCCTATTGTTGGATGCTGAAATTTCATTTCCACCTCCTCTGTGCTGAAGGGCTGCTGCTGCTGGCCTGTTCTCCTGCTGGCCTGTGCACATGGTAGAAAACAGGGTGCCAGGAGCAAGGGAGCAATGGTCAGGTCATTGGGCAGGGAGGACCAGAGCAACCCCAAGTGAGATAGAGCTGACCCAGGTACAGTGGTGTCCCAGGGATTGGAGCAGCCCATGCCACTGCACAAAACCTGCTCTGACTGAAAACTGCTCTTGGGCTCAGGAGCGTGTCCACAACCCTCTCAGAACTTCACTGCCATTGTTGGAGCCAACAACCCAGCACTTACCACCTTCAGCAGCTTCATCATCCTCTTGTTGTGCACGGGCCTTTTGGGTTTTATCCCATTCCTGGTTTGCTGGCCGTAGAGAACGTGTGAGCTTAAATCCAAGCTCTTCACACTTCAGTGGGCTTCATTCACATTTTATTCACAATTACAAGGGCTTTTTGCCATGTGAATTTGCTGGCACTTGGTATGGTCTCAGCATACATTGCCACTCTCCCTTTGGCAAAGGTCTGCAGTGCATCTTTCTCCTCTGCCTGGCCACCCATTTTCATTTAGCCCAATTCAGATAAAATCACTTACCTTTACAACTTCTTCTCACCTGCAGAAATCTGACCAAAGCCTCGGGAGGAACGATGAGAGTGAGGATAGGCAGATAGGGACTGACACCTGTGCTACAGGTCACAAATCACTTATGGAATTTCAATCCAAATGGATTGGAAATACTGAATGCAGTATTCTGTCCTACAAAAAGATGGTGACTCCTACATCAGAGACATGGATTAGGCCAAGCAGATAACAGAGCTGGGAAGGGATGAAACTGCAGCTCATATCTGAAAATGGAGCTGTTTGACTGTGGTGACATCTCTGCCTTTTTGGCAGAGAAGGTGTTTCTTGTTCGGCCACGTAAAACCAGAGTTAGCAGTCAGGTCAGGTTCCTCCCAGGAGGATTTTTTAGCCTCCTGTTCTCCTTTGAGCTCTATGGCATGCTGAGCGTCTCCCGTGCTTGAAGGGCAGGAGACCCCTGCCTGAGAACACCAAAAAGTTAATTGGAAAGAGCAGCCATGAAAAAGGCCTGACCTTTTCCTGAATCACAGCCCAGTGCTGGGTAGCAGAGGTCATCCAATTAATGGGGGAAATGATGCTGGAAGAGAACTTTCAGCCTTGAAGGAGTGATGCTGAGTCTTGTTAGCAGGGCCCTGTACAGCATGCGAGATGTCAAGGCGAGATGTCTTCGCAATGAGAAATCAGAGGTTCCAGCCCTTGGATGTGGAGGGTTGTCACCAACAGTGACATGGTTCCTTGAGCTCCAGCAGCATTGCCAGAGGTTGGCCATGGTCGCAATAGCCTGCTAAAATGATGTTCCTGTCTCCAGAGGTTTTTGCTGTTGGTAAAGTTAAAGTCTGTTCCAAGGGAAATGGCCAGGTAGGAGCAAGATTTCAGACTTGGCTATTCTCCATGTTAACAGGAAAGAGAGAAGACTGTTTCAGCATCTCATGCTCTTAGCATGTCCAAACCCTGCTCTCCAGGGACTCCATTAAATTTAGAAAGAAACTCCTCCCTCGGCACTTCTTACAACACTCCCAAGGTTACTCTCCAGGCTGCAGCAGACTGAATCAATGGGACTCCTTCGGGCTGGTTCCATGGACCATGTCATTAACTCAGACCCATTGGGATGTCTCTCATTTCACTGGTTAACAAAGATGTTCCTCCTCTGTTTTCTGATGAAGGAAAGCAATCACTTCTCAGTGCCACAGGATATCAGCCCACAGTGTCACTGCCTTATGCAGATAAACTCCACTCCTTTGGGCTTCAAAACACTGAGAAATCATGTCAGTTTGGAGCAAGATTCTGCAAGTTGTTTTACAAGGTGCATACTAAAAGCAGTTGAATTAGGATACTGATCTTTCCTCCGCACTGACTTTCTGTATAAAACATAGACACTTAGAACCAGCCTGATGCCCAGGCCTGGGCTTGTCTGTCTGTAGGTGTGATGAGGTATCTCGTACTCAGGTCATTCCCTGTGGATGCAAACATGCTGCTAGCAAGAATTTCTCTTGCTTCTTTCCAGTCCCGTGAGATATTTTTCTCTCTCAGGGAAGATATTAGTAGAGTTCTATAAGCTATGAACACCTGAAACATTGCAAACCTTTGTTTATGGTACAGTAGGAAAATATTTTGACAATGGATGTTTTAGGATTTTTAGCCAATCACCCCAAGGGGTGGCTGATCCTTTAACCAATTAGACTATGACAAAAAAAGTCTATAAAAGAGTTGTAAAATAATTAAATAGAGGAATCTTGCTGCACAATTCCTGCCTGCTGGATCTCTCTTCTCCTCCCTACCACTGCAGGATACCGCGATAATTCTCCACACCGTACTCACCAGACAGTCTTAAAAAGTCATGAGAAGTGCAAGGGAGAGAAACAGTTCAACTTTTTTCACCTTCCACAACCCCATTAAAGTGTCAAAGACAAGGATAATACAAGGAAATCTGTCAGGATGAATCTAATTGCATGCTCTCTGGATCAGTACAGACTTTTGCTTAGTCAGAGGTTCAAAAGAAAGCAGCCAGAGAAAGCATAAAGCCAAAAAAATGAAAAGACCTGTTAACTTGTCAGTGATTTCCCCACCAGCCATTACCAGCCACTCCAGAAAATATGAAACCTGGTGTGAAACCCTCCAATACTTCTTGGTGCTGACTGACAGCACTTAAGAGGAGCACCAGGAAAAGTGTGTAAGAAAAAGAAGTATTAGATGAACTAAGAGAAGGAAGCAAATGTGGACAGGTAAATGGACGGGTGTTCAGGGGACTGTGGAAAAACCAAACAGCTGGAATTTCAGAACACAGAAATGTAATTGAAATAATACTTCTTGTAGTGCTTTCTCCAAAGAGGTCTGCTATTCTCTCACCAATTTTATTTACTGTGGTCATAAAGAGTACAACTAATACATGTAGAAATTAAAATCAAACAGGGATTACCAGAGCAGTATATCAGAGACATGTCAGATTTACTACAGAACCTGCTTAGCAAGCTAGAAATCAATTTTTTTTTTGTTTTTAATCTACTTGTCACATATTTTACATAAGTCATCGATTACAGCTATTTGCTTTGAGAAGAAACACAAGCAGGTGTTAGCAAGAGATTTACTCCCTTTGGCAAGAGTTTTATGTGTTTCTCTAACAGCAGCATATGAGCCCTGTGTGAGGAAGGCAGGGAGATCCTGTCCTCCATTTTTAAGCAGGAGAGATATGTGTAAATAAATGCTGTAATTAAAACTGACATCTTTTGCTTGACTGCTAACAGCAACCACAAGGATGAAAAATGACATTAGTTCCACCAGGGGCAGGGACTCATTGTAAGAGATTAGGGAGAGCATTAAAGAGATGATGAAGTGGCTTGTAAGGTCTTTCCCAGGGACGCTGGATGGTTCCAGTGATCCACAGTGCCATTCCCAGCATGATGACTGGCACTGGTGGAGAGGAGAGGTGCCAGCTTTCAGGAGAGCTGTTGTTTGCAAATATTCTCCATGCCTGAGGTGCAGAGAGAAAAACTGTTCTCAGTGAAGGCAGAGAGGGGTGTTGTGACAGTGAGAGGGTGGTGAGGACAGGTGGGTGGTTTAAAGGGACAAACAAATCAGTGATTCAAATGCTGTTGGGTTGGAGTGGAAACTCCATCACCAAATATTCTGCATCCTCTGTGTTTACTGTAGACCTAGGGACAGGCCAAACACAGAAAAGTCAGAGGCTCTGGCTGGGTGACACACCCAGATTTTTTAGGAGCACCTCTTGGCACTCACGTTCCATCAAGTTCCCAAGGGCTGCATAAACTTCACTCACTCAGGTTCCTGGGGCCAAGGGAGTGACACAGCACAGGAGAGGAGTCCTGTGGATGGGGAGCTCTGGAGATGTGGGAACCTCTAAGAAGGTGACACCGAGATGTGATGGCTGCTCAGGGTACCTGGGACATTCACACTTTTCTATCCATCTAGGCCATCCACACTTTCTATCACCTCTGGTAGCAGTTCTCCTAGAAGAGGCAAGGTAGGGCCCTCAGCTGACCTTGTTAGTGGCCACCCCAGCATCCTGCTCAGAGCTCCTCTCCTTCTCTGAACAGGGAGCCTGAGACACTGTCCTTGGCAGCCACATTCTTGCTCATTTTCAGAGGAATTAAAAAAAAAAGTTGTGGCAATTTCACAGCACCGTGACATCAATCAGAATTCATAAGCAGCTTCCTGAAACATCACACTTGGTAACTACACAGCATCTTGCCGGTAATTAGATGCCAATGATTAATAAAGTGTGGCTGGTTCAGAGTCTCTGGCTTTGTGCTTTTTTTTTTTTTCCTGCTCTTGTTGCCTCTTGAAGTGGAAATTTAGCTAATTTATTCTGGCTAACACAGCAGCATAAGGGCTTGGGTGTAACTGTTGCATTTTTGTCTGAAAGGAGGCTCAGGTGGCTCCAGTCCAACATCACCTATTAAACAACCTGGTCAACGGTATCTTTGCTTCAACCTCTGCATGGACTTTGTGAGTGCCACCTATCACTTGATATACAATTGTGTGCTCTTCCTTTCCTCTGAAACGAAACACAGAGTTTAAATCTTATTTGCATATGGTCAGCTCTATAAATGGCACCCCAGAAACTGCTGTGGGCCGCTGCATGAGGACTAAAACAACATGAATGCAGTCAGCACCAGCCCATGGCTTGTAAAAATCACATTTTATTGTCTCTAAAAAATTAGATAGAAGTGCCTTAAAATACATGCTCAACAGAGGATTGATCAAAACAACGTAATTAGAGACATGAGGCTATTTACACTGGCTTTTGCTTTTTTAATTTAGCCTTAATTTTCATGCTTGAGAGTAACCAAGCAAAACAAAACTCACATGGCTTCATGGAAACTCATGTCATTATTGAAAGCAGCTCTCACCCTGTGCAGGAAAATAGCAAAAGAGATGGGTAGGAAACAGCAATCCAGCTGCTGATCCAAGTTTTCAAATGCCACAGGTGTGTGGACATGACCAGATGTCCCTTGCTCTCTGAATCAGTGCCTGATCCTTGCTCCAGCATGGGCATCTCCTGCCTGTCCCCTTCCTGGAGATGTGGGTCCCAGACCCCCAGTGACATCCCATGCTGTCCATACTCCCTGTGCCCTACCTGTGCATGCAGCAGCAAAGGTGGTCTCTGCCACCAAGCATCCAAGTGGAGCCGTGAGGGGTCCAGCCCCTCTGCCCAGGCCTCAGGTGAGATTCGAGCTTGGACTTGACCTAATCCCTTATGGAAGCACATTCTGCAACACCCAAAATTCCTGTGCTTTACTTCTGATGGCACTGGCTATAGAAAAATGTTTTCATCCCTCTAAACCAAACCTCTCTGCCTGTACCAGCAGGTTCCTTTTTGGAAGGGATGTAAAATACAGAAATACACATAGGAATATGTCATCTGGAAAAGGGGAGAACACAGAACGAAGTGTCCAGAATGATTTAAAAGTTCCAGACACGTGCAAAACTCCAGAAGGATTTTAAAACATCACTGGCCAATTTGACTGAGCCGGAAGCTCAGCCCACAGCATCAGCACACACCTGTGGGATATCCCCCTGCTTTCATTGCCCATGCAGCAGCAGGCTGGCACCTCTGGGATTACAGCCATAGAGATTTTCATCACAAATTATTTTTTTAATGGCTTTTCTTTTCTGTCTGAGATATTACACATTGTAGCCCACTGAGTGTCTGGGTAAAAAGGCAGGCATCAGAGTCCAACAGGAGATGAAAGCAGCAGAGTCTCCTGAGCACCTGGTTGAACCTACAGGCTTCATCTCACCATACAGCTCTGAGATAACTTGGGATGCCAGATGAAAATTGAAAACCCCAGAGGTTTTCTTCTGCCTGCAGAAAAAAAAAAGCAGAGGAAAAGATGGGTCAAGGGTCATTCCCCTCAGTAACCAATTCTTTCCAGATAAATTCAATATGAACAAAACTGTTGCTGGTTTGGAAAGAAGAAAGAGAAGGAACTGAGCTGGCTGGGACCCAGCTAGCAGAGCACAGGTAACAGGACCTTCAAATGTCCTAGACATCCAAACAAGATGGATAGTTGGGTCCTGTTTGAATATTACAATTTTAAACTACCTTACCTTTTTCTAAGAATGGCCAAAATGCAAAAACTGAAACTGGAAAAGGGCCTAACTCTCTCATTTCCTGGGGCAGTTAGTGGTTTTTACCTAGCAGGACCAGCAGCTTGGCTCCCTTGACCAACCTTCCTTCCTTCCTTCCTTCCTTCCTTCCTTCCTTCCTTCCTTCCTGCCTGCCTTCCTGCCTGCCTTCCTGCCTTCCTGCCTTCCTTCCTGCCTTCCTTCCTTCCTCCCTTCCTCCCTCCCTCCCTCCCTCACACATGCTTTGAGCCTGGAGGGCAGACTGCAAACCCTGCATTTACTGTACACAATAAAGATGACTGAGAGAATTTCAGGCTAATCTAAAGAAGGAAAGGAAGGCAGGAATGCAACGCTACATCAGCATGAACATGGAACAAGTGAGAAGAGAGGGACTAATAAAGTGGAGACTGGAAACAAAATCTTATTAAATGTGCAACTTGGAGCTAGAAAAAGTCTTTGTCAATGAAATAAAGAGGCCTCGCTTCCTGCTTCAAGCATTACCTATAAAAGGTTGCACCTATATTGCCTCTAGTTCTGTTACCAAGTCTATGTGCTCTTTTAGTTTTTATTCCCTCCTCCTCCCCCATTCCATAATTTTCTTGCTTCTAAGGGTGAAAAATATATGTAATCAATTTCTGAATTTCGCTTGCCTTTTACTGACAACAGACTTTGTCAGAAATATGAAAGAAAGTAACAAAAAGGAGGTTTTGAAGCAATTTTTTTAAGAATTCCTTCTGTTCAGGGTCTGATTAACACTTGGCAATCAAACCAGCAGGTTTGCAAAGACCTGACTGCATGACCTGCCACTAGAAGGAAAATACAAAAATCATAAAAGTTTATTGGAAATACTCCCAGGTTTCCCAGGGTGGGCAGCCACCTCTCCCTGCCCCTTCCACCCCACATCCCGTTCCCAGGGAGGACGAGAAGGAGCTGGCCAGGATGTGGAGCAGATCAAAGCCTGGTCTTGTGGGGCTCTCTGAAGTCACCCCATCTGGCCCCATGAGGACATCTCCCCACCGAGACTCCTTGGGCAGCTTGGCAACAGGTGCCTGAGACAAAATGCTCTTCCTCTCTTCTGCTTCTTCTCCATCAGCTGCATCCTTTCCTATGGATCCCCTCCTGTGGAATAGCTGCTATTCATGCTGTGTGCACCTGGATGTGGCCCTTCACACCAAGGGCAGACTTTGAGCTTCAGCCACACCCTGAGCTGCTGTGTTCCCTGGTGCTTTTTGGGGCTGTGCTGTAACACCTCATTGACCATCCAGGACCAGAGATCCCTCAACTTCTTTTGCAAATGCCTCCTACGCATTTCCTTATCTCTTTAATGGTGTCACAGTTATTTAATTTAGCTCCTTGGAGTTTCATTTTCATTTTAATTTCCCCAAGGTTCTCTTACTTATTTCTTCTTTTTTACTGTCTCTATTTCAATGTCTGCACTCAGCTCTAACTGAGGTTCTTTCTGGGCCAAGCCAAGATGTGTAGCTGGAGAACACTGGTCTAAATCATCCCTCTGCTTTTTTAATTCTGCAGCTAAAGATAATGCATTATCTGAAGCAGTTGTCTGGAGGTTTCTTGATGGCAGAGGCACAGGCATGAACACCAACACGAGTGTTGTGTAGCCACTGACTCCAAGTTCATGAGGGGTCACAGGAATGTCTGTGTGGCCATTTGTGTTAAGTTTTACAAGATCCCAGCTGCTCACCCTTGGCTGATTTTGTTGTGACAGAACCTGGAGGAGAATGAACAAGGGGTTATGACCCAAAATAGGTAGTCAATGACTCAGACCAGAAGTTTCTCCTGGATACCACAGGGCAAACTCCAGAAAGCCTGGTGGATCTGAGACATTTTCTCTCTGGAAATTATTAAGCCCCAGAGAACCAAGATAATGCTAAAGCAAAATATGATCTGTTATCTTTGAAGCATTGTTTCTAATTTAATTTTAATAATGCTTATGAGAAATGTGACGCCTGCGTGTCTGCTTTGTAATTGCTACATATTCTATCTCAGAGGCTCTAATGTGATTTTACAGGGGGCCTGTTGATTTCCTCTTGTATCTATTGCAATGAAGCTTCAGATTTTTTGGTAGATATTCTGGAAATTACAAATTATAACTTCCCTCCTCAGACACAGGCTATGTGGCAAACCTGAGTTTATTAGCTCTGTCATAAAAGGCAACAGTTTTTTCTGCTGTAGCCGAGGCTGAATTATGGATCTGAAACTATTAGGTCTCTTATGAAAGTGTATAAAGAAATGTTATACCAATAAGATATCCAAAATTAATGGAAAAAATGGAGCTCTTGAGAGGTTCTGACTTTTTTGCATTCATTGTCCCAGCAGTCATATTATCTGTACTTAATTTGAGATTGCTGGATTAATTCACCATTTTTTTTCCTGTGGGTTGCCAGGCAATCAGATCTCTCTGCTTTTGCCATTTCATCCTGTCTTGCTGTCTGAAGGAACTAGGATCGAGCAGCACATTTTTTAAAGAGATTTTTTATTACTCCCTTGTGTTCCAGAAGTGCTTCTCTCTGGACAGGGGGACATGCTGATTTTAGTCTTCATCTCTCCATCTCCTTGGGACACACCAAGTATTTTATTACAACAGTTTTTTCAAGCACCACAAGTGCTCGTCGAAAACATCTGTCAATGCCTTTGGAGGCACTTCCAACAACTATTGCATTTCCTAATTTCAGGTGCTCTTCTCAGCCTTCACTGCTGATCTCTCTCCTTACCTGTGCAGGTAGTAAAGCTACAGAGGAACCAAAGCAACATGTTAGAAGTTTGCATTCAAGTTCAGATCTGAGTTTTTGCAGCCACGTGTTCATCTTGAAATGAAATGGGAGCAGGATCACAGAATCCCAGGATTGTTAGGGTTGGGGAACCTCTGGAGATCATCCAATCCAACCCCCCTCCCAGGGCAGGGTCACCTGGAACCAGTGACAGAGAAACAAGTCCAGGTGGAATGTCTCCAGAGAGGGAGACTCCATGACCTCCCTGGGCAGCCAGTTCCAGATCTTCTATATCATCTGAAATGGGATGTGGGAAATCTTAAGCAGATGTAATGAAAAAAAATTTCTCAGTGGATGTGTGAAAAAGAATCTTGACAGCACAAGGCAAGCCACCTGATCCAGGTGTGTCCTGGAACGAGGTGACCTTCAGAGATCCCTTCCAACTGTGATCTAGACCTTCCCTGACCAAACAAACCAGAACAAACGTGCATGACTGACAAAACAGCAAACATAAGGCAGCTGGTTTTCATTCCATAGGTACGCCAGTATAATAGAAACCTAACACCTCGTTGTACTGGAAATGAGCTGACAAGCAGTTTTATGCCCATCAAACACCAGAAAAAACCCTCATTGGCCCCATTTCTCACTGCTCTGTTCACACCAACATTTTCAGCTATTAAGGCTGTAATACATAACTAATGCTTTCCTATTTGGCAGCCTTATTAAACCCTGGAGACTGACTTAAGCTTCTAGTTTGTTACATTATTAAGCTTGTCATTCATTATGAGATCAGTCCGAGTTTATTGCAGCTCTGAGCTACAGACTATTAAATGCCAAAATCAGCATTTATCCAGCATTAAGAGAGCACAGGCCCACAGAAAGTTGGGGAAGGCAAAATTTTGAGCTGGTGCCTCATCATTCATGTTTATTGGAGAGGAAGAAGCTTTCCAGCAAGAATTACGATGACAGAGCCTGGTTCTTCATGGCCTTCTTCCCATGAGGAAGGGCTGTAGCACAGCATCCACCTTCGGGGTGATGGATGAGGTTGTATTTGTTGGCTGGGGAACTCCACGTCCTAGGGAAGGTGGTGGCCACAGAGCAGCTGGGCTGTCCGAGGGGAGCTGGAGCAGTCTCTGTCCTCTTGGCAGGAGCAGCTTCATCCTGTTTTTCTTAGGGAGTTCCCTGTCTGGCTCCTGTCTGATGCTGTTTCAGATCTAAACTTTGCAATAAGAAGAAAGTTATGACAACCAATCCAAATTACGTTATTTAAGGTGAAGCTTAACCAGTCCTCCAGTCTCATCACGGTGTTGGTACCTCCTGATGGACACACAGGAGGTGTCCATACCAACACCCAGCACAGAGCACCCATGTCTCTCTGCTGATAGACCGTACCTCATTTAAAGAGGTTACTTGGATTGTGGGCAAAGAGTTGCTCAGTATTAGAATTTTTTCTTATATAACTTCAAGTTTCTATAACAGGGAAAGCAGTTTCTATCTCTCTCTTGAAATACTGATCTTCCAGTGTATACCTTCTTGCATTTTTAACTTTGGGTCTTACTAGTTTCTTTTCTCATCCCCTGCAATTCTAAATTCTCTGATGCATTTCTCAAAAGGCCCTGCAAAGACTGAAATCCCCACTTTTAAAGGAGCAGACATTTAGGTAATACAGGTGGGCTTTTTTCTGCAGAACACAGCTTTGATCTGTCATCCATATTTCATTTCCTTGCCATGACAAAGATTTCCTGTTTGATGTTCATAGGGGATATTTTTCCATTCTTTTCATAAACTGTTTTTCTTTACAGTTTATCAGGATCAAAGAGCAAACATTATAGCTTCTGATCAAACATGCACTTGTTTTGTGGCTCACATATTCTCTTTTAATTATCTGGTCTTTAAGAGAACATGTCTGATGTGCTCCTGGTGGGGTTTTCAGCTGCTTCATCCTCTGGTTCAGTCCTTCTGCTCATGTGATCATCCTATTCTTTAATTTCTCTAACGAACTGAGAAAGAGAAAAGCTATGTGAATAAATCCACGTGTGAGGGAAAGTTTCACATGCCTTTCAGGAAGTCAAGGAAGCTGAAAAGTCTGCCTATACAGCAGTGATTCAGCCTCTGAGCGAGCACATGAACATCAAAACCACCTTTTGTTCAGCCTCTCAGGGTTCATTCACAGTCATATCAGTTTTTCTGGCAGGAAGTCCCAACGGGATCATGTTGGCTGCTGATGGCATCTAAAGGCCAAGTCTCTGTTTATGAGAACTGCTACATCCATATCCCAGGGGATGGGACCTGGGACTTCATTCACCCCTTTTCCCCTACTGCGGCACCAAGAGTTATGAACTATTGGGTGACCACATGTTTTTTCCTGTTATTTATCAACAGGTGACATTGAACCCTCCAGAATTTGTATTCAAAAAGTCTCCCATCAGCCCTCATGCTCAGGTTGGGACTGAATCAAACCCCCAGGGTCTTGCTTGGTGTCTTCCCAATCTTTATTCCCAGATTGCTCTGATGATTGACCAGATGAAGGAATGAGGCAGGCTTACATTTGCCTTTCACTGGGTACCAGGAGATTTGAACAGAGAACAAATCAATGACACAAACCTGAGATACTTTTGAGACGAGTGACTCTAAATAAAACATCAAAGCTGGGCCCGTGTGGAACTTCTCAAAACCAAAGCTGTGTGTGGAAAAACACCCTGTGTTTCAACAAGACAGTTGCTAGAGGGCTTTCTCAGGTTTAACACCACATCCCAAGGACACTAGACATTTTACTAACACCCAGATGACTTGTTCAAATCCATCATGCATCTCAATGTGTATGACAGCAGTGTTGCCATAGCTGTCAGCTTTGGAGGTTGCTGCTTCATTTCTTATTTGACATACAGTCTGCACCTGAGAGCTTTTTGGTTTCCAATACCTGTTTCACTTGGTCTGAACTTAATGTGCCTTGTCAGGAAGGGTTTTGAAAGGCCTTGGGTTCACCCTGACAGAGAACAGTTTGACACTGTAATGAAACATCACACTCTCAGGTTTCTCTGTCAAAAACAAGAGTCCTTAAAAACACCCACAAGCAGTTTATTGGCATAACTGCATCTTGTTTGGTGTTGAAGACACTGTCCTCTGTGTGATTCTCTGAAATACACTTTCCCTGTTCATATTTCAGCCCATGGGAGAACCATCTCAACAAATAATTCTGGGTATTGAATACCCCTTTGCACACCTTCTCTTCAGTAGAAAGGAACCTTTGCTGAAAACACACAGTAGATCATCAGGCAAATTAATTTAAATAATTTAATAAATATGAGCCCCTTAAATATATTTTGAGTGCTGTCCTAACTTGGAGTAACTAATTTTGTTAATGAGGAGTTTAAACCTGACTGTTTATGAATTTTTGCTGTCGATGCCTTTAGCAATTCCTGTCACTACACTTGATTTAAAAATTTAGCACTTGAAGTCTATTTAGAACGATGCTTAGAGTTTGAGCATTCAAAATCTCAATACATAAAAACCAAGGAGAATTACAGAATTGTTAACTTTCACATACTCTCTCATTTGGCCATCCAAATGAAAGAAAGACAGCAATAAAAAAATCAGTGTTATTGTGATGGTAAGTCAGTTGTGTGGCAGGAGAACAGCAGGTCCAGCCCACAAAAACGTCACTGTTTATTTCCTGAATTTTCCGAATAATATAATCTCTTCTAATTTCACATCATTCTTCACGTTCCTGGCTTGAAAATGTTTACATGCAAGATCATATCCACTTCAGCTCTCATTTCAAGGTGGGCATCCAATTATTTTTACCAGCCTTACTGATACTTTTCGACTAGGAAAATCTTTAGGCAAAAGCATTAAAAATTAAAAGGTATATACAGAAAAGAAAAAAAAAAAAAAAAGGCTGAAAATATGTCTCATATAATTAAACAACGTTACTCATTTATTTTCCCGACTGGGTCTCCAGATCATGTTGTCACATTGCTCAGGGCATCTTCCCCTTGCTTGTTCCTCTCAAGAACATGACTTTCAGAAACTTCCTAATTTTCATCACGTCCTACAACTAAGCTCTGAATGGAAAATGAGAAGCTCTACAAGAGACAATGTCACTGAAAAGTGACAGAACTGAAAGACCTTGCTGTGAAATTCAGGAGACAGCATGGTTGATGTCACCAGACCCACAGAGTCCTTGCTCATCCAGCTCATGGTTACCAATGAAATTGGCCCACAACATATGACTCAAGATATTCATGTGCATCCTTATGGATTTCACAGAGGTAAATGTGCTCTGAGTTGCTTCATGACTGTTGGTACTCTGAGCTTCCCAGGCTGCTCACTTCCACAGGACACAGTGCCACTACATAGGTGTGGCCCTACCTCAAGTGACTTCAGAACAGCTGCTTTGAGACCTTCAGCTTCTCCAGCATTCAGCATTGGAGGTGGATGCTTCTGGACAGCACATACACTGGTGGTTGGATATGTCCCCAAGGGCCATGCTTATCTCTGCCTTTCCTGAGGTGACAAGCACTGGGGAGCTGCAATGACAGGTGTCCTTCAGGAAATCCCTGCAGCAATGAAAGGCAGAAGCTCATGTCTCCTGCTCCTTCATGATGCAGCAATCTGGATATGCATTATAAGCACAGTTATCAACCAGAACACATTCAGAGGAGGCTCAGTGATGAGGGCTATCCCATGAGCCACACACTGGGAATTCTGCACACCAGCATGGAGTGGAAAGATATCAGGAAGTATTTTTGTGAGGAGACCTTGGCTGGGTGAAGGGTTTGATCCATCCTGTGTCACCATGGCATGAGGCCAGGGGTGGAGGTGAAGGATGGAAGTAGGAAGCTGGAGCTTGGTTTTCTACTCCTGTTGGTAGGTCCATCACCAGAGGGAGACCAAGACCTACCCTGTGGTTGGTGGGCATTGTATTGGTTTGGCACGGCCTGGTTTTAGGTAGCAGGGGGCCACAGAGATGGCTCCTGTGAGGAAGCTGCTGGAAGCTTGCCACCATGTCTGGCAGAGCCAGTGGCTGGTGGCTCTGAAGATGGACATGCTGCTGGCCAAAACCAGGCCAATGAGAGAGGTTGGTAACGCCTCTGTGATGGCATATTTAAGAAGAAAATCAAAACAAAGTCATGGGGTTTTGCTTCTATTCAGAGAAGAGGAGAAGGTGAGAACATGTCGGGAAAGCCACAAAGCGACACCAAGGTCAGTGAAGAAGGAGGGGCAGGAGGTGCTCCAGGCAGCAGAGCCGAGGTGCCTCTGCAGGCCGTGGTGAGGACCGTGGTGCAGCAGCTGTGCCCCTGCAGCCCCCGGGTCTGGGGGATGCACAGATCCACCCTCAGCCCGCGGGGGAGGGGCCCGTGCCGGAGCGGGTGGATGCCTGGAGGAGGCTGTGCTCCAGTGGGAGACCCGGTGGAGAGAGAGGGCCCTGCTTCCAGGCTGGAGCAGCCTGCCCTTGGAGCACTGCACCCCGTGGGAAGAGAGAGCCCCAACACAGCAGCTCTGGGAGGGCTGTGTGCCCGTGGGAGGGGCTCAGGCTGCAGCAGGGCCGGTGGGGCTGCTGCTCCTGAGAGGGGACCCACGCCAGGGAAGTTCAGGAGAACTGTCTCCCATGGGAGGGACCCCACGGCCTCGCAGGGGAAGACTCCTGTCCCGGAGCAGCGGAAGGAAATCTCGGAGATGGACTGACCAAACCCCCGGGCCCTGTCCCCCTGCGCTGTCGGTGGGAAGGAGGGAGGGGCTGGGGAAAAAGGTGTTTTAAGGGCTTGTTTTACTTCTCATTATCCTGCTCTGATTCTGTTAGCAATAAATTCACTTTGTAACTTAAGTTGAGCCTGTTTCACCCTTGAAGTGTTTCCCCCAGTCCTTATGTTACTCATGAAGCATTTGTTAATTTTGTTTTTCTTTTTCCCTCCTCTGCCCAGCTCTGGCAGGGGAGGGTGAGCGAGCAGCTCTCATGGGTGCCTGGCGTTGGGCCAGTGTCAAGCCACAACAGGTATCCACCTCACCTCTGACTGGACTGCAGCAAGGAAACTTTGACTTGCCATTTTCTTCTTTTCCCAGAAATGTTTGGGGCCCAGCTCAAGAATATAGTTTGGTGTGACTGCTACCATCAAACAGCACAGACTGCATGGATAGTGCATCGTATCCTCAGGACTTCCTCCCATTTTAATGCCATGAACCTGGTTCAAACTTACCAAGCCTTACCATTTGCCTGGTTTTATTATATGATTTAGACAGGAGGATTTTGTCTGGTCTCAGAGGAGAAATATCTACATCTGAAGTACATCTGAAGTCTACATCTGAAGTTAGGCTTCAAACACTGTCTCGGGCTTTGCCACTGAGAAAACTCTGTTGTTGCTGTGCTTTAAACAAAGTACAATTCAAAATTTTATACAATAAGCTTGGAATTTCTGATGGTGGTCAAGAGGATAATTACTCTTGAAAGTTTATCTTGCTTTTGTGCCAGCAGTGAACTGGAGAAGAGAGTCTGCTGGAACTTGCTGGAGGTGAGGGCCAGGGTGGGGGGCACAGCCAATGCTCTGCTGCTATGCACCCTCAGCCCTGGGGACACTGGAGAGGGGCTCTGCCAGGGGAGTCTCCCCTCACAACCCACACATCACCCCCAAAGAAGAGGTGTCCGTGCAGCAGCTACAGTCCATTTTAACCAGATCAGGATAACCCTATCTGTGCAACAGGTAACACAAGCTCTTAGCTTCATGAGCAGCAAGCAAGTGGGGAAGGATCTCAGACAAAATCTCATTCCAGCTAGTTGCTCCCCTTTCCTAAGTGAGGTGCTACTTTTGCAACAGAACCAGTAGAAACACTGCCTAGTTTGAAGCTATATTATTATAATTGCAAGAAATTCTGGTTGCAGAAGTTTCTTGCCAAAGTATTCAAGCTTTTTTGTCTATTTCCCGACACAGTTATGTTTTCTGGCTCCTTTCTGGAACACATGTGTAAGCTGAAATTTGTTTGCAGCTTGTGTTTGCTCATTGCTCGTGGCCTCTCCTCCATGTTCCTCTTCTGGGAGCTGCTGATGCAGAAACATTTGCATTGCAACCTGATGGGGCTCATCAAACACTGTTAGTGTAAACACGATCAGATTTACAAAACAGTTCATGTCCAACAGCAGCTGGGGGCTGCTATCAATGGAGACAGTGACAGTGACCATCCGTCACCTGAGAGAAGGGCACAGCTCATGTCTCAGCCCAGCCCTCATTCTTATGCAGCTGGTGGGATGTCTGTCCTGCTGGGATGCAGCCAAAGCTGCAAGAGGCAGGGCCTGCTGGAGAGATGCCAAGCAGCTTTGCTGCTCTGGGTGTAGGCAGGGGAAGCAGCAGAGGATGGTGCGGGGCTGGGGGCAGGAAAGTGCTGCCTTGGCCCCGTCCTCACTCCAGTGTGCCAGACGCTGGGGGAGAAATGTTATTGACTGATTAGCTTTTGCATCAGATTTCAGTGCTGCACCTGGTCTCTGCTCCCGTGCTCCCTGAGGTCTGTCCTCCCATGCACTCAGAGCTGCTGAAGGTTTGTGTCCCTCACTTTTTCACACTTTGGCTGTTTTGTCATTTTTTTTTCCTGACACTGCAATATGCTACCTGTCAGATGGGATTCACGGGCACACGGCTCTGCCTGACAGCTAGGGCGTGCCCAAAGACTTCTGCACTGATGCTGTTGTCTCCTCCATAAAGTAACTGGGAACCCAACCCAGTGCTATCTTTTCTATCACCACCATAAAACTGAAGTGTTGGCCTGTTCATCAATCCACTGTGCAGCTCTTAGGACATGTTTTCAAAGGAAAGAGTAGAGAGTTAAGGGTTTAAAACAATATCAGGATTCCTGCACATAATTCCTTGCACAGTGGTTTTAAAACGCACCCTACAAATCACACTCTTTCTGGCTCCCAACAAAATCTAATCAGGAGTTCATCTTGTTACAGGGTAACTTCACCAGCCAAGGAAACTTGTGATGGATTCATTTGGTCACACTATTAGTTCATCCAAACACAGCCTCACTCCACACCAATTGGCTTCCTCTCCCAAAAGGAGTCACAGAGGCAATACCCATCTCCTTGCAGCCTCAGTGGGGTTGTGGAAATACCTGTCTGTCCATGAAAGACTCAGTATGACAGCAACCAGTCCAGGCATCTGCCTACCCCATCTGTATGCCCTGGGCTGAACAGCCCCCTGGGAGAAGAGCAGGTAACACTGGGAAGGTTTATTTCAAACAGCTCCTTCATCTAATTTGCTTCTTTGGTGTGCACAGCACCTGAGCTGGTGGTTGGGTTCTGCCAAGTATCTTGGTCACCACTGCTGGCCTGGACTTTATAAACCAGCAGTGCTCCTGGCTCTTTGGATGGTCCTTGAGGGATCTGATCTCCTTGGACCTCCTTACAAGCCATGTAGAAAGCCAAGGTCCACCTGGACATGCCCTGCCATGATAGTAAATGCCTGGCTGCTTTACAGCTGTGGGGATCTCTTAGGTCTCTCACTTCAGGCCAGTCACACCAAAGCCACATCTGCAGATCTGGAGGAAGCACAGGATCATCCTTGGTGCCAGCCTGAGACTTCTCTGCTGAACCAGGGAGGGATTTCCTTGCTCTGAAGAGCAAAACTTCCCAAACCCAAGCACTGGAAATTGAATCAGGGAGGTACAAAAGAGCAGATCTGAAAATTATTTTTCTCAACAAATAGAAAGGCTTGTGAAGGACCTAAGTGAAGAGAAAACACCCTGAGGAGCCAGTCAGAGTGAGACAGGAGCCAGTCCATGGCCAGCTCAGCTGCTGCAGCCCACAGTGTGACAGCTCACCATGCAAAGTTTGTTTCTTGTCTACATCAGCTGTCAGGCCAGGTAACTCACATCACACCACATCACACCACATCACATCACACCACATCACACCACATCACACCTGGCTTTTCTGGATGTTTAAAGATGCCCAAGGAGGTTCATGCAACTCATTTCAGAGGGATACTTGCTAGATCAGGTCTAAAACAATCCAGATCAAGTTGCTGGCATGTATGGACAAAACTCCCTTGAAAATGAATTTATTGCTTAAAATAAATAACAGTTTGTTTTATTAATGCTTAAAATAAATGAGAGTCAGAGGGTGGTCCATAGATTTAGCTTAGCAATAATTTCCATGGAAGTCTAACTCCAAGCTTCAGTTCCTTTGAATTTTATCATTACTGCAGCAAAATTGCAGGAGCTGCTGATGGAGCAGTGCTGTACTGCTGTCAACCAAAATGAGATCTCTGAACATGCTTCTTCCTGCCCAGTTTGTAACAATCAAGTTTATACATCAAAGCTACCTAAACACTGCAGTGGTCTGCCTCAAGAAGTAACCAAAAGGTTAAATTTGTCTTGAAATAAAAATACAGTCCACCAGCATTATCTACTGTCATTTTAAATCTACCCAGACGCTGCTGCTTTATCTAGTGGCAGGTGGGGGTGAAGAGTGATGGCCAGAACTAAAATAGCAGCAGAGCTGTTTGCTTGTTTCCTGTGCATGCTTGAGAAGAAGCTGTTGACATCAGTCAGTTGTGCTTGAAGGACATCCCAGAGAAAAGGAGTCCTTTAATGAAGTCTTGATACCAGAAAGCCATTCTGCAAGGCCTCCTTGGAAACATTTGCTCCTGCCTGGGGTCCACTTAAAGCTCATCCTCAGCCTTGTTAAGCACAAATGCCACCTTCGCCCCTCTTTCACACTGTGGTGCTCACAGCACCCTATTGCTATTGAAGGTGCTACCAGCACCCATCCCAGTGCCTTGTTGGCCTTGAGGGTGCAAAGGAATCACTTCTCTGTGGGCATCATGGGGAGTAAGTGCAGTTTATGTGTACTATTGCCTTCATTCTTTAATGACTCTCCTCAGCTCTGAAAATGTGAAGGCCGGGTTGGATGGGGCTCTGAGCAACCTGGTCTAGTGGAAGGTTGTCCCTGCCCATGTCATGAGGATTAGGTCATGTCTAAGGTCCCTTCCAACCCAAACAATTCCATGATGTGATGAATCCCAACACCAGGATTGCAGAAGACACCAGGCAAGAGGGAAGGCACAGGTCTGTATGAGCACACACGGAGCCAGAACAACTCCTCCCATCCAAGAACCACGACTGGTTGAACCAAACCAGCAGACAGCAGGCTGTTATTTAGGGAGGTTGTTATTTATGCAGCAAGTCATTAAGTTGTGGGTGGCCACAGGATGTGGCAGTCACCAGAAGTTTCCAAGGGCAAGCAGACATAAGCATGACAGAAGAACTCTGTACAGATTTCTTGACACAAAGAGACTCTTGGCTTGGGAATGTCCCAGTCACAGATAGCTGCAAAGTTGGGAGTACTTTGGGGAAGTGGCACTGGAAGTATTTCTGCTGGAGACGAGATACGGGCCTGGGGGATGCTTTGCCTGACACATTTGTTCTCCTATTATCAGATTAGAACAGTCCTTTCCTTTTAGAGAAAAACTAAAGAAGTTCAGAAGTTACCAAATTGCTTTTTACCTAAATGCTGAGGAGGGCAGTCAGAACCACGCTTTTGTACTCAGAGACTTAAATTCTTTCTGTGTCAAACCTGAAGCACTTACACTGCCTATTGATTCCCTGAAGACTTCATCTGTTCTCTTATGTTTATGGGAACCTATCTTTTCCAGGATTGTCCCTCATCGTGATACCATGATATGCATTCCTTAATCCTAAATTTATGAGCTTACTTTTATTCCCTTAACATATCTTCTTAAGTATGGTCAGGCTATTGAGTGATTAAGTGCATGCTGTATAAGGGATATTTCTGCTCCATCCTAATGCCAACAATCACTGCATCGTCTGGATGTTTTTCACCAATCACTCATATTTTCCCCTCAATTTATGGCAGACCTATGATCTTACAGTAAATATATAGATACCTCTTGGGCAAAGAAATCATTCCTGAAAGAAAAAAATGCCTAATATCTCCTAACTTAAAATATTAATTTTATATTAATACTAATTTACTTCTTTTTGAGATTAGCCAGAGAGTTTTTAGTCCATTTAATGTGTTGTACCATTTTTTATGCAGTTTTAACAAAGTTAGATCACACCATAAGTTGAAAACCCTTAAAAAATCATAACTGCAGTGCATTCAACTGACCTGTATCAGCTAAACTTGGTAGCTCACCAAAGAAGTCTATCAAAGTAATTTAAGAAAGAACTATCCTTTACATAAGCATCTTGTTGTTAACAGCATCTTTCAGCTCATAAATTCAAATGATCAGCTCATATTCAGGAGAGACATGAAGGGTGGCTGCTGCTGGGAAATCAGGGAGGAATCCAACAGCAGCTGCCCTTCTAATGGCATGTGGAGGTGTCAGGATTTCTTGGCAAGGTGTATCTATTTATAAACAAAACCCCTGCTTTATATAAATACAAATAAAGAAAATAAAAATAAATGCATAAAGATTGGAACACAACTATCAGCAGATCTAAAGATTTAGTAATTATATCCTGTAAAACTTCAACTTGCCATGTATAAATAGCTCGACATTATATTTTCTTAAGCAATGTAGAAAAAATACTCACAAAAGGATGGGAAAATGTTGTAATAAAACACCAGAGAGGTAATTTTTACCTGTATAAGTATACCATTGGGGAGATTAGGTAGGGAAACTAGAAAACTGAATGCAACATCTTAGAACAGCCATTTAATAATGGGAGAGGGAACAGGAAGATCTGAGAAGTGAAAGAGATGCCTAACAAGTAGGAGAACCAAGAAGCTCCATCTGCTTAACTTCATCAAAAAAGAAGATCAAAAATTGTTTATCACAGAGCATAGATACCTTTAAAGGAAGGAATTCCTTAGGAGACATGAAACCAGAAGCAGTGGCTGACAGTTGCAGCCAAACAATTATCAGTGAACCATAGAACACTCTTTTTTTCATGTGAAAGGTGATTAGCCACCAAGGCAAACTAATTAAGGAAACCACCATACCTTGGTGGTTTTCTGAGGAGTGAGGACCACCACCACCATTTCCTGCAGTCAGTGTGATAATCACATGGATTCCAGTTTAGAAACTGGTTTGTTCTACCCTTTAAGTGTTCTGGATCAAAGACCCATCTGTGTCTCCTCTCTAAGAGCAGTGGAAGAATGTTACCTTGACCTCCCAGCCATCACTGGCCCTGCTGAAGCAACTCTGCCTCTTCTGGCACCCTCTCACAAAGGAGATGGAGTTTGCAGCCATCAACAGCAGAGCAATGCCAGCACTGGGTGATGCAGGAGCCGTGCAAGGGGGCTCAGCAGCAAGTGAGGCTCTGGGAGATGCTCACCAGAAACCCAGGCAGGACTCTGTCTACAGCCTGTGTTGGGATTCAGCAAAAACATCTCCACAGAGGAAAATGAAACACTTCAGGCCCAAAGAACCAGGGCTGCATCTTGCAACATTATTTGGGGTCTTGCCAAGCAGCCCTAGTGAGCAGCACAGGCAATGGACTACTGCACCCATGCACCACATGAGAAATGAGTGATGCACCTTCATGTGAGAGGCAAAGCTGATGGTTTTTGTATTAGTTCCACTGAGCCATATTCCCCCACCACACTCTTCCCCTTGTACCTAGGAATTCACATCCCATCCTGCCTTTTTTCCATAGCAAATCCTATTTTTTTTCTGGTGTACAAAGCAAAGATGTACAGAGCTTTTGGAGATGCCTACACTCTATCTTCACAGCTGTCAAATCCACTGTCTGCAAAGCAGGTGTTATTTTTACCACATGCTCTCAAGGAAACAGCTTCCCCGAGCTATGGTTTTCAAGAACGCAGCCATAATATTTCAAATATGTGTACTATCATCATGACAAGTCTGTCAGTCAGTCTGTCTTGGGAGCAGCTTTATTTTTCCTGCATTAGCTGTGCTGTGATCAGACCCGAGAGCCTCAATGTGGCAGACGCTGAGAAAAAAAAAAAGCAGTGAAAACCCAATTCTTGCCAAGTTTCCTTGCATTCATCACAAAACCTTTGGGAAGAGGAGTTCTCACAAAAAAATCTGTTCTTGTGGTTAGAGAGGCTTCGTCACTGCGGTAGCCCCTGCATAAGATCTTCTTCAATGGATAAGTAAGGGGAGAAAAGGCTTCTTGCATGGATAGGATGGGATGTACATCCAGGGGCATGAAGTGTGTAAGGATAAAACATCAGCCTCCCTGGTGAAGTCATCCATGCCCATGCAAAGAAAACACAGGCTGCTCCTGAACGAAAGCATTCGTATTTTTCACCCTTTCGTTTATTTCACAATTCAAAGCCTGACACAGGGAACAGCAAGACCCATTTCATGTTGGAGTGAAACCTGAGATCCTACAGCAGCCCGGGCTTTCCTCTCCTCCACAATGCCACGAGGGGAAACGTCCAGCCTGCAAACTGATGGAAAATTTGCAGAAAGTTTTCAGCCACCTTCCAGCCTGCTCCGCATTGGTCAGGAGCCCATATCACAGAGGAAGAGGGAAACCCTAGCAGAGATTAACTGATTCCTTTTCCATGCAGGCACTTTTAATGAAAGACACTTCCTGAAAAATCCCTAAAAACCAGGTTATGAGTTGTTTCAGATTTTGGGAGATTGATACAGCCTCTGTTCAGAATTGAAAGGCACAACAAGCCTGTTGCTGTTCCCACCTCTCCCCTGACACATGCAGGACGTAGTACTCCGTTAATTCTGCTCATCTCCAGCATTTGTATCCAGAATTAGCAATCCTCACTGTTCTCTGCTGGTATCACCTTGGAACAACCCCAGTAGAGTCATTCATCATGTAGGCAGCCAGGCAAGGATGCAACACTGTTTCATAACACAAATATATTCCTATTGACAGGAGGAAAAGCTACACTCACACTATCCAGTCTCCATGTGGGACTGGGGAATGCTGGGAGTGCTCATCTCTGGCTCTATGGGGAAGGACACTGTCCATGACTGATCTCACAGCCCTGACAGCACACGGATTAGGGCAAAGCAGAACTCAATTAGGAGCTGCAGTAGCCCTTGTCACCAAACCGTAACTCTGATCAGCAGTGTACACGCAGGGACCCGGCGATACGGACAGCTAGCTGTGCTTGGCAATCACCTCAGGTTGTGATGGAGCCTGTTGGGTGTGTCAGACAACTCCCTCTGGCTGCCTGAAGGCACAGAGGAGCAGTGTTGCCCCAACAGCAAGCGACTTTTCATCCCATTAAACTCTCCCACAGAGGCATCAGCACACCAGGCACAGCAGCTGTGCCAGAGAGCTCTCAGGCAGCTGTAAGGGATGCAGAGTAACAAACACTGCACCTCTGAGCTTAGCTCAGGTGTTGTCCTGGTTTGGGCTGGGACAGAGTTAATTTTCTTCCTAATACCTGGTACAAATCTATGTTTTGAATGTGATGTGGAAATAAGGTCAGTAACACACTGATGTTTTAGCTGATGCTGAGTAGTGCTTACCCCAAGTCAAGGAATTTTCAGTTTCCCATACTCTGACAGGAGCTGGGAGGGAGCAAAGCTAGGACAGCTGACCCGACTGCTCAGGGGGATACTCCATACCACAGATCCTCATGCCCAGTACATAAACTGGGGGTGCTGGCCAGGAGCCACCGACTGCTGCTCAGGGACAGGATGGACATCAGTCAGCAGGTGGTGAGGAACTGTGCTGTGCATCTCGTTTGTCTTAGGGGTTACTCCTCTCTCTCCCCCCTTTCCATTACAATTACTATCATTGTTGTTATTATAGTATTGTATTTTTTTCAATTAGTAAACTCTTTTCATCTCAACCCATGAATTTGACTTTGTTTTTCTTCCAAAGATGGTGCAAGAGGAGGGGGAGAGTGTGAGCAAACCAAGTTGCCAGCTGGGGTTAAATCACAACAGGTGTCTTAAAGGGAAAAAACCCATCTTTGGTCCTTGTATGGGTAGCACATGTTACATGACACCATGAACAGCTGGAATGGAGATGTTCATTGGTATCCACATATGTGGCTGATAAAAGTGGCCTCAACAAAGCCTGGTGCATCAAAAAGCAGAATGATAACCCAGCTCACCTTTTTATTTTATTACAGAACCAAGACGAAGACAGGGGGGCTAAATGCCAAGCCACTCAATTTGGATCCCAAAATAATTTCTCTTGGCTCCAAGTAGTTGGGCACAAAATCCAGATGCAAATGTTGATACAATCAGCTCAAACTAATATTTTTACCTGTGCAGAAGCAAAATAAAGGTCATGATTCAACTTTGTGAAAGGGATTGTGTGATGAGCAGCAGACTCAGGGAGCCCCTTCCAGTGCTTGCCGTGCTTTTATGGGAGCTGTGCGCTGAGGGAAGGCTTCACCCACCCACCCACAGGTGTAGAGGGCTCTTACTTCCACAACACTTCTTGGCTAAAATCTCCTCTTAACCTCCTCCCTTCTTCTTAATCTTGTTACACCTCCTTCCAGAACGAAGAAACAATCAATCACTGCAGCAGGTGTGTATTTCCATCTCATTACTCCACCAAACCTACAGATTGCCTTACCCCACTCGCCCAGCTCTCCCCAGATGGTGCCAACGTTGCTTCAGTGGGTGTTTCAACACCAAGCAGGGCCAGCCACAAGGACCAAAAGGAGACAAAACACCAAGCATGACCCTAGACTGTGAAGACACATACAATTCTGGGCAAAGACCATCAGGCAGAGCATGACACGGAGATGTCAGAAGAACTGGAGGCTGAAGTGCCCTTGCAAATGAGCGATGGTGAGGGCAGAGGGAGGAGGGCTCTGTGAATAATCCCATGTTTTTATTCTTTCCTCGCAGATCCAGCGTGTCACATAATCACCCAGACAGTGGATAGCTTTATCTACCTTTTGCAGCTGGCAGGCAGAGTCTGTGTAGCAACATTACCCCCTACAGTCCAACACGAGGTTCCCACCTTCTCCAAGCTCTCCACACAGCACCAGGCTTGCCTTGTTTTAAGCCACTGGGGAAACTTTCTTACTTTAGTTTAAATCTATTAAACCGGTGCTTGTGTGGGGAACTCCTGCAGGAGGCGAAAGGAGCAGGCAAGTCAGCAGTGTGCAAAGACTAATTACTGCAAATAAGTCTTGAAAAAACGTGATACATTAATATTTTCCCATCTGCACTTTCTCCTTACTTACAGATTTTTGTTCACACATTTTCTAGAAAAATGGTCATTTTTTTCCAACTTACCTAATGTTTTCATCTGCTATTTGAGAAGAATGTGAAATGTCTTACAAGATGGAAAAATTACTTGAAATTTCACATTTGGGAACTTTACTGAGAAAAAGGTACATTCTTACACAGAAAGTTAGCTCAAACAATGTTTTTATCAAGCACAAACTTTAAAAGGGAAACTACAGTGTTGCTGGCTGATGGGGATGATGTCCCCCCCTTTCTGCAAGCCTCAGGGGTTCCACTCCTGTGGCTCTTGCAGGCCTTGAGGTATTCCTGAGTGGCTATTCTTGTCTTGTTTTCCTTTTTCTACATTTTCTTAAACATGAGGAAGCATAATAGAGTTTGTTGTTTGTTTTTTGTTTGTTTTTTTTTTTAAATACCATAAACCTTGTGAAAACCAGAGCACCTTTGAAAGGGGATGGAAATAACTTTAAATGTTAATGGGTATTAAATTTAAGCCAACACTTCAGGCAGTGGTGCCTTTAAAGGTGGATCATGCAACACCACCTGACTCTGTAGAAGCTGAAGTTGACTTTTTTGGGGCTCATTTGCACTCCTGGGCAGAATTACAGCAAAGCAATGACAGCCAGGGCACACAGTTATGTTCACATTTCTCACAGTTTATCATTTACCACTGTAAAATGCTTGAGCTTATTTATTATCTATAAAATTGCAGGAGATTTTGAAAGGTTCAGTGCCCAGGCACTGGTCCTGGAGTGACACAAAGGTGCAGAGGAGGAGGAGGATGCTGAGTCTCCAACCCCTGTTCCTAAAAGCCTGCTCTGATGTCCCAGTGACACGCAGTTGGGTGCCTCCCTGCCCACCCCATCTGGAAGCCTGCACGGGTGAAGCCCCTTTCCTTCCCATCCTGAGCAGGCAAGTGACTCCATCATCTCACCTGTGATGATGGGGAAAGGAAGCACCTCTGTGTGAATACATTTGGTGGGTGGTGGCATGATCAGAGAGCAGCCAGTGTTGCATTTTGCAGTGTATCACACACAAATTGCAGCTCATATGAAAAGCAGGCAAGAGGTTTCCTCAGCCAAGTGTGAAAACTTCCTATGTACCTCACACAAAAACAGAGGCTTGGAAAATTATTAAACACAAACCCTGAAACTGCAATCAGAAATCTGAATGGATGCTAGGCCAAGAGTAGTAAATGATCACTTAGCACCGATCAGTCTGTGGCTTTGCCTTCACTGCTATTAAAAGCATATTTAAGAATCCCAAAGAATTCAGTTTCTGCAATAATTTCTTGTGTCCTGCCCCCATAATCATACTTGGATTCAATCAGCACAGACCAGATGACAAGTGTGAGCATTTTCTTGCTGCGAGTGGAAAGCTACAGGAAAAGCCTCTGCACACACAGCTTTTAATGGATCTTCTTAGATCACTGCAACCCTGTGCTTGGGGCTATCTGATTTTTGGTTTAAAAGCAACTTATCTTGACTTAGCAGCGAGGCATCAATTTTGGCTGCAGGTTCCTTTCAGCCACAGCATCAAACTCTGTGGTATTTTGTTTGGAAGGAAGGATATATTCTTTTTATCCAAAATAGGAATATATTTTCTGCAAGATGCTGCATTTGGGGGTTCATGGGGCAGATAACAGGGTTTGCTGTGCAAACAGCACTGCTTAAACCAAGTGCTCTGTTTCCCAAGAAAATTAAGGGAATAGATCAGAATTCAGAGAGTTTAAACTCATCTGGTTTTCTCTTCCATTATAGAATTCCTGGTAGCAATGCCCAGTTGCAATTAATCTAAACATATGGTTGCAAGGAATCTCATGTTTCTCCATCACGCTTTTGACTTCCTTGGAGAGCAGAGCTTGAAGGAGGAGCACAGAGTTAAGACCTCTAGAGGCACCTCTGGAGGCACATCTGGGCATTCATAGGTTAATCCTTTAAGAAAGCTCCGGGCCAAGTGAGCCAAATGCTGTATCAGAAACCAGAGTTCCAGTCCCAGCAGCGCTTCTGCAACTCAGGCTGCAACTGTCTGACTTCCTGGATTGGGGTAAGCATCAAGATACTCAGATCCCAGGAAGAGCAAAAAGAAACCTGTGAATGCTTTTAACTTGAGCTTGAGGGGTTTTTTTCCCTGGGTTTGTTGTTGCTGCTGCTATTTATATTTCCTTTTCCACCTAAACTGTTGTAATTCTGATTACTACTGTGATGAAGTGAAGGTGGAAATGCCAGCATCCCCCAGGGCTGACACTGAGTTTTTCACACAGCTGTTGCAAGGCTGGATACCTGCACTGGGCTCTTCTGGCACAGCAGTGAGGACCAGCACTCAAAAACATTTGAGTTGAGCTCTGGGTAGGTTCATAATGCCCCAACAGACCAACAAGAAGCAAGCTGTTGCCCAGTGTTCAGCTGATCCTCCAATTACTCCCATTTCCAGCCCACTTGCTTCCCTGTGCAAAGGGTGTGAGCACGAGCAATGGTTTCTGAGCAGTGCTAGAGCAGCCCAGACACCTCAGATTCACTGATTCAGGTTATCAGCACTAACATTAATGCTAAAAATGAGGTCTCGGGGCAGCAATGACAGTAAGAAATGAGTTTTGCTACAAACCCTTACCAAAGAAATTTGAAACTCTGTGTTCTAAAGAAACCAAAGATTCAAAGCTCTGAAATCCTGCTCAGCTTCACAAGACCTGCATAAAAAGAGCACAGAATCACAGCTTATGCCGAGATAGAAGGGACTCACAAGGACTATTGTAGTCCACCTCCTGGCCCTGCACAGGACACCCCAGGAGTCACACCATGTGCCTGAGAGGATTGTTCAAACGCTTCTTGAACTCTGTCAGGTTGGTGCTGGGACCACCTCCCTGGGGAGCCTGTTCTAGTGTCTGACTACCCTCTGGGTGAAGAACCTTTTTCTAATATCTGACCTAAATCTCCCCTGACACAACTTCATATCATTCCCTTCAAAACCAATTTCATATGCTAAAGAGATGCCAAGTAATTATCGTAAGATGCTGTAGCACAGCTGCCTCAAGTTCCTGTGTGATCAGCATATTTTAAGGAGAGTTTTGCAGTGCTGTTTCTGAAGGTTGCAATCACAGGAGAGCCCTGGGGACCCACAGTACACCTCCTGCCACAGCTGGGCTCCACCATCTCCTTCTCAACGTGGGAGCCCCCCACTTACAGCAGCCTCTGGGGTCCTTCAGGATCTGTTCCCTGCTTATTCTCACTCCACCTTACATCAAGAACCCCCACAGTGGGAGTTTGTCTGTAGAATACAGGCAAATATTCTGCTCATGCTTGTGCTGGAGTGGGTGCTTCCGCCAAGGACTGCCCAAATCCAGTGCTGCAGTCACGTGGATCAGCCCCCTGGCCATAACCAGTTAGAGTGGAGCCTGAAGGTGTCTGCTCAGATGTGCAGAAGAGGAGGCAGCTGCCGAAGCATAGGGCTGTAGAGCCCATAGAGAGACACGAGAGTATCCAAGACGTCTTAGAGATTTTTAATGGAACCCGGTAGGAGACGTACAATTTTCTGGGTCAGCATCTGGAAGTTGGGCAAGGTACCTTAGGGCCCCTCAAATGCATGCCCAGGTTTAGGTGACCCAATAATTAATGAAGGATAAGATTAATCTTGAAGATCAAGAGACCTAAGTCAAAGAACCTTCAGGTAGGTGCTCAGGTGAGCAGGGTGTCTTGCTCCCACCGCTGTCAGTGGACATCAGGGATCTGACTCCACTACCCAAATCCAGGAATCTTGTGTACTCTGAAATGCTGTAAGGCGTTCCTTCCGGACCCCAGCTGGCACTCAGAAGCTCATGGTTCTCTCATGGGTTCTATGTGGATGTCTCAGATATCCTGGGATATCCTGGATGTTAAAAGATGCCTACAGAAGGACACTGGATTGAGTGCTGGATCCCCCTCATGTAACAGCAACTCAGCATTTTCCTCATTGACACCCACATACAGACACCAAGGTGAGTGTGTCTTAATTCATGAGCCAGACCCCATCCAGAGGTTTTTTGTTGTTCTGCAGATCACAAGTAATGTTCCTTTGCTGCTCACGTAGCTGCTTGTGCCATGATTTCCCTGCACTCTACTCACAAGGGCACCCCAGCCTGGTGCAGGTTTCACACTGATGTTAACAGGATCAGGAACATGGCCCATGCAAAGATCAAATATTAGCCTCTTACCTCTGCACCCAGAGCCAAAACAGCATTAAGCACTTTAGAAATGCATATAAATTTTATACTGATGCAAAGATGTCAAGTAAAAAAATACAGAGAAAAGGACAGTTTTGTTGTCTGTTGTTTTGAATTTATAGGAGACATCGCCCAGATCACCAGGAAACACTGCCAATTAATTATGTCTAAAATATGTGCTTGGAATTTTTCAGAACCTACCTAAATACGAGAACAAAAGGCTTTTCTCCCTCAAAACAAACATAAAATGCTATCTAGTGTTGACTCTTTGCTACTGCAGTCTCACATAACTATTTCTGAATTAAACAAAATGAGCTGTGAAGCGTTAAGGGTCTCAGCAGCACCTCATGCTCAGGATACAGGAGCTTTGTCCTGCTTCAATGTCCACTCTGAATTTCAAAGACCATATAAAGATGGCATATTGCTGGATTCCCTCCTCACAGGGGAAAACTGAAGCAGGGAAGCAAGACTGGGAAGAGAGATGCAGAATTAAAGATCGAACCAGCTTCTGACCCAGGCACCAGTACTGGCTTAGCTGTACTTTTGACTTAACAAAGCACAGGATCATCTCTAGCTAGAAAACATCCATCATTTTTAATATATTTTAGCTGTGTGCAGTGTAACATTGAATTGCATGAACTATTTCTATTAAAGTACTGGAATATATATTTAACAATAAGTATCTGCATTTAAAGCAGAAGGGAATAAATGGCAATGGACTGAAGATTTATGGGGTTCAGATCAATACTTAATATTTATCTTCTGTGTTAGTTTTTTTTAAAAAAAACCCTCTTGCAAGTATTTGTGGTTTCCATTCTGATGTCTGAGTTAATTAAAGATCAGATCCTACCTCCACAGCCTCTCTTGCAAGAGAACTCCTATACGAGGCTGCTTTTCCACCAGCAGTTTTCCTGCCCATCAGCCCGGCATTATGACATCTCAGCACGCACAAAAACATCTTCTTTAAATTGCCATCAGCCTTGCCTAAGACGGATCAAAACACCTCAGCTTCCCCCGTGTGATGTGTCTCAGAAATGTCACTTTTATCCTCAGCAGGTGACGCCCCAGCTAACAGTTTCCATGTCCTTCCAGGGGGAGGGAGCAGAGGGAGGGATGGGGGAGAGGAGATGGCAGCAGCCATTAACATGACTGCTCACGTGCTGAATTTGCTTTCTGATGCCAAATTTTCCTTTGCTGACTCTGTGAGACACGGCACATATAGCTGCCACTGTCCTGCCTGTGAGCTCAGAAGGGCTCACAGGATTTGGGGTTCTTGGACTAGACAGCATCACCTCAAGCTTTGGTCATAACACTTTTTCTAGAGAGTTTTTAATGTGCCTCGTGGAAGCGTATTTGTTTTCAGTCAGACAACTGCAAGTAAAGGCTCTTAAAAGAAACACTTTTCTTTAGAAATGCAGTTTTCTTCCTGATGTAAAGGCAGAATGGACTGTGCATGACCGACATTGGTCAGGTTTCTATTGTTATACTGAAAACAAAAATGTGTGGTGAGAAGTGCAAACACCTGTGGGTCCAAGACCCCTCTCCTATGCCAGAAATGGATCAGTGAAAGAGCCAGTGGATCCCAGCAGAGAAAATTTCCCTTTTGACAGCTGCAGGAGGGAAATAGTCAAAGTTCCTGGAGAAGACCAAAGGGTTTGGGAAAAGTTCCGTGCCAACAGGAGGGAACACAGACAGGCAGCAGGAGCCTGCCAGGGCACACGCCGGCCAGCCCTGGCATGCCAGCAGCACACGATGTCCAACATCTCTCACTTCAGAGAATTAATTCTTCACCAGAACTTGGTGTTCTGTAAGCTTTGGGCATGAATGCCACACCACAGACAGAGGGCAAGGATAACCCACAGACTGGGCTGGTACCAGCACAGGAGCATAAGGAGAGGTATCATTTCATTTCTGTCTGAAAGCAGGAAGATTTAGCTGGGACAACCATGATATATTTTGTTCCTGTGTCAGACTGGTAAAGAGGCAGCAGCCAGTCCTCATAATGTGATTCACTGCTATTTGTTCCAGCTCCTGGGGTCATGCCGTTCTGGACAAATGTCAGCTACTGCTAAAAAATGAGCTCCAGGATCTAGCCCCCACAGAAAACAGTCTTTTAAAGGGTAACCCCAGAAGGCTGGAAAACCAAAAGCAAATAAAAACTGTTGTCCAAGCCATAGCACTTATCCTCTCTTTTTTGTCATGATCTCCAAAGGTGAGACCCGTGACATTTTAGCTCTGTGGGCTGGCACTGTGAGACGAGAAGCCATTGGGGCTGTAAGGCTGGCTGGGGAAGAATGTTACAAACCCTTGCTCTGGGACCCCATTTGGCAGCTCTGGTTGAAGGCATGCTCCAGCATTAGCTAAAAAGACACGTCACAGTGAATGGTTATTGTCTAACAAAAATGAGCGTCATAGTCACCCCTGCATGAAAACAGAAAGGTGCAGTAACACTTCAAAGGATCCTTCAATGCAATGGCATGCTCCAGGCTCTTGGAAGTTGATGCAGAGGCAACAAACTGTCTTGTTCCCAGGATGTGATCTCCCACTGAGGCACAAGGGTCCCTGGGGTGAATATGGGAACAGAAATACCCGGAGCAATAATAACACAGGCTTCACATCCCAGAAACAGGCACTGCTTCAACGTGTGTGAACTGATCCCCTGGCCCATGATTCTGAGCCTTTACAGTACAGACAGGCACCATGGAAAAAGTCTCTTTGAGCTGCAGACTTGCATGTCTTCTAAGGGGAGTGAGGCAGTGAAAAGGAGGGTCTGTGCCAAGGTCTCAGTGTTCCCTCATCAGTGCGGCCCCAGTTTCTGGTGGCTCTGTGCAGTACACAGACACTCATTCTGGTTCCAGGGATAGAATCAAAGGATCATAAAATTGTTAAGGTTGGAAAAGACCTCTAAGATCAGCAAGTCCAACCATTAACCCACCAGTGTCACGTTACCACTAAATCATGACCCCGAGTGCCACAAACACATAATTTTTGAATGCTTCAAGGCATGGTGAATCCACCACTTCCCTGAGAAGCTTATTTCAATGCCTGACCACCCTTTCAGTGAAGAAATTTTTCCTAGTATCTAATCTAAACCTCACCTGGTGCAACTTGAGGCCATTTGAGATGCTTTGCAAAAAATTAGCACATGGACCATGCCCACCACGGACAAGGACCGACTCTTTTTAATTCCTGAGCTTCTGCTGAGGAATTTCTGAGCTTCTATACCACACACAGTGACTGCTGCTGATGCAGATGCAGGTCTCACCTATTTGATGCAGTCCAATACTCCATCTACACCAGGAGTTTTCCAGCTTAGATAGGTCAATTAAATAGATCACGTCCTTAATCAGTGAAGGTGTGGTGGCAAACATGGGCCAAAGTGACCTTGGAAGAGGTTCTGAATTGCCCACTGACAAGATGAACCTCCCCAGCCAATATCCTCCAGCCCTTTCCCTACTTTTGTGCTTTTTCTCCGTTCATTTACTGTTCTCCTCCTCCTCTTTTATTCCTGAGAAATCTCCAAGGTCTGGCAGCAAACCTGCTGCTCCTGAGAGCTTTGCTTTTCCTGCATTTCTACCACCAGGGAAGCTCATCCCATTTGGGTAAAAATTGAAATATTGACACATGAAATGCTTTAAAGGAACTACCTCGAGTGCCTGTGGGAAGTACCCTGAGCTCAAGAGCTTTATCCTGAGAGATGTTTCCCAACACTTTAAAATCCTCCCTCGCTAACAAAAAGGTCAAAAACCCAACCTGAAAATACCTTTCTGCAGAGGTGACACAACCTGAGGATGGTTCATGTCACTGACACCAGAGCACAGTTCCCAACCCCCTTCACTGGGGATTAAAGTCTTTACCTGGGCCTTGGACACCTCACTCACAGCATGTCAAAGGCAAAGAGAAGACTGGGTCTGAAACAGCTCTTCTTCATCCCAGGCTGGCACTGCGCGGCAGTGGCAAACATCCTGACACCTCAGCTTCACAAGTCACTGGTTTTCTGCTAATTTCAGAGCATTTTAGCACCCTTTCTTCCAACTGCTTTTTTGCTATATGACTGGTTTTTCAAGCTTGTTACTTATACACTGTATTGGGGGAGAAGTGAAAAATGAAGCGTGTTGTGGAAGGTTTAGGAGGAGGAAAGGACTACAAAGGTATGATCCTGCCCAGGAATTTTCTTTCACTCCTTATTGCCTACCAGACCTGTAGTGGCCTGGAGGCAGAAGCTGGCTGCTCTCAGCTCACATCCCGCTGCCCTTTGGGTGCAGATTTTATAACGGAAAAATCCTGCAAATAACAAAACCTTGGGAAGGCAGCTACTTACTGAAAGAGAATGAGTCACTGTGTTTACCCCGCAGACTGTGATGTGAAAGACAAGAAGCCACAAAAGGTCACAGAGGAGTTGTCTCCTTGCCACTTATTTTGTCTGTTCCTCCAACAAAGGCAAAGCCATCTGCAGTACAAGCAATGAAGCAGTGATGACCAAAAGATTTCAAAAGGACCTATGAAGAGTGCCAAACACTTGATAAAAAAGCGAGTGAACAAGGGGAGTCACACAGCTCTTTGTGTAACCTTTACTCTGCTGTTAAGTGCGCCAGTTTATAGCAATTATGGAAAAGCCACTGATTGTATTATAAATGTAATGACATTAGCAGGACTGTCACTGTGTTTGTAGCAACAGTTGTGAAATTAATTTTTTTCTTCATTAAGGAGATCCTTATTTGCATGATTAAAATGTCAGCCCAGATAAATGCATGTGCTGGAGAATGAATCACTGAGCAAAAATGCCACCTGCCAAGCCCAGAGAATAAGACAAATAAACAAGCAGCGAGGAGCAGCTCAAAACTTGATCCAGCTCCCAGTGGGAGCCGTTCCATCATCCTCGGGAGCGGCAACAGGCTCCAGGCGAGCGCCAAGGCGAGGGGGCTCAGCCAAGAAACAGCTCAAATGCTTGGGATTTTTGCTTTGGCCACACTCAGCTATTACAGAAGGGAAAACTGAAGCCTAATAAAAACAGACTGTCTCTGCTGTGGTTTAGAGGGTACAAAAATCTACTCCCACGAAAGAGGGCAAAATATATGCTATCCAAACTCACTCCTTTCCTACTACTTGATAAATGAAAAGCCCAGTCATGACCCCTCTAATGTGGCTGAAACTCATCAACACTGCCTGCTACTGCAAATCAACAATATTTCCTATTTACCTTCCAGCTCCACTCAAATACTTCCAAAAGGAGATGAATCCACAGCAAAAAATGTGCCCTTGTAAGAAGTTCCAGGCTCGGAAACTGACTTACAGCTGTCCCCGAAAGTGCTGGATCCCAAATGACAAAATTGAGAATAACTGTGTGAAGATCACTAAGTCGTTTTCCTTTTCACCTGAAGTTGAGAAGGGACGCTGAAAACATAACAGGGTGTCAAGGAGATAGTAGATTTTATCTGGTTTAAATAGCTCTTGATGTTGCAGAGTATTTTCACCGATAATTAATGCAAAAAAAAGAAAGGATAAGAAAAAGGTACTATTTTAAATTGATTTACCCCTTTTAAAGTTCATAGAGACTCTTGATATCTGTTTTAATCTGTTTCTCATGGCAAATTGCATGATTTGGACTTTCGTCCATGCTAGAAAATACAACAAAGAAAGTAAATTTGGTATGTCCTTAAAATTCCAAGGAAATGTGTTTGTTATTCAAAATGCTGGACTTTGATACAGTGAAAAAAAATCTAATTTGGCTTTATATTTTGTTTTGTATCACTTGAAGACATTAAAAGCTGAAATGTAAAGTCATCTAGAAAAACAGAACATTTCACTCTGGAAAGGCAAAAACAAAATACTTCAGAGGCAGTGCAAGGCTGGGTCCACAAGGACCCATGGGCACAGCCCCAAAGAAAATTTCTTAAACCAGTGCATTTCAGTGAAATTCTATTTGAAAACTAACACTTCCTAGAAAATAACCTGTCAGACATCACCTGACCAGCTCAGCATGAGGCCATCACAGCCCTCCTGGGGACAGAACTGGCCTGCAGAGTGACTCAGTGACAGGACAGGCAGCTGCCAGCTCAAGATGAGCTGCCAGCTGATCACAGCTGAGCTGAGGAGGCACCGGCCCGCTGGAAATCTGCATTGTCCCCTCAGCCTCCTCATCTTCCTGAGCAGATCAGTACAGCTGGCATAAAATCTTCTTCTGATCCTCAACAGAGCAGAATATTCTCATCAATAGCAGTCTATATTGTGTTTGACTTATAAAGAATATGCTCCAAATGTACCTTAACACAGAAGTTTTTTTTTTTTTAATTACTCCACTGAATCGAGTCTTTGTACGTTAGAAAAATGCTAAGGATATTTCTAATATACCTCAGTCTAATATGAACCATGCAAATCATCTGAATCAGATATCTCTTAAGATTCCATAAGAAAATTGGCTATTTTTGTGAAAGTTGGGAAAGAACTGGAAATTTCAAGTCCTGAATGCTAATTTGCATGTACCAATTTATTTATAAAAAGACAAACTTCAGTCCACCACCATGAAACACCACTCGTGGGATGGAATAAAAATAAGGCAGGAGACTAACCAGGGGACACAAACCACAGAATACAGCTCAGATCTCAGGTTTTCATTAGGATGAAATGCAATAGCTGGACTGGGAGGAGACAAGAGTTTTGCCAGTCACATAGCTCAGTCTTGCAGAGAATAAGGTGATTCAGGGTCAGAGGCAAGATAATGGTTCTTCATTTCCAAGATAACGGAGAGACTCCTGTCAGCCTCATCAGGCTTTTGTGAGCCTCAGGTTGCAGAAAGAGGAGTGGACAGGAAACCCAAAATGGGTGTAAAACCAAGACTCACATGGCTTTATCCAAGACCTTTATCCTGTATAACTTCTGCTGCTGCCCTTGGTTTCCATGAGAAATGGGTGGGGAAGGGCCAGCTTTTACAAACACAGCCCCCGTTGACTTCTTGCCCAGGAGCTGTACAGGTCAAACACAGCCCAATTCAGCACATTTGTGGATCATGGACAGTCTTTCCTGTAATTTCATGAAGCCTTTAGATGAGACCCTGTGCTTAGGCAGGTGTAGCAGAGGCAAAGCAAGGGAAAGGGAAAAATGGCAATTGTTTTTGCCAGACCTTCAGGGTTTCATATTGAATTTTACATGCTCCCATCACTGCAGCAGAGCTCCAGCTGCTGCACCAAGAGCCTCTCCCATAGGACCCAGGGCATGGGGCTGACACAGGGAGGGAGAGAAGGCAGGATGGAAGGTGTATGATCATGTTTCATCCCCTGACGGAGTCATCACATCAGCAAGGAGCTGAGAAAAGCCTTTTGACCCAGGCGATACAGAGAAAACCCTGCCTCACACAGGGCAAAGCAGAGAGACCTTTGTTCTGAACCAGTTCCTTACATATGGGCAAGGTCTTGGCTGTGGAGCTAAACAGCCTTTCCACAAAGACTCCAGGGATTTAGGGGAGCTGTTGCCTTTCCAGGTGCATTAACTCTTTTCTATCATCTTCTGCAACATCATGGCTTTGCACTCTGAACTCCTGCTGGGTCCAGTTTTCAACCTCTGCCTCTTCCTCTGCTTCAAGCGCTGCTACTGCTGCTGAACCGACTGATGCTGCAGCCTGGATCTCACTGTATGATAAAGAGAAGGTTTTTGCCTCTTCAAGAAACAAAAAGAGCTCCAGATGTGGATTTCACCAGTGCTAGACTTGGTGTTAGTCAACATCAGCACAGGGCCTCCGGAAGACCCTACCCTTGACCTACCAAAGTGAGCTTCTCTCAGCAAAATCTGATTGCAAAACTCACCACAGAGTACATGAGGAAAAATTCCTGAGTCTGAGGAAAGACTCCTGACAACATGAGCTCCACAAAAGGTTTGTTCTCTCTTTCCTCTGCCCTTCCCATCAGAATTTGTTTCCTTGCTTTGGATCTTGACTTAGGTGTTCCCTGCCAAAGACAATGTCTGAATCCTCGTGTGCCCCGTGGCTCCTCTTGGCATCCTGGATCATGGGCTTGCCTGCTGGAGAGACATGAGCTCATCCTCCTCTGCTGCCTTCACAATGGGATTCTGATAGCTGCAGACCAGTTTGCATCATCTTACACTGAGATGACTCTGACAGACATCCAGGGAACTGCTCTGCACCATCAGGGGCTCCTAGTCCAGTTCCCAGCTCTGCAGGATCCTGGATGTCCCTTTAACCACCACCGGTTACTTTTGCCCTGAATGCTATTTTTGACGGAGTGTTTCAGGATGTGAGATTTGATACTATCTTCTGCTGCTGTCATACAAAGTGGTAGGAAAGCCAACAAATCCTTATTACTTATTGGTTTTCAGCTAAGTTCAAATCAATTTGTATTACAGAACGCTGGACGTATATTTAATTATTGCATCCTTCCTGACACCAGAGAGATGGAGGGATTTTTATTAGTATTGTGGCATTTATGCTGAAAAGTTTTGCAGCAACTTTGCAAAGGAGGGAAGAGCAATAGAGTGATATGCAGGATGACAGATGATGGGAAAGAAAGCATCAGTGCAGAATAAAAAACAATTGGTTGAACTGCAGAATATAAGAAAGGAAAAAGGCATAATTAAACACTCAATTTGCAAGTTATTGCCACTGCCAGTCCTGGGTCTCCGGGAGGATGGGCCCAAGCTGTGAAGTTATCTGCAAAACCCCAATGAAATTAGTAAGAATTTATAAGGCAAAAGCAGCATTTCTCCCAGGTGTAACTCTGCTGCCTGGGCTCCCTGGGAACTCCCTATTTCACCTGCATCCCCTATTTCTCCTAGATCCCAGTAAGTGCCTTTTCTGCATTTTAAATTGTGCACTCTGCAGTCACAGTCTCTTTCCTCCACTGCTGCCACAATACAAAGCACAGGGGCACATTCTCTAAAACTAGTTATGTTAGGGGAAAAAACTGTAATAACATAAAAGCTTTCCTTGACCTTGCTGAATACTTGGATCAACATCTAATTGCTAAATGTTGCATGTTTCCCTAGAGACCAAACAAATAGGAAGAAAAGCCACTGGATTGTGAAGGCTGGCAAAGCTATCTGCGATCTGCAGAAATTCAGCTGGGCCTCCAGCAGATAACAACAGAAAACAATACCTTGATTTTCCTTGTTTTTCTCTCCTCTTACACAATGGAATATCTTCTCCACTTAGAACTTGGGTCCCCATTAGTCTGACTGAGGAGATATTTTCCTGGGACCCTGCTATTGTGAAATGTTGAAACCAATCTCTTCGGTGTACTTGTGGTAAAAGTCAACATCATCTTGAAATTCCAGACCAGAATAAATGCCTCTGGTGCTAAAAATTATCCTCCTGCTACTTCAACTAGAAGAAGTGTTTGCAAAGCTTGTGCTGCAAGCACACACAGTAGAGGTCAGGTATAGGTTGACTGTCTAATTTTTTGTAAAATCTCTTGTTTTTGGACTCTTTAAATGCATGGATCACAGCGTGCAATGCAAGGCCACCTCTCACCTGGTCCGTGTGTGAGGGTTGCAAGGCATGGGAGGAAAGAGATCTCCACAGGAATGACTTTGCTTTTGCATTTTAAGAACATGCTCAGAACACTTTCTGGGCCTCATGTTGGGATAGATTCAGGCAGTTCTGCTCTGGAAATAAATGTCACAGGTAAAAGTATCTTCATGTGCCCCAGGGATCTCAGTGGGATTCAGCACCATGCTGCACTGCCTGCCTCTCACAGGGTACTTCCCCCACCAGGGGGTTTAGACCACTTAGGTCTGTCTGCTTTGGTACAAACAAAAAACACTACCAAAAGATTACACTGGCCCTTGTGTTCCCAGAGTGCTGCCTTCTCCATAAGAAAATGAATGGCCTCACCTCATCCACACAGAAGATGCTGCTATGACATGTTGCTCATTCAGCTGGTGGCAGCACCCAGCATCCCTAGTCACAGAGCACAGCTCCCTGATGTTCAGCATATGACACCATGGGTAGCTATTTCAAAGTGACTTGCTTTTCTTTTTTAATTTACACCTCTAATTTGCTATCTAAATTTAAGCTCGTCCCCTGAGTATTTCTTCTCTACAGTCAAAGGCCAATATTTAGGGGGGCAATTGTTTCTAAAACAAGCAGCTAAAGTTGGGTTGATACTGCTATAATTACATGAGTTTGTATTATGCAGACTCAATTCCCTTTGTGCTGTCCTCTAGACTGTGGCAGATGATGGCAATGGAGAATATGCTGCTGTACTACGTTCTAAAATTTCACTTTCATGTTTTGAAATCTAGCATGTCCCATGTATTCCCTTTTGGTAAATCTCTGCTCTGGGGAACTGCTGCTCCCTGGCCCATGTGCTAATGAGTACTTCCTATCATCAGACCCAGGAGTCATCGATGACTAATCAAAACAGGTTACAGAGCAATTAAGAGGGGGCAAAAGCTCTTAAAAAGAGTGCTGATGGTGTTCAGAAGCAGGTCCCACTTTCTAGCTGCCACCTGATGTGGGGCTTACAGGGTAAAACATCCAAAGCCTGCCCTTCTGCCATGCCTGTATCCCAGCCTGGGCAAAGCACAGGGACCCACCCCATCCCACAGACACCATGAACAGTGCACAGCCCAGGGCAGCCACCCACACCAGAGGCTCTTATCCCACATCCCCTTACACCAGAGGAGCTCAGCAATGCAGTGAGGGGATGCAATGGCACAGCTCAGCTTCCTTCAAAGTAGAACCCAAATCTGTGCCCAAAAGGGAGCCTGAGGTGGGTGGCTCAGCTCTAGGTCTCTACTGAAGTCAGCAAACTTTAGCTGAGATTTTATCCTCACTTCAAAGTTGTAAAGCTGTTTGGGGAATAATGGCGGAACTGAGGATTTTATTCTTCTTTTTGCTTCCTTGCTTTCCTGACTGAGGCAGTGTTTTAGTGGTAAAGCTGCCACTAGACCCAGGGAAAAAATATCAATAAACAAATTACCTAAACCCTCTATCCCAGAGCTAAAAGGAATGAGGTCCCCACAATGCCTCACTGTACTATCGAGTACTTAATATCAGCCATGCATTTATTCTTACAGAAATGCCCTCTGAGTAGGGCGTTTGTTCACATGCATCTGTTTTATAAAGAACAAAGACAACCATAATGATATTTGGGTAAGAGTCCCAGTTTGCTGCTAATCTACACCAGCATCACTGGGAGCAGGCCATGGTTCTGTTCAGACCAGGAAGAGTGCTTGGGTCTTCTCTGATCAGAAATGAACAGATGTGGGTTAAGCACAGCCAGGAAAACAGGATTTCAAGTGGTTTGCTCCAGGCCAGAAAAAAAAGAAGTTACAAGAAAACTGGGACTAAAACCTCGAGTAGCTCCGTTTTGCACATACACCACTACTACCTCCCTCAGCCAGGGTGAATGCATAAAGCAGTATTGGATTCAAGCTGCCCTGTGGATCAAGCAAGTTCTGTACCCATAGCTGGAAACAGCCCTGCCCGAGCCCCCACCCCTGGCAGCTCTCACCAGGAACCTGTGTGTGCCTCAATACAAAGAACATGGGTTTAATATGCACAGAACACATGGCATGAATCATCCTTCCACACTGACCTACATAGTCATTTATGCCAGAGCAGGATGGAAACAAAGCACTTTTGGTCCTAATTTGGGAGCAAGGGCCAGCTTCTTTCCCAGCTCTAACTGCTGGTGGGTGCCACAAGGCAGGGCCAGGCCGGAGGCACGTGGACATCCAGACACAGCTTCCTTCCCCTTGTCTGCTGGTCTAAACTTCAGGGAATTTCCCTGGTTTTGAAGTCAAAACACCAATGTTTTAAAGAGAGAAGCAGAGGAGCAGCTTAAAGCCATAACAGCACAGCAGAAGGCTGAGGAGCAGAGGGCCCTGTGCTGGAAGAACAGCAGGGCTGGAGGGCAGCACTGAAAGCCATTAGCAGAGCTTTGTGAGGACGCTGGCAGAATGACACATGACATTGTCAGGGCTTTCAACCTCCTGTTTAATGAGGGTTATGTTTCTCCCACAGGCTATATCTACATGGAGGATTTTCTGAAATCTCACTGAAGTGAAGCTCCACCAGCACCAGCAGTAGTGGTGCTTTGTTACTAATCCTGCTTGAGCAAAGTTATACAAAAACACAGTATGATCAGGGGAACCAAAGCATACTCTGTTTTATTAAAGCAATGCTTTTTGTTAGATATTCCTGGGGGGAAAAAAGGATAAAAGCTGTAGGGGACAAAAAGTTGTCAATGAAACCTATTAGACCAATGAATCCAAGTTTAGCCTCTGCATAAACTGGCTGAAGTGAAGAATGCCACTCTCTGTCTACTATAGGCAGCCAAGTAGAAGGAAAAACCTTTGGAAAGAGGTAAAAGCAGGCAAGGATTTTGTTGAAGAAAGCTGTCCCTATACCAACAGAGGCAGTGTGGGTGACAATATGAACGGAGAAGCCACTCCCACAAGGTGCCAAACACCCCTCAAGTCCTGCTCTAATGCATTAAGCCTGGTGTGTCAGAGTCACAACCTGAGAAAACAGTGGAAAGCTTCCTGATTTATTGGTGTGCTGGAAGACAGGGCAGAGGGCCAACAGGTTGAGAGCAGACAGTCCTGCAGCAAGATGCTAAGTCCCAGGCAGAATCCAAATAGGGTGTACAAATGGAGAAGAGATTCATCATTGCCAATAGCTGGCAGCATTGCTTATTGATCACGTCCTCTAAGAGTATTAGATGCTGACACATTGCATGGGGACAGCACTGATGGAGCAACATGTCACTCCAGCCTGCAGTGGTGCTGCTGTTTGAGGGGTGAGGCAGCTCTGCCCAGCACTCTGTCACACTCTGCATGTGTCACAGCAGCAGGGGCCGTGTGAAAGCCTCACATCTGGCACACTGCTCTCCTTGAAAGACGAAAGGGTAAAAGGTTTGATTCCATGATTAGTAGCTAGGAGCTTTCTGGCCACCAGCTTATCTGTAAGGTGATAGCTTAACTTACTCTCTGCCTTTTTAGCTGATTGCTGCTGGTGTGTTTTAAATGTGTATGTTAAGAAAACATGCCCCATTCAGGCTACAGATGTTTCCCAAACTGAAAAGGTGTTCTCTAAAATCCTCTCATGGAATCCTTGCTCTGAACATGACTCAGAATGAGCAAACAGTTGTAGTTTTACCAGAGAAGGAGCAAAATTTGCTTCTTGGCAGTGTTAAATGTGCTTCAGCACTGGCAGCACTGCTTTGCTAACAGCACCAGGCTCTGCAAATGACTGTGCTGGAGTACAAGTTATCATCACTCTGAAATGAGAATTAAATGGGGTTGCTCTAGCAAATGTCAAGTTAATTTGAGGTTGGGAAATATTCTCCAACTGATAAACCAAGCCCTTCTCTCCCCGTGTGAAATCCTCTTTCTAATATGTATTTCACCCAGGTTGAGCAGAGATCACACCTCCCTGTGGGTGAGGAGCACCTGCCTCTCCCTGTGAGCCCTGTGCCCCAGGCACAGAATTGCTTTCACCCAAATGTGATGCCAGGAGGACGAGGTTTAGTTGGATTTTGCTGAAAATGTCATATTTTCCTCTCAAAAGATCCACTTCCTCAGTGATTTTCACTTCTCCTCAACTTTTACACAACTTGGTTTTTCTAAAGTTAGCAAGGGAGCTTGCTGCGCAGCTTAACTCTTTCCACCCCTTTTCCACCCTTCAACCAAATGTGTGAGATAAAGGTTTGTGAAGATTAAGCTGCGGATGTCACATCCCTGGAAGTGTTCAAGGCCAGGCTGGATGGGGCTCAGAACAACCTGCTCTAGAGGAAGGTGTCCCTGCCTAGGGCAGGAGGTTGGAACTGGATGATCATTAAGGTCCCTTCCAACCCCAAACCATCCTATGGTTCTGTGATTCTGTGATTTAACCTTGGTACAAACACAAGGGCACTCATCTTGTTTTGACAGCTGAGTTGCAATGGATTTTAACAAATTACCTAGGACACTTCTTCTAAGGGCTTTCTAGATGTTTAAAAGCAGACTGCAAGAAATAAAATCATCTCAGAGCTAACGAATCAATAAGAAATAATTGAAAACCAGACCAGCTCTCACTCTGCATATGCAGACACCAGAAGATTTTGCCTGCATCCATGCAACTGAAAGATGCTGTGTCACTTAGTTCAGGGTTTGCACTTTTATATGACCATGATAAATGGTGCCAGTGAAAAACAGGGCAAAGAACTGTGGTGAACTTTGGGATGTATCAGGAATACAGCTTGAGTCTTCTGATTGATTTAAAAGATCTTAAGCAACACAGACAGCAATTACAGCTGTGCTAGAAACTTCATTCCAATACCAGAAGGAATCTGCTGTACCAAAAACATTTTGAAAGCATGTCAAATAATTTTCTTAGTTTTTAATTAGCTTCTGCAAGAGGTTGTGGCTTAGAGGTTGAAACAGAGAGCTGGGAGTAACAACATCCAGAGTCTCTTCCCAAGCATGGAAGTGACAGGAGAGGTGGCTCTGGGCCACTGGCTACAGCCCCTCTGTCCAGCTTCCACAGCTGTAAGATGAGTAAAATCATACTTACTGCTCAGGGACACTGTGAGACCTAATTAGAAGTTTGCAAGGAGCCCACTGGTCCTCCAATGAATTGTGTGGGGGAAATGAACAGTATTATCATATGGGTAATGAGCTCTCACAAGACAGGGACTCTTTTGTTCAAAGAAACCAGCTTTTTCAGCAGCAGCCAGGATCCAACAGAAGTTTATTAGAGAAAAGTAAGTGTTGTTCATCTCTATATAACTGAGAATTTATTGCTTTATATTAGGAGGATTTATCTGCAACATACTGCATTCCTCAGAGTTTTTACCTTTAGGGAATGACTGAGGAATAACTCCTTAACGCCTAGTTTTGTTATGAAAATTAACTTTAGCTATCTTATGAATTGTTTATCTTAAGCCTGCACAATCAGTCTGATTATAGAAATCTAGTGTTATTCAAAAGACTGCAGAATCTCAGGTGAGTAGATGAATATTGAAAAGATACGAGGGACATTCTGCTTTTCTGATTCTGTTCCACTCATGTGCCCATTTCTCATATGAAGAAGAACAAGAGTGTAATTGTATTGCAACTTATTATTGTCATACAGAAGAAGCAATTACTATATGTATACAAAAAGGTAATTAAATATTTCCACTGGTAACCATGAATGATGCCAGAAATGTATTGCTATCATACTGTATTTTCATTACATTCCCCACAAGAAACTTGGTCAACAATTAATTCCAGCAGCAGCATAAGGAAATAGCAAATAGAATATAATTTTTTTCAGTCATCCTTACTTGTAGACTGAAATGAAAAATGATGTGAGAAAAAGCAGCTGAAACATTGGAAGTTGTTAATTAGCAGAATAATCTATGCAGAGCTGAGTGACTATAGGAGTGCAGCCACCTGAGCGAAATGTGGGGCTGTGTTGGTGCAGCAATGAGTCCCCGCAGGCTGAAGAGGTGAAGCAACCAGCCCAACCCTCTGGTTTTCACTGCTGGGAAAAAAAATAAACACTGGCATCCCTTCTCCCACCCACACATTGCCAGCTGCACCAGCAGTTCAAGGCAAAAGCCCCAACAGCTCCAGCACCTTGGGGTAGAGCCCTGTGTGCTCACAGTCCTGACCAGGACACAGATGTCCCTGAAATATTTGTGGGTGGTGGTAAAGGGTTCAGCTACTCACTGCTCTGTTTCTCTCTACTTAAACTGTATTTTCCCTATTTTTTGTGCCTTCACCAGTGATGGCAGGAAATACCAACAGGTTTTCTGTTTCTATGGAATGGCTACACACAGCATTCCTACACCATCCCAGCCCTAAGAGCAAATTGCACAAACAGTGCCAGTGTATGACATTTATGAATTATGTATGAACTTTATATTGCCACAGGGCCACGGCAGCCACCAGACCAGCAACATCAGCCTTGTGCCCTTCCTGCAGCACCTTGCATCACCTTGCTGCACTGGACTGCCCTGTCTGCCCACTCCTGGCAGCCTCTGTCCACATGGCTCCACCATTTGTGACCATGAGGAGGAGGGAGGCTGGAAAGAAACCACTGTGGCCATGGAGAGGCTGGAAAGCAGCCACACTCTGCCTCAATTTCTTTCCCAGACAGGCAGAACATCTTGACTTCCCAGAAAAGTGGTAGTTCAGAACAAAATGTCTGCGGGGTCAGTGGCTGCACCACTGCCTGATGAGTGGGAGTGGGGAGGGGAGGCAAAGGGAGTCCCTAATTCCAAGGTGGGTGGTAGAGTAAAAGAGGAGAGAAAGGCACCAGAGAAGAAACCCCTGAGCCTCAGGAGGAGAGGAGCATCAGGAGCAGACCCATAACAATGTCTTGTGCTGCAGCATCCAAGAGGCAGCAAAGTCTCCCAGGCCCCAGCCTGTCAGAGAGGGCTGCTAGGGCTCAGGGAGAAGAAGAGAGCAGGAGAGGCACTGAGGACATTTAGGAGAGAAGCTGTTGTAGTTTATCAGTGGAGACTTTTAATTATAACACCCAGTGACAATGCCCACTTGGTGGTAAGATGTGAATCTCTGCCACTGTTGTAGTAGAGAAGGGGAAAACACTACATTTTTTCTCCTCTGAAATGTTAAGAGAAGCAGCACAGCTTTGTAACTCTCACAGCCAGATTACTTAACAAGAAACTCCAGGCAGTTATGAAATAGGTATAAAAGAGTGTGCCAGGGCTCCCGAGGTTCCACATGAGTTAATCAAAGACAAGTCAGAACGATGATAGCACCAGAGCCATTGAGTGAGCTTCACTTGCAATTAAAGACACACATGGCAGCAAAGTCTTCCCTTTCCACTGTTTATTTCCAGCTGTTTTGCAGTTTGCCATAACTATAAAGCTTGTGGCCTTTCTCTGCTCTTCCAAGCTCTGTAACCACTCCAACAAAATGATTAACATGAGGCCAGTTTTGCATTAGCATTCCAGCAGAGTTCTGCTGTGATCTTCCTTATTTTGTTGTGCGTGTTTACAACTAAATTCAGCACCTGCAGTGACTGCAGCCCTCCAGCAGTGTGTTTACCTTGTGTAAGTGTTTAGCTTGTGTAGTCTATCTGTTGTACATAACATGCACACCAGACAGAGGGAAAGCTTGCCTGGATTGCTCCTTTAGTCTTCTTTTGGAAGGAATCACAAGGCAATCAGCAGGAGTCTGCTTGATGCCACTGTGATGGCAAAAGCTGCCACTTCAATGTGTACAGCACTTATTACTGGCAGGTCAATGGAACACCTTTCTAGGAGAGCTTTAGAAACTGGAGGGGAAAAGTTCTGGATCTACCTCCTACTTTTATCATTCATTCATGGAAAGTGTCCTGTTTCCACCAAAATTAAGATAGTAATATCCACTTAGTATAGCAGACAAGGCAGCACAACTCTCTAGTATGACCAATATTTAAATCTCATATAATCTTGTTTAAATTCAGATCAATGCAGCAGGATCTATTCTAGATTAACACAGGCATAAGCATAGAACTGGAGCTTAAGCTGAAGGCCTCGGGGTCCTTCTTTCTGGATCTCTACAGCTGTTCTACACCTCAATCTGGTAGATGTGATGAAAGTCACCTACTTAGCCAAAAAAAAGTTTCCTCTTTGCCAGCAGTTACTGCAAACACTTAAGCAGGCAAGTATTGGGTAATCCCTATGACTCTGCTGATGTTCTGGCATATCTCTACTTGGAAAACAGACAAGTCAGCATCTGAGCAGAATGATTTCTCCTCTAACAAAAAAAAAATCAAACAAAAACCAGATTATTTACAAAACAGCTCTTTTAGTAAATGCTTTAAAGAAAAGGTTAGCAGGTCAACAGATTAAAATCTGAGAACATTTCTTTTACAGCATTTTCTAGCCCTCTAGTTAGTCTGCTTTTGAAGCTAAATGGTATTCATCCCTGGGGATCTTTCTCACTACATTCTAGATCTTGAGAAATACATATTTTCTGTTACTAATAATTTTTTGCCTTTCCTTGAACTTCTACCCTCTGTTCTTCTGGCATTAATCATGTCCTCATGCAATGTTTACCTGTGCTTTCTTTTTTTTTATTGCATATTTTTGGGACAGTCTGGGATACCAACTGTCTGTTCTTCTGATCTGATGCAATTGCTTGATGTGTTCAGAGAACATGGTGAGTGCTGACGACAGCCACCCTAGATCAAATCAAATCAAATCAAAGCTCCTGCCAGCCCAGAGTCTGACAATGGCCAGTGGGTTAAGAACAGCACAAGCTTGCGTGGTTTGCCCTCTAGAATATTTTTCCAGCTTCTAACAACTTCTGGTTTAGGAATCTCATGAGCAGAAATGTTGTTTTCACATTTAGGGTGTATGTTTCTTCTAGCTATTTGTTTTATCCTTTCCTCAGTCCTTGTAAACAACATGCTGCTGTAGGTTGTAGGTTTCAGATTTTGTGGTAGAAAACTCAAACAAGTAATGTTTTTACTGTTATGTAAGTGGAGTCTTATCATGTGGTTATTCCATGCCTAATGAAAAGAACAACACTATGCTTAATTATATTCAGATTTACAGAAAGCAGTTGGGTTCTTCAGGTTTGGATACTGGTGATTCAATAGACAGCTTCTTCCCCTGAGTCATTAAAAACATTGCCTCAGCATGTGAATATTGCTGGAAGTATCAGCCTTAACACTGAATAAAAACACAAAGTCCTCATCACTTTGAGACTTTGAAAAATAACTAATCCAGCTGGAGTGTTGCTAGTTTTAATTTCCTCAGCCTGCACTGATGAACTGATCTTGTTGATGGTAACTTAAATGCTTGGGTTTTGTCTTCAGCTGGCACATAGACTCGCCCTGTCTGGTGACTGCACTGTTCCATCCAAGAGGAAGCCATTTATGAGGAAGCTGTACAGAGCTGTACTTGCAGCCAAATTACTGTGTTCATCAACATCTCACTCCATACTCAGCCTTATGACTTCGGCACCAGCTCTAATTACTGAATGGATTGAACAAGCTAAGCACTCTAGCAACCTGTTATTAAGATTACCTGAAAGCACAGCTCAGTCTGGCTCTTAGAGGTGTGACCAACTTTGTTACGGAAAAAAGAGTCTAAATGAGAGCAACACCTCTGCTTCCATTCAGTCTCACCTGACCTCTGCTGATGTCACACCCTTAAAATTTTTAGCTGAGGAAGATGAAACTACAGAGGAAACCATGAGTTATATATGATTCAGTACCAGGCTAGTAGGACAAGAGGAGGTGTCCAGGTTCCTTTATTAGTGTGCTCTGCTCAGAAACTCCTCACTTCCATCGCCACACTGGCCATGCTTGCTGGTTAGTCTTGGAGTTGGTTCTGTTAATGGAGAACCTGTCTTTTTGAGCCCATCCTGTCCTTCTAATAAGTGATTGACATAAAAGCTGCTGCAAAGCTGGCAGGAAAGCAGTTTTCTCAGCCAGGATTTGCAGTGCCACTGACCGTGAGCACTCTCACTGCAGTGGTGTCAGCCCAGCGAGGGCCAATAAAATGCTGCTGCCATGGGCATTTGGTTCTTGCAAAAATAGGTTATCCAGGAATAGAGGCTGCCAGAAGCACACACAGGCAAGTAAACAACTTGTGGATGTGCGTAGCAGAATGGGGGTTAGGATATTTCCCCATTCAGTGGGAGTAATAATCCTGCTACCCCAGCATTCCATTTGCTAGATTGAAGTCAGTGTGACTATGGCCAATGACTTCAACACAGGACTGGGCTCCTGGGACTTAATTCTGCAAGGCTTCAAGCACTCATGTACCCTGCTGAGTGTGCTGGCTCTCCTGTAGAAGCCCAGGAGTTTTTTGAAGAGTCTGAAATTAAAAAAAACCCTGCTAGTGCAGATACTTACTGAAAATGAAAGGCCTGCAAAGACAACAATGCAATACATGAGTTAATTATTTCTCACCTCCTTTCAACAGAAACATAATTTACTGGTTTGACAAATTGCAAGATTGCAAGAGCACAGCTAAAGGTGAGATAACATCTCTCTTCAGAATCTCTTTGGAATAATAAAAGATAACAAGGCAAATACAAATCTGCAAATTTTTTCCAGTTAAACAAAACAAATCAGATCCTTTTTGTTGATATCACTTTAACATGGAGTCTATTAGATAAGCACCTAAACATTTAAAATTTAACTGATGACTTGCATTAAGACCTAAATTCACCACATTCTATTAATTTAAAGTAAACACAAGTTCAAGCAGTCCATGTTTGCTGCTGAAGATGAAAAGGAAAACCATTTTGCTGAGAAGCACATGGAACAAGATTTGCTGTAGCCATGACCAGTTTTTGGAAACAGCAGCCTTGCCTACAAGCGCAGTGCATCAATCTCCCCCAATTCAGTACTAACTAAACTAAACTAACTAGTAACTAGTTTAATAAAATAAACTAGTTTATTTAAAGTTGGAAATCTCTCCTGTGCTGGTGGTCTAAGGAGCAAAGAAGATAGTTTCCTCAGCTTCAGACAGCTGAGGGGCTGCCACCATAGGTCCCAGAGCATAAATAAACTCGGTTTATGCCAAGTAAATGTGCAACAAGAAGTGCTGTATCTCTGTGCTGCTGCAGGAGCCTGGCCACGACAGCTGACTCTGCACCTGAGGAGAGGCCTCCACACAGCTGTGACACAGATAATCTGCTGCTGAGCTGGAGGGAGCCAGGGAACTGACAGGTGTGCACGCAACACTGCTGGGATCGATGCAGTCTAGTGGTCCAAAGTCAACTTTCCCCGTGGTGAATGAACTGAGGTCAACGCATCCCCAGCCCGGTTAATCCGCGAGCCAGACAAGCCAGGCGTAGATAACTGAGAATTGATTTCCCCATTGAAGCGACAGACAAATGACTACAGGCTCTCCATTCAGTTTATGATCTACAAGGAAAAACACATCTTTTAATTTTTATCAGTGATAAAGAATTATTGATGTTTTTGTTAGGAAAAAAAACCGTCCCGCAAAAATAACCAAAACAAAAGATAATGAAGTGGCCTGTTTAGGACATGGCTTCTTTTTTGCTGATTTGAAAAGCAAAGCAGTGCTACTATGACAGATAAAGAAGCCTGAGCTGTCTCTTGGAACAGCATATCCAGCATAACTTGACACAGATTAATGGGTAAGCAGAGAAAAGCGAATTTACACCAGCTTTGAATCCTCCCCCTTTCAGTCTTCTCAGGAGATTAAATAATGTATGGTGGCATTATCAGATGGACTAAATGAGGAAAGGAAATAGGAAATAAGTTTGGAAAAACTATGGCTCAGACAGTTTGGGGAAAAAAAAAGTTGTGCTTACCAGCAAACTAGGTCACTAGTGACACTGATACAGTAGCCAAATCAGTCAGAGATTAGGGTTTGTTGTATTTGCTCTTGGTCTTTAGTTATATAGTGAAAACCTACTCCATGGAACTATGGACCTAGGAAGAAGAGCAATTTTATGTGTGTTCATTTGGAATAAAATACCCAGTTTTAGGGATTGTTCTCTTAACCAGTTGAGTCAGTGAATCTGTTCCTAATAGCTGTCCAGAGGAGGATAAAGCTTTGTTTGCCTTTCTTGAGGTACTACACAGCAAACTGTAAAGCAACTGCAGGAGACAAATCAAATAGCATTTTGGCTCTTGGGACCAAATCTTTGTACAAGACCTAATCTACAAATTTTACACCTCAGTAAAACTTCAGATTTTCCCAAAAGAGAGGATTGATCCGCTATGCAGCCATGGGTTTGCACACAGCAGACCCTAAGCGCATCCATGCAGGTCAGAACCAGTCCAGGCAGTAAAAAAGCCTTTGCAGCTGCTTTGCCAAACATCATCACCTCAAGCCTAGGTCCAAATTATTTTATTAATGCTTGATTTAAGCAGAAGATCTTCTCATCCAGCCATTTCTCCAGGGCAAAAGGCCAACCATGCTTCCACAGTCATAAATACTCCCTGTTCTTGCACTACTGCCAGTCTTTTTTCCATGCTTCAGAGCAGCCTTTCAAAAAGATTGAGTAAAGTTGTTTGATGGACAGTATTACAGAAAATTAAGTTTTTAATTATTTTTCAGCCAGTCTATATCTGTTCCTGAGGAATGGTTTATTGCAAAAGCAATGACACGCTCCACTGCTTGGGAAGAGTTAAGGACAAGCTGGTGTGCAAGTTTGCTCCTCACGAGGAGCGTGTGTGCCAAACCACCTTCTCCCAAGCCTTGTTCTCTCTATTCCCCTGGGAAGGATATTGATGGACATCCTTCACCTTCAACATGAAATAACAGCAGGCTTTATTTCTAAAGAGAGTCCAGACACATTATGCAGGCAAGAACATTAAGTCATGCCACTAATTCTTACATTATTTATTATAGTGTTATCTTATACATCAGTTGGATTAAAATTGAGGTGGAGTATCTGTAAAATGTACAGTTACACTAGACTAAAACATTCATACCAGATACAGGAAGTCTTTAAAAAAATTGTAGATTTCCTTTTTCATTCAGTAGATTTTTCATTAATGAATCTTTTGGAACAAACTCTTTGTTTTGTCTTTGCTTTTCCCATTGAAATTTATTGGTAAAGGGCATTTCCTACTACAAAGTTAAGTGTTAACGACCTCTCTGAGCAAATGAGGTTGTGGACTTTAAACATGTGATTGAAAATTTCAAGTGCAAATTTACCTTTTTCTTGAGGGGAAAGTCATTGGGCAGTTAGGCATTTCTGACTGGCTGCCAGTCCTAACACCAGACATTTACGACAGAATTTCTCTTGTGAATGGACAACACTTTGCTTTAGCAGATCCAGGCAGGTGAGTAGAAGCACAAAATGACACATTCCTTCCCCAGCCTCATGAAAGCTTCTCTGTTACTTAAATGAGTCTTCAGTAATATCTCAAGACCAAACAACAGAACAAGTTCTTCCTGTCCAGCTCAAATAAGCATTTACATCACAGTCAAGGAAATACAGATATAATCCAGGTTAGAAAGCTTTGTCCAAACTTCAAGCAAAACCAGATGGAAGTATTCAGAAAATATGGTGTTGGTTTGATAAAGGTCTGATGAAGAGTGAGAAATGTCCTGGGATATTCACACAGAAATCACCAGTTTCACTAAATGCAGCACCAGAGAAAAGGCAAGACTGGAAGGAGGAAGTAATTTCCACGGGCGGCTGCCAGAAGATGAGGACTGGGTGTCATGGTACTCTGATTACAGATTGTTTACACACAAGGAACAGGAAAAAACTCTGTAGAGAAATAGGATTGGTAATCACAAAATCACAAGGGATACTGTCTGTATATAGTTTGCTCACCAGTATTGAGACTGGGGAAGAAGAGTGGTACAGTTTTTAGCCTGTTTCTTTAATGAAAGGAGATTTATTCAGCCTTGCTGCCTTGACTAGTATTCACTTTCCTACTTGTCCCATACATTTCAAACCACTGGACAATTTGAAATTTTTTTACAGCTGGGTAAAGGTCACTATGAAATAAAGTTCAAGATGTTTTCAAAATGAAGATAGCAAGGAAAAACACAGAATCATTTGTGCTATTTTTAAGAATTCCAGTTATGCATGACTGAGGGAAATACTCAACATGAGCTTACAAGAATCAACTTCAACTTTTCAGCGCTTGAAAAGATGCCAACAACAAGAAAAATTATAGTCAGTTTGCCATCAGTTGACAAAAAAACAGGGTGAGTGAGCTCATAGGAAATTACTGAGCACATCTCTGGTGGAATGGCTGGGTGGTGAGCTGCAGTGAGACGCTTTCCACATAGGGAGGGCAAAACAGGCAGTGGCACAACTGACCTCAGCAGGCTCCATGCATCCGTAGCTGCTTCTCCTCACTCACCACACCGTTCATAGGGATGGATGAGAAGTGGATTAGACAAGAGAATGGATGCAGCCAAAACCTGCAGGTAACCTGTGCTGCCTGGGTCACGGCCTCCTGCTTCCCAGAATGATTACACAGGGAGATCCATGAGCATGCTGCAGGGACTGGCAATGGGATTAACTGCAGGAGCAGAGAAATGGCTGACTACCTGGTCAATAAATGCTTGCTCAGAGGCCACCTAAGCTTCAATACTCACATCATAAAGGCAGGCAAAACTCTGTGACTTGCAGTAAAGGACAGGGAGCAGTGGAGGAGTAGATGGCTGCACTGTGGTAATGAAAGGCTCTTGCACCACAGTTGGTATCAGTGAACCCAGTGGAACTAGTGACTAAGCAAGATACCAGGTGGTGTAAGAGCATCAGAGCTTGGCCTTATGGAAGTGAAACTCTAAATGATCCTTATTTGTTTTTGGAAGACAAGAATAAATAGTTGAACCTTGAAGAAATACAGTGAGAATTTCAAACAAGACAAGTAACTGTTAATAAAATAAAACCCTCATATACTAAAGTTTTTCTCAGTCTTACAGACAGATGTGTTCTGTTCAGGTGTGTGTGAAGCAATGGCTCCATGAGACTTTGCAAGTCTTTCAAGACTAGCCAGAGTAAATCCACTCCAAATAAGGTCCAGGCTTTCACAGCTACAGATACACAGAAGCTGAACTGCATCTACACAACACCTCAACTATGGAGTTCAATTTCCCTTCTCCTTATGTCACAACTGTTTTTAGTAACCTTTGTTCAAAGGAAGGCTCCATTACCTATTAACAGCCTCTTCAGTGATAAATCTTCATTAGAATCTGTTCATATGTGTGTGGATATTTATAGTGTACTTTGGAGCTAATGATAACATATGCAATAGTCACCCCATAAGGTTTATGCAAGGTATTTATTTTTTTTATATATATATATACAAAAACACCTTCCATGAGCACCACAAGCTTGCAGTTTTCAAAACTTTAGGCATTTGGACCTACTTATATTCACTTAGGCAATTTCTACATCTGTGGAAAACTCACCTTTGATATTCAAAGGCACTCTGGTAAATAAATTCACTTTAAGAGGGCTAAGACCCAGTGGAAGTCCAGCAGTTTTGAACTTGCAATCAGTGAATAAGGCACAGTGAATAACCCCTTCATGGTTGTAATCATAAGACCTCCCAGCTAGAAAATATAGTCCATCTGCAATTAGAAGTAAAAATGGCCAAGACAGTTAAATTAAATCCACTTTATACAGTCTGACCATAAGAAGTGGCCTCGTAATTATCAATTTTATTTAAGGCTTTACATTGCTGGGCCGGTGTAAAAGGCCCTTTATGTCAACAGGAGTCCAGCCCTCTTTGTCTTCTGTGCATGCAAGTATAGCATTGCAAATATTTACCCAATTAGACAGTTAGCTCCACCCGAGTATGAACAAACAAAAACAACTGCTCATAGCATTCCAGAGAAACAACACAGCACAAGAACAAAGATTTCCACATGCAAACACAGGCAGTCAGCTCACCACGGAACAGCAAAACCAGCAGATTCTTAAATGTTAAAACTTAGGGGCAAGTTCTCTTTGATAACCACAAATCTTCGTGCTGCTGATTCAGACATAGGGGAAGTTGCCTGCCTGATTTTTCCAGCTGAGATTCCTCCAGTGCAAGTGAGAAAATTAAATACATATTCAGTTGAATAGACGCCCAGGCTGGCTGATGAGAAAACCAATAGCTTCTCTGATGGGATGCAGATTCTCTCTGGCTTCTCAGATGGGACACAAAGCCATTCATCTTGAGATGTTTTGTATTGGTTTCTTCTGTTTCCTCTGACAGGGTTATTGGTTTTTATTCCTGGTGTTTTTTCTCTCTTGCTAGATGAAGGACATTATAAACCAGTAACACCCAAGAGGTTAATCCCTGTCTGCCACAAGATCTTTCTGCAATCAGTTTCCAGCCTCTGCAACAGACATGAAGGCACCAACCTCATCTTTACAAATGTCACGAGCACCTGACCTTGGGAGGCAATTCACAAACAAACCTGGCCAAACAATGAAACCTGGGTGAGTTCTACACCAACAAACCATTCTGTATGATAACAGGGTAGAAACATATAGCTGCCCTCTGACCTCAAAGCTTGAATCTATCCCTCCTTCCTTCTGAATAAAGAAAGCAGAAGGTTTTGCCATAGTCAGAGGACAGAAATGGGCACCTCCCAAGGTCAGCCCAGACAAACTGGGATCTCAGCAGCCTCTGGAGGTACTATTTCCTCCTGCTCTCTCCAAGGGCAACCAAAAGCAACAGCTACTAACTTCAGCACCTCCATTACAGGCGTTAATCTGAGCACAGTGCATGATCCTGAACCAAGGATATTGTTACTCTACATGTTCTGAACTTCTTCAGCACTCTACATAAGCAACACCCCAAAATATGCCTGAATAAGCAAGAGAAGCTGGCAGTGTGCAGCTCAGATCATTAACGAGGTGTAATCTGCCTAGCATTTGATTTGATCTGTTAGTAGTATCTGTAAAACCAGTAAAATTTACAGTGGCATATTTGAAGCTGCTGTGTAAGGCCCAATCCTGCAGTGCAATGATAGAAAAAGTTACACTAGTGTATAGTTAGAACAACTTAGCACTTAATTAGTCCTTTGAGTTTGCATGCAAGTGGCCTGATCTCATTATTACTAGTGTGTCCTTTCATGAGTAAAAGCTGAAGGGTTTGGCTTTATATTAATACATTTTTCAGCATAACCCAACTTCAGCAGTTTCTAAAGTATCGCTCCAGGCAAGTTGTAGGCTTCCCATATGCTGCACATTCTTAACTTAAAGTTCAGCCTGGCAATCTGAAACCATGTCTGACAGCAATTTTTCCCACCTAGGTACCGTGAGCTGCATTTAAGAGCACTGGTATAATCACTGACATGGGAATCTTAAGATTTTGCCTGAAAAGTGGCAATATTTACAGTACTAATCATGAAGCAACATGGAAGCCACGCTTTCACACCATATTAAGCACTAGCACATGTGCACATTCTCTCTCTGATGCTTTTCCTCTGCACTGGTCTTCCTGGTTGTATGGGGAGCGTTATCCTGGAAAGGTTTTCCCATTATCCTGCTCAAACCCAAGACAGCTCTCTGAATACATAACTCTACAGAACAATGGGAGAAAAAAATCATGGGTAGATTAGCTCCACATAATCATGCTCGCAGCCTGGAAGAAGCACTGGCAGTTCTTGGGCACCTCCACTGAGCTCTTTCATGCAGTCATAAAGTTGTCCTTGCAGATGAGCTACAGATGTCTTAAAGGCCTCTTTTTTTTCTCTTTCTTTTAAAAGCAGTGTGAATTGGGCAGAATCATCCTATGTGAAAAGCTCTGGAAAAAAGTGTTTTCCATATGAGAGGAACAGCTCTAAAGCTCTTGGCCTTTGTGCTCCTGAGTTTAAGGGACATGAGGATGTATAGCTATAACCAGCATGTGTGTGATACTGAGTCTATTCCTGGTAGCCACAGCTCTGCTATTTATAGTTACTGCCGTGGTAAGGACAGGAAGGGAAGGGAAGGGAAGGGAAGGGAAGGGAAGGGAAGGGAAGGGAAGGAGCAAAGGATCACTGATCTGATTTAGACCTTGACTGTCTAGTCAGACATTGACGCTGCAGCCAGCTCTCCTAGGTGGGAACAGTCCCTCTGCCTGACAAAATGAGGAGAGTTTGGAAAATGAGGATGCTGCAGAGCTCCTTCCTGTCCTCTGTAGCTACTCGTTCCAAGCTGAGAGCCTGCAGTGCCACTGCATGTCTCCCCCACTGCAAGGTGATGAAAAATCCAAAACTTGGAGTAAGCTGGAGTACCACCTTTGTGGTGGTTTCATGTTTAACCCGACAAATTGGCATAGGAATTCCAGGAGCATCTTCCTCAGGCACATATGACAGGAGTAACTGGGAGGGTTGCCTACCTGAGAGGAGAAGTGCTGGAATTAAGTGTTATAAGAAGAAGAATGTAAGAGGAAGACAGTTCACAATGCGCTACTCGAGAGAAGTTCCTTTTTATCCTACATGGGAATGACCAAATCCAAGTCACCAAACAAGTGAAAACCATTAAAGCTTAAATCAACCACGGACATGCTTGCCTGAACACGCTCCTTGGAGGTGCCTTTTTGAAAAGGACTGATGTTGCATAAGGATTGGTGAGAAGAATGTACCTAGTTTTCTTCCTTATGCAAGCAATATTTCCATCAAGAAATAAATGCATTTAAAAGACAGTGTTCCTTTTGTTTGGTGGTTTATCATGATACCTCTGTTTATTTCACCCATTCTTTCCATGACTTGGACTACTATTATAAGACACAGGCCACGCCCCCCAGATGACAATTGACTAGCTATTCCTTTAAAAAGGCATTACAGTCAATAATTTTGCCTTCAAGGAAACTTGGTCCATAGTGTCCTGCTTTTTATGTCACAGTTAATGTTAAAAAAAAAAAGGATGGAAGTATCACTTCCAACCAGTATCTTTAAAGGTCTGGACATGGTATAAATAAATGTGTAAATGCAAATATAGAAAGACTAGAATATCAACAATTTTAACCACACCTGGATAGAACAGCTTGCCTCAGTAATGACGCTCATGCCAGCCTTGCAAACCTACTGTCATCATCAAAGAAGTAACTTTTTCGGCAATATAACCAACAAACAGTATTTTTTCATAATGAAATTTAGTTTAAATCATCATTTGGAACATCAAGTATGAACTCCCTGAACTCTCTGCTACATAAATATGCAGAACGATGGTGATGAATGAAGTCAAAAGCAAGGCAAAGGCACTGCCTTTGTGTCAGGACAGAGGTTCATTGACAGGGAGTCAGTGCCCACAGCTGCATGTGGGATGTTGGTTGCCTAATTATATGATAGTTGTTATATGGATTTATAGACATTTGAAGACTGCAGTCTGCATAGAATTGTTCTTTCTGTTTTGTTCTGATAAAAGAAAAAGCAACTAGAGAAACGTCGGCAACTAAACAAAAAACCTTCAATTAACATTTGTCATATGCTCACTACAATATTATTAACTACACAAAGACAGGGCTTTGTTCAGATATCTTAGGGTTTAATTTCAATGTTCAGACTCCAACTATAGTTCCTCACCCTCAGATTATGCAAAAGCAGCCAAGTTTTTAAGCTCTGCTCAATGTGGATGACTCACATTATTATATGCTAACCACCAACACACTTTGTTTTTCCCCTTTGTTTTACATGCCTGAAGTGTTCTGGCTGGAGTTTGCCTTGTTCAGAGCTTGTACATTCTGCATCCTGCCTGTTGTACCATGTAATCACTCCCTGTCCTTCTCCTTTCAGCTTTTAATGAGCTCCTGTGCTGGGGCTTGGGCAATCTCACAGAACTGGCCTACAGAACTCAACATACACCATTTACCTCTAAAGTGCCCTGACCTCTGAGAAGGAACCAGGACATCAGTGACAAGTGGTGTCCTTCAGGATCCTCATTGGGACCAGTGTTATTAAGTATCTTCATTAATGACATAGATAAGGGGACTGAGGGCACCCACAGCAAGTTTACAGATGACACCAAGCTGAGTGGTACAGTGGCCACACCTGAAGGACAGGATGCCATCCAGAGGGACCTGGATGAACTTGAGAAGTGGCCCATGGGAATCTCTGTGGTTTAACAAAGCCAAGTGCAAGGTGCTGCATCTGGGTTGGGGCCACCTCGATAGCAATCCAGGCTGGAGAATGAACAGATTGAGAGGGATTTGGGGGTGCTGGCGGGTGAGAGGATGGACATGACCTGGCCATGTACAGTCACACCCATGTCCTGGGCTGCATCCAAAGCACCGAGGGCAGCAGGGAGAGGAAGGGGATTCTGTCTCTCTGTCCTGGTGAGACCTCACTTGCAGCGCTGCATCCAGCTCTGGGGTCCCCAAGACAGGACAGACGTGGACCTGTTGGATGGACTCTGGAGGAGGCCACCATGATAATCAGAGGGATGGAGCACCTCTCTTATGAGGAAAGGCTGAGAGAATTGGGATTGTTCAGCCTGCAAAGGAGAAGTCTTCAAGGTGACCTGATAGTGACCTTCCAGTACCTGAAAGGAGCCTACAAGAAAAATGGAGAGGGACTTTTCACAAGAGCCTGGAGTGACAGGACAAGGAGGAATGGCTTCACCTTGAGAGCAGGTTTAGATCAGATATGAGGAAGAAATTATTCATTGTGAGTGCAGTGAGGCCCTGGCACAGGTTCCCCAGGGAATGTGTGGATGCCCCATCCCTGGGTGTGTTCAAGGACAGGTGGGATGGAGCTCTGAGCAGCCTGGTCTAGTGAAAGGTGTCCCTGCCCACGGCAGGGGCCTTGAACAAGATGATCTTTAGGGTCTCTTCCAACCCAGGCCATTCTATGATTCTATGATCTGCGGGTTTTGCTGCAGGTTCCTGAGAATCCACACAACTACACTGGAAACCTCTGATAAAGCAGAGAACTCAGGATGATAGACTGCTGCTGATGTCAAAAGATTTTTTGAACTCTTGTATGTAGGGTTGGCATGGGGAATTAAACAATGAATGTCACTAAATCCTTTTATGGAGACACAGGAGATTACAGTTGAGCATATGACTGGGAAGGTTTCTCTTCTCTGTATCAATAGGAGAAAGTCTTGAAGGTGAATAAACTCAAAAAAAATCTCCAGTGAAGCAGAGGGAGAGCAGTTTTACACATAAAACAGGCCTTGCTCTGTGATTCTCTACCACTACCTTTTGAGCTTTTAGCAGCAGCCAGCTCATGGTTTTGATCTGGTTTAAGTAGGGAGAAAAATAAATTGTCCAAGTATCCTAAGCTTCCCATGTTAGAGGCCCATGAGACAGTCCTCGTGAGGCAAGCACATTGTCAGACTCCAGAACATCACAGAGCTTAATACAGAAAGTGTGAAAGAACAGGTGAAATTATTTATTTATGTAATGAGTAGCAATGCTGAGTACTTAGAGATTCTGCTGCCTTTGCTAAGGGATGAGTTAAAAATAACGATGTCATTAATCTTACAAAGACATGTGAGCGCTTCTTTCCAGAAATAACTGTTAGGCATAAAATTTCAGGCATTAATCAAAGCATGGTGAGGCCTAACCTTCTTTAGGATTCCAAAAAGAAATGTAAAGCAACAGGACTGTAAAGCAACACGAACAAAAGGGGCATTTAACCTTTATTCTAAGTGGGTAACTTTGGGGAAAATATGCTTGGGGACAGGTTACTGAGTAGTGTAGATTTGCACTGATTCAGCTGGTTTTAGCAAAGCTGCAGCAAGTCTTACCCTCTCAGAAGTTGGTCTCTGCTGTCTGAAAGGAACCAGGAAGAAAGAAGGGCACCACCACATGATATCATGAATATGAAAAAAATATAAAAATAAAATATTCAAATAAAATATTCTGCAGGAAGTAGCAAAAGAGACATACCCACAAGGAAAGGAAAAACACAGGATTAAAAAAATGCTTAAGAGGTTCTTTCAGGAAGGAAAACCAGCAGATGCAGCACAAGGGAATGTAAACTCTGCCAAAATACTGAGAATATGGGCAAGATTCAGGGAGAGAATTTAAATACAGAAAGATACTTTTTCAAATAAAGTAGAGATGCAGCACAAGCAAGGATAAATTATATTTGTTTCCCATAGACCAAGTCCAAGAAGAGATTTCCTACAAAGATGAATCATTTTATCTCAGATCCACAGCCTTGTTGATAAATCTCAAAAGTGATTCACCAAGAAAGAGTATTTCCCAGGGAATGAGTTCTAGCCCTTTTTGAGAGCTGCTGAAGGTGTTGCTTAGCGGTCTGGGGATGCAGATAAATTGTCTCTGTCAATTCAAAGCTCATACACAGTTTCCATGAGGGGAAGTTTTATGTCCGCATGTGATTTCCTGAAACAAATCAAACGTTTCTGCAGAGGAACCCATAAAAAGCTGACAATATATTAAGGCTGTTTTCTCTCAAAATAGTTAAATAAAACTTATAGTGCAGGTCCAGCTGGGTTAGAAAAAAAAACAAAATTAAAAAAAAGAAGAAAGGGAAATATGTTATGTCTTAAAAAATCTGACAGAAGAATCCAAACAATGTTAGCGTATGAAACTAAAACCAAAAGCTGTTTCAGTACAATAAACAGCAACGGAAACTGAATATTTACAATTCCACATACAGACGACACATATACCTTGGTTCAGCAGTAAAGTCTGCAAGACATTACTGGGGTGATCCCAGCTGGCATTAAGAGAAAAATACTGGGCTCATCTGTCACTTCCAACAGTGGCACTAACAATCTGTCCAGTATGTTTTCCAAAGGCACTTTGCTCAGCAGGATCAGCTCTGCTAACTCTTTCCATCACAGCTAAAAATGAGCAGAGATCAGAAGGGATAGCCATATGCCAGCTTAATTTTACCCTTCGTGATATGCAGAGAAGAGCTGCCTTTTTCCGTATCTTTAATTGATTTCATGTATTTTATTTGCTACATTTAACACATCAATGAAAGACAACTGGAACCATCACTGAACCACCACCAAACACTGATCTTGGACCATTGTTCTGCCCACCACAGGCATGGCTAACAACTACTCCTAAATCCTCAGTGCCATCACTTGGGAAGCCCATGGGTCCTATATTCCTTCCAAGTGTAATGATGGCACACCTCGTGTGAAAAGAAGACCTGCTGGCTCCAGTGAGGCCAGTTCATAAACAAGAAGCCCAGTTATTCCTTCTGTATACACCAGCCTCCCACGTGTCCTGGAGAACTGGTGTCTTAAAAAGAAAGCTTGCGAGCTGAGTCCTGCTCTGCGTGCTCATCTTTTGGTGCTGAACTCTAACATAGTGTACAGCTCACACTTAACTATCCCTGATAGGCTTCTTCCCAAACCCTTGCAGAGCCCAGAGGGTGAACTTGTAGATTTTAGTCTGGGAGGATTGTGACCCGAGCTTTGCCAGTGCTGGCAGAGCAGCTGCTCAGGCTGTCAGGGAACAGTCAGGAGCCCGGCATCCTCCGGTCACCCCACGGCTGGTCGCTGACGCAGCGTCTGGCTTTGGCACCATCATCTTACAGAGTCATGGGCTTGGCAGGATCCCCTTACACCATTTTAGAATGATGACAGGGATCGCCGATCCCTCCGTCTTCAGGAGATGCCACGATAGACGCCTTCAACCTTCCCCATTATTAACTGCCATCTCCCAAAGGGACAAGCAGCAGGCTGGGCGAGCACACAAGGGCTGGGCTGCAGAGGCCACCAACACGTGGCCTTAAGATGAGACACGGGAGATTCAGATTAGATAGCAGAAAAAAAAAAAAAAATCACTTTTAGGGTGGTCAGGCATTGGGATGGGTTGCTCAAGGAGGTGGTGCAGTCCTTGGAGGTGTTCAAGAGGCGTCTGGACTGGTGCTGGGTGATGTTTAAGGGTTACAGTGCTGGCACGGGGTTGACAGTTGGACTCGAGGATCTTAAAGATCTCTTCCAACCTTGACCATTCTACGACAGCGTCGCCACCGCCAGCATCTCCATCCCTCCACCGCCCTCCCCTTCCCGCCCGCGGCGGCGCGCATCCCCCGCGCGCTCCCGCCGCCGGCCGCGTCCCCACGGCCCCGCACGGTCCCTTCCGCCGCCGCCGCCGCGGTGCGGGCGGAGCGGCCGGCCCGGGAGGCGGGTGGTGTGTCCCGCACGTCATATCAGCCGCCCGCCCGCCATTGGCTGCGCCGCCTCACCCGACCGGAGCCGCGGCCGCCCGGGGCTGGCACGGCGACTCCCGCGCCCGCCGCTCGCCCCGCCCGGCGGGGAGGGGACGGGCGGGGCGGCGGCGCGGAGAGGAGCGGCGGGCCCGGCGCTGCCTGCGGCCGCGGGTAGGTTGGTGGCGGGTAACGTGACATCCGCGGCTCGGGGCTTATAAACCTTCCCCGGGGCGCCGGCCGGTGGCGCGCAGCCGGCAGGGAGGCGGCGGAGCGGCGGCCGGCGCAGCCCCCCCACCCCGAGGTGAGCGGGCGGTGGGACCCGTGCTCCGGATGCCCGGGGGGGCGGAGGCTGCACGGGCCCGGGTGGGGGAGCGATCCCCGTCCCCGCGGGAGACGGTCAGCGCGGGGCCGCGGGCGGGGGTCCGTGTTCTCCCGTTAGCCCCGGGGCTGTGCCGGTGGGTCCGGTCACCCCGCATCCCCCGGCGCCTCGGGAGCCCTGTCGGTGCTGGAGGAGGCGGCGATGTGTGTCAGCGCAGACAGAGGCGCCGGCCTGACCCGTTGCTGGGGGCTTTACTAGCGTGTGCCTGTGCGTGTGTTTCAGGACTCCGGAGAAGCCAATGCCCAGGCTGGAGAGCTGCGCCTGGAGCTGTTCCTGCGCTGCTAGAGGAAGGCACAGGACCCAGCTGGGGGACACAGCGGCGGGGCTGGCCGCCAAGGTGGGCGAGATGCTGAGCTCCTCCGTGTCGAGCCCCTCGCTGGCGCTGGTGGGTCGCGGCGCTCGCAGCCCCAGCACCTCCAGCGCCACCAGCAGCACCAGCAGCACCTTGAACTGGAGTCAGCACCTGGTGCAGAGGAGCGTGGTGCTCTTCGTCGTGGGTACTTTCATGGCCCTGGTGCTGAACTTGCTGCAGATCCAGCGGAATGTGACTTTGTTCCCTGACGAAGTGATTTCCACTCTCTTCTCCTCCGCCTGGTGGGTGCCCCCGTGCTGCGGCACAGCCGCAGGTGAGTCGCTGACCTCCACGAGTGATGTTTGTTCGTTTCCCCATCCTCTCGTGCAGGAGGAGAGGCGATGGGGCTGAGTGCGTGACCCGTGCGCGTGGGAGGCCAGCACGTCCATCACACAGCGAGTGATGCGAACTCGGGCTTCTGGAAGGGTGCGCGCCCAGCTTTATCCACGCGCGAGAGCTGCCCGCGCGTTTCCGCGTGTCCGAGGGCTATGTTTGAGCCGGTGCGCTGGGAATGGGGGTAAAGCGGCGGGTTTTGTTTCCCGGGCCGGAAGTGCGGCGGTGACCGCGGGCTTCCCTCGGGCTTCCCTCGGGCTTCCCTCGGGCTTCCCGCGTGTCCCCGGTGCCCGCGAGCCCCGCGCGGGGTTCCCGCGCTGCCCCCGCCTCGCGCCGCCGGGGGGGCGTGCCGGCCCCGCCCCCCGCCGCCCATTGGCTGCCGCCGAACTGGTGAGTGGCGGGCGGCGCGCGCCATTGGCTGCGGCCGCGACTGGCCACGGGCTGGGCCACAACAAGGAAGTCACGTGCGGCGGCGCGCGCGGGCCCGGCACCGGCCCGGGGCCCGGCACCGGCCTGGGGCCCACCCCTGTCACCTCACCTGCCTGACCTCCGTCACCGGCCCGGGGCCTGGCACCGGCCTGGCCCCCACTCCTGTCACCGGCCAGCCCCCTGCCCAGTGCCCCTTGCCCACTGGCCCTGTCAGCTGCCTTCTTGCTGCCCCTTGCACCTCTCGCCCGTCTGTCCCCTGTCACCTGCCTGCCTGCAGCCCCTGCCCGCTGCCTCTGTCCGCTGCCCCTGTCACCTGCCTGGCCCCTGCCCGCTGCCCCCCCCCACCCCTTCCCGCTGCTGGGCAAATACTACAGACGATGCAAGTCACAGTGTGGTTGTCACAGCAGCTGGCACATAGCCAGTGCTTTATCATTCATGACTCCCCCAATCCGTGTCTAGACAAAACAAGGCTTTGGTGAATGGTTGAGGAATTTAAAAGGAGTTAAATTTTAGGAAATAAACGCACTGTAATAATTTTTAATTTACATTGAAAATACTGTAAACAACTCCTGCATGTTTTTGTTTGATGCAGTTGTGTGATGTCTGTTTGTATCACACAGTGAAGGGGGCATTAATGATAAACCATAAACCTGAATGAATAATGAACTGTGTAGTAAAAAGGATGGCCTGGGATATTCTCCAATGAGAGTTTTTATAGACCTGTCATAGTTGGATTAAACTTTGGAATTTAGCTGTTATCATAAGGCAAAAGTCCTGGTAGCTGGCAACAGAATAATGAGGCTTTTTCAGAACACAGCTGTCTTGGAATAGTATGTCCTGTAGCCTTCTTAACATAGAATTTATTACTCTTAGGAGTTTAAGAAAAAAAAAAACGAACTAAAAAGGGCAGGAAAGGAAATGTATAAACACAGAAGTTACACACAGTAAAAGCAGCATGTCTGACCCTGGAGCTGCTGACAACGCGTGGAGTTGCAAGTCTTAAAAGAATGAAACTCATCTGGTGTTTGTGCTGGCAGCTGGGCTAACACTAGCCTATGTTTTTCTTCTGCCAATTTCCAAACTGATAAGGTTCAAAAAATGCTATATGAAGATAAAGTCTTTGTCTGCTTAATAGTATGAGTAGTTATTTTTCCCTGATACAAATAGACTGGTGGCAGGTGCTTGTTTAACTTCAGCTCTGCTTCTGTTTGGTATTAAAATTTATCTGACATGGACAGGAGCACTGGGCTGACTTACAGCCCAGCAGAAGGGGAGAAAGCAACTCTGCCAAGGAACTTTTAAGTCGAGGCAAATATTTAATTGAGACCTGATTCACAGCTGATGAATCATGTTCATAAAACTGTCAGCCCTGCACGTGAGCAATGAACCCATATTCCACTCCTCCCAAAGCTTTTATTATGCTTTGCTTTTATTGGTACAAGCATTTGCTCAGGATGGCAAATGACAAATCTCTTTGGACAAAAGGAGCTTCAAGTCAGATACCTTAACAGTGCAATATATATCTCTGCTTTAAAGGTTCAAAGAGAATACTGCTGGTTAGAGTGGGGTTTTTACTTCTCTAAAGTAGAAAAGGTGGGTAGTAATTGTCTTTTCTTCATCAGTCTGACAGTAGTGTGATGAGCACCTTGCTGTTTCTCAAGCACTTACGTGCCAAGCTAATATTCAGTGATACTGGAGTAATCACTGCCTGACAGCTGGTACAAGTGGTGTTCCTTCTCTTGCAGCTGTGGTTGGCCTGCTGTACCCCTGCATCGACAGCCACCTTGGGGAGCCCCACAAGTTCAAGCGGGAGTGGGCCAGCGTCATGCGCTGCATCGCGGTGTTCGTGGGCATCAACCACGCCAGTGCTGTATCCTTGAGCTAGTGTTTGCTCCATGGGCTTACTCTGTGCTCATGAAACTCTCTGCCACTCAGGTCTGGGAGAATTGTGAAGGTAAGGGTGGTGCTTCTGGCAGAGAGGTTCTGTGAGACCTGCTGTACGCTGCAGGGGTTACTGTGAGATGTGTAACACGGCTCACTTGAAGTGTCACGGGAGGGAAGAGGGATCGACATCGCAGTATGTCTTGTTTAACTGCAAATGTAACAGTGTAAGTTGTGTTATTTTAATCTGTATCTTGTCTACATCTGAAAGTTAACACAAGTGACTAGTGATGTACTAGTGAGAAGCACAAAATAAGAGTGTTCTTTGTGTTGAGATGTGGTGGTTTGAGCAGAAAACCTAAGTCAGCTGGCTTACCCAGGTTACTTGAAACAAAATTCCTCAAAGTTAAATATTTTAAAATGTAGCGTATTGTCTAGATGTTCAGTGTGACAAAAATTGATGTTAACTTTGCAGAGTCAACAGGAGCTATGATTGCTTGACAGGTCTGAAAACCAAATCCTAAATGTATTTAAAGACAGAGAATTGTGCTCACTTCCAGTTTGAGTTCTCCCCTGTTCAGTTTCAGCAGCAGCATGACTGCAGATTTAAAAAGGATTGTCCTTAACGTCTTTTTCCAGAAACTAGACTTTGCAAACAACGTCCAGCTGTCCCTGACTCTGGCAGCCTTATCACTGGGGCTTTGGTGGACATTTGATCGTTCAAGAAGTGGTCTCGGACTTGGAATTACAATAGCCTTTGTAGCAACTCTGATAACCCAGTTCCTTGTATATAATGGTGTTTATCAGTAAGTTATGCTTCCAAAATACTATTTCAATTCTCCTGTCTTAACTAAAAACATGGGTGCACATGAACTGGAATTTAGTTGTTAACGTATTTGGCACGTTCTTATAAGGAAGTTATGTTTGTCTAAGGTAGTGGTCCAGTTGTTCCAAATGCCCAGGCTGAGAACTGGGGGTGGAAGGTGGAGAGCAGATGCATTGGGATGTGTGTTGAAATGGTAGGAGCTCAGACAACTGAACTTCTACTGGATCTCAGCAGAGTGAATTTCTAAACTTTACTGGCTAGGACATGGGGATTTAGAAACTTAAGAAGTTTACAGACTTAATTTGGTCTCCCAATTTCCTTCTCCTCTGTTGCTGCTTTTTTGTTTCAGCCCAGGGAGAGAACTCTGTAGCATCTGGTTAACAGTATGTAAGATGATGAAAGTTACTTGTCTCTAATTTATCTCCTTTTCTTTACTAGGTATACATCCCCAGATTTCCTTTACATCCGTTCTTGGCTTCCATGTATATTTTTCTCAGGAGGTGTGACTGTAGGAAACATAGGACGCCAGCTGGCTATGGTAATTACTGCATAATTAGTAGTTTCCTTAACAATCCAAATCCCTTCCATTGTTGTTAGTCCAAGAATAAACTATGCCTTGAAGGGTGTGACTCACAAACTGACAGAGTTAAATAGATGTATTCCTAAGAGCTGAGCTGTAAGCAGACAACCTGTGTTGCCAGTAGAGTGGGTATTGTCTTAGTAAGTGTTGGATTATCTTTTGTATTTAACTTTTTCCAGCAGCAGCCTAAATAAGACTGGAATCACTACATTGCTCCTGCTCCATCAGTGTTTATAATTAACATCTAGGGTAGCTGGAGAACTGAGACACTGATGGGCTTTCTCTAATTACTCATGCACAAAAGTATATATAGGGAAATGTCCCTATATAGCATCAAATTCCACTGCTCCAAAATCAAATATTCTCTTGCTGGTCACTTAAGACATGGTTCAAGTATCACTCCATACGTGGGATAATATAAATTGCTGTCTTGTTTGCTAGGTTCTTAAGGAATTATTTCCTGGTGGCACACTGAAGAGTAAACCTGGCTGTGTGTTTGCACATCAGCCTAAGGCTTAGTTGTGAAAAGCGTTCTGACACTGATGCATAGTAATAATTAATATTGTGTTGATTTAACTTCTGTCTTCTTTGCTATGTGAGTCCTGTATCCTGGAAAACATCCTTCAGGTATTTAACTTTCCTAAGGCTGCTGTGGTTTAGGTGTCTTCAATTTTTACTGAAGGAAGGGCATTTGAGGTTCTTTAAACACAAGTTCTCTACTCCCCCTTCAAATCCCACTGGTGCATACAATCTGCATTTGGGTTTATTTAGGACTACGTGTATGAGGGAAGGAGAAGGTATAATTTCTCTTTTTAAATTTGCCACTCACATCAAACAAAAAACATACATTAACTTAATTCTACTGAAGCTTTGCTACTGCAGCAGAATCTCAAAATAAAATTACAGTTGGTTTTGTGCTACAGTTCTGTATTTCACACAGTGCTTCCAGTTGCTCTGCTGGTCCTGTTAGAAAGCAAAGGAAGGGAGCCTTAGACTAGAAAGAGCTAAAATGAATTTAGTCACATAGAACTTTTTTCCTTTGATATCTTTTCACCTGGCATCTCACCTGAATGTAGTTAAAATCAGCCTGGATTCTGCCTGCAGCTTCCCTGTCAATCTTGTCATCTTCCTTACAAAGAAAGGGGGAAGTTGGCAAGGCAGAGCTTTTTTATTCTGATTATTTAGAGGTGTCTTCTCATGTGTTTTACATTGCCATTACTTAGTCAGGAAAAGCTTGGAGAGGTGCAACATTTTCATAGGAACACTTCTGCAAGTCATTGTGCAGCATTCCATGCTGGAAATCCAAAGTAAGAGTCTATAATTCAGTCAACCACATCTTTCTTCCGTAGAGGTAACTCAAAAGTACTGGTCTGTTTTGTCAGCCATTGTGGATGTGTCAGGAAGATGGAATGCAGCATTTTTTTAACCCATACTTGGATAAAACAGTTATTTCTGTAGCTATATTGTGCTGCAGTCCCTGAGCTATTTGCTGCATGTGACAGCTGCAGACCAAACAATAGATACTTTCTGGGCTTGTCCAGAGCAGAAGGTGGCACCTGTGGAAGTAAGTGCAGTAAAGTTGCTTTGCTTCTTCCTCAGCCCCTGTCTAGCTTTTGCAGTTAGAAATTAAAAGTGAAATGAAAAGTGTCCCTGAGACATCTCCCATTGTGATAAATGTTAGCTGGGAGATGCTTGCTGCTTTCCAGTTGCTGGATTTCAAGGGAGCTCCCATGTACTAACAAAGTGCAGTGTGACCTTTCAGCAAGCCTGCTGTTAGCAGAGACTTTGGGGTTTTGCTTGGCTTGTTGGGCTTTTTTTGCTACCAGCTTGAGGATGAAATCCAATGTTTTCTCTTAGTAGGTTTTATAGCAAAAGAAGAGGCAAAGGTTCTGCTGCTGCCACCATCAATTCTTTTCTGCTCATTATGACACCTAGAGTTGCTCAGTCAGTGCTCACCAGCTGGGTTAAGTGGATGGCAACACTTCATTTTGAGTTGTAACCATCATTCTCAGCATCTGACAAATTAGGGTGGTATTCAGAACTTTGGCTTCACAAATACCTATTGTGTATTAGTGCTAGAGACTGGACTGAGAATGCATTCAGTACTTGAAAATTTGTTTGCATTTTGACCCTAGAAAGAGAACGTTACAAGGTTTGTTTCAAAAAAAAGTTGGTGAAATTTCTTACAGTGACATACTACAGGATTCCATACTAGAAAAGGGACTTAGGAGGAAATGAGTAAGTCTCTGATACCAGGCTTTGACTGGAAAATAAGGTAACTTGTGGTTAAAGGCAGTTTGAAAAAGGGCTGTTAAAACTGAATTAATGTCCGTTAAGTGAAGCACTGTGTACCTTCTGCTAAGAAATAAACTGAGATAGAGAGGGAAGATAACAGAGTCTTATAAAAACTAGTGCAGTTGGCAGATGGATGTTTCAGATGCACTGATTGAGGCAACAAACACCCGTAGTGATTTGGTTTTTTTGTCCACAGTTAGGGAGCACGTCCTTGTTAAGCTTTTATAAGAAGCCATGCTCGCTGGGTCATTGTCAGCCTAACTGGAGTTAGTTGACTATTTAATAATTGAAAATACTAAAACCTAACATGTGTTTGATGTTTTTTATCCATAGGGTATTCCAGAGAAACCACACAATGACTAAGCCTTTGAAGAACACCCAGTGCCAGTGTGAAAGCAACATTATGAAGATGTGTTCCTTTTTAAAACTGAAGATTATTTAGAAGAAATAATCTCTTTGTGGGCTCACTGCACAAATGACTTGTGGGGAAAAAAAATATTAATCCACTCTTAGAATAGCCAAGTGAAATTAACTGCTTATCCTGAAATCTTACCCTGATTTACCGCATAAGCATTTGCGTATGGCTGTTCTCTGGAAGAGTTTAACACCCAGTGCATACAACTGTTCAGGCTAAGTGGCAGTTTTCCAAGTATTAGATTCCACTGTAAGTTATTGAATCAGCTGCCGTGTTTTAAAGCCTTGAAACTGAAATTTAATTACAAGCTCTTGTATCAGTGCCCAAAGGAAGTAGATCGATGGTGCTTAACAATGATGAAGTATGGTTTAATAGGAATAGTATTTATCCAAATCTTTAAAAAATAGGGTTATTTAAAAATAAGAGTGATCGAAACAGATTAAAGGCATTGCACTAATGCTTTTAGGAGACTTATGAAGGAATCATGCCCTTACTTGTAATGCTGCATTAAGTTTCTGTCTTTGATGGTGGAGAGCGTTTGAGGGATGAGAGATTGGAAGCCTTAGTTTGGAATTTCTAAATTACTTCAGTACGAGAAGTGAACACTGGAGACAATCTTGTTCAGACGTGAACCTTTATCAATAGATTCCAACTGGAAATTTCATTACTCCTGAGGCTTGCAGTTAGATTTGCAAGAATCAAGTTCTGGCCACAATTCAGTAAGAAATCTAAGTGTGTGTGACTACCCCTGCTTAATATTAGACACCTGCTTCAGTGTCTCACCAAAGGACATCTTTAAGTGTCTCAGATGTCTGGTGTCACTGAAAAAACATGCATTGCATGTCATTGCTTGGCCATCAAATATGTGCCCCCAACTTCTTTGATTTGTTATTTCCTCGTAGAGCTGCCCTTTCAATCAGGGTTTGGACTGAAATGATTAGAAACAGAATTGGGCCTAAAATGGGATTTAAACCGTATGTGAAGAAAGCGAAGAGCTTGTTTTCTCAGTTCAGTTTCTGAAAGAGATCACTACTTGTTTTTACACAACCCTATAGAACTTGCAATCTGTGATTGCCTTCTTAAAAACAAAAAGTGCTTATGTCACTGCATTAAACATTTGGTGTTTCCTAATACATAGTTCTGGTGAGCACAACATATTCATTTGATAGCTTAGACCACAGGAGACCTAAATAGCAAGTATTAGGTCTTAAAAGTTGAAGTGCAATGTACAGTAAGTCTGAGCCTCAAGTTCTCTTCAATATCGATCATTTCTTATGAGAGATTAAAGAGAAAAGGGTTCTGAGTTCATTTCAATGCTGCATGGAGTCAAATGGAGCAATAATTTATTTAACTAGTAAAGCTAGTTTTGTTGTATCTTACATTGAACCCAAATTTTTAGAAATACTCCAATTTTGTGGTTATGGTGTACTTGTAAACTTTTATGGATTTGCCTTTTTGTATTATGCAATTTTTTTTTTTTTTTGGTTGTGTTCTTTTACTATATTACATGGCTTCAGTTATGGTTAGAGGCATCAGTTAAAGGTTGAACCATCAAAACAGATGTTGAGGCCAGGTCATGGTTCTGGCTGTTTTCACTCTTCTAAAGGAGTGCTAGCAAAAAAAGTTTAGCACGAAGTCTATACTACAGAGCAGACCCCAATTCTAACCTTGCTTTGGTGTAAATCAAGAGTAATTTCATTGGTATAAGATCCTTCCTCAGATGTTCAAAACCTAAATAATCAAATTTTATAGAACTACTTGGAGAGGTCAGGGTGGGTTCAGCTCAGCTGTTTAAGAAGCTGCTGCCTTGCTGGAGATGCAGCTTTGTAACCATCTTGAAACCCATTTCACAATGTTAGGAAACCAGATGTAAGTAAAGTTGACAGTGATCTCTATGGATATTTGATAGAGAAGTATTTAAGATTTATTTGTAAAGACTGAAACTAAATCTGTACCTGTTAGAAATAATGCAGCCAAAAATGTAAGTCAAAAGTTCATTTTTTGCCAATACTATCTTAACCAAAGTGATTTAAGTTTGGAAGAGGTGGGGAGGGGAGTGAAGAAAATTTGCACTATTCTGAATTTGAACACTTAAATTCTCATTCTTACTGATAAGTTTTCACCGGTGTGTTTGGTTTTACACTTTTTTTACTATTAAAGTTTTAAGATCAAACCATGTTTGCCTTGGATGCTCTGTGCTCACATTATGCAGAAATCTTTCTTGAAAAGGACAGTTGTTATGGTTGCATAACAAATATTCAGTCATGCATATGCAGTGGTTTAAAAAAAAAAAAAAAAAAATTCCTAAACTGAACTTGGCAAGATCAGCTTCAGCCTGGGTTGTACAGTTGAAGAAAAACAGCCTTGCTATTGTACCAGGAAAGAAACATAAGTGTGTTGTGGTTTTGTGGCTTTCAGTACAGAATCTTCCTGCCATTGTCTTCCAAAATGCTGAAATCCATAATCTGAAACAAAATATGTAGGGGGCAGAGTAAACATGAAAATTCCTGTTGTGGTTTGGTTGTCTGCAGCAGTGATTACTAAAGTCTGAAGCATCTTGAAGAGTGCAAGCTAAGAATGAGCTGATCAGGCTAAGCAACTCTAATAGCAGCTTGCAAATTTAGACTAAAAGTCTTCAATTTTACTGCACTTAAGTCTCTGGTTTGGACTCCTAGAAGTTGCTGCATTTTCAGTGGAAACAAGAGAATGACTTTTTTGGTCAATTTTCTGTTGGCTTATCTGAAGAAAGCTTCATTAGGAACCTCTTAAGTACTTCAGTTTAAATAGCCCAGGTTTGTTTAAGTTCAGTGTAGCTGCTGACGAGGTCAGTGTTAACAGCTCCAATCTGATGGCCCACATTCTCCAGGTACATTGATTTCCCTGAAACTCCACTCAAATTTTGTGAAAAGGAATTAAATATATATATATTTTTATGTGCATATGTATAGAAAAGGTTGTGGGACACAGCCTGGTCTTGGAGAACTAAAGCATGAGGGTCTCCTTTTGAGCCAGGAACAGGTGTACAAAGTTTATAAAGGAAAAAAACCAAAATATTCTTCCCACCAAGTGGGATGATTTGATGTGCATATTCCTGCAGACCCATTCTGTGGCTTGTGCAGCCTTTGGCTTTAATCATGGGGATTTGCAGGTGCTAAATTAGCCACAGGAGGGCCCATAGTCTGTTCTCTGAATGCAGCAGGAACATATTGAGATGAATAATGAAATTAGGTCTCAATTGCCTTTACTGCACATCAGAGTAGCTCCAAAATTCATGAGAACAAAGCACTACATGCTGGACTAATTGAGCAAAGCATATATGTGAGAGCTTATTGGGGGGTCCTGTCTTGGAAACAGGTGAGAGGTGGGGATGACAGTGGGTTCTTTCACTAAAAGGCCAAGAAAGGCACCTATAGATAGATAATGGTGATTTCTCTGGGCAATGAAGTACCACAGGGGTTCCCCCATACACAATTTGGAGTCATCTCCCTGCATTTAAATCCTTACATTGTGCAGTGATAATGTTCTGCCTTCATAGGCTGCAAATGGGGACAGATGAATTGCATATTCAATAAAGCCACAGTCCTTGTGCCTGTCTGTGTGATAAGAGAGTCTGTAGATTGTGATGATGCTTCTGACCTGCTCTGGCTAACTTTCAAACACAGAATTCAAAGTACATATGATAATTCTTATAAATAATGAATTGCTACCCAGATCACATTAAAGGTTAGAGCTTTACTGAGTTTTACTCTGTGAAATTTTTTGTCCAGCTGCAAATCATGTTTTCCCTATTCCATTAAGTCTTCTTTGTGTGTTAAGTAGCTAGAGCGCTATTATATTGTTTTATTAAATACCAGAAAAGTGCTACAGAGATTTACATAAAGTTACTGTGTTTTATGAGAATTAAAACATCTACAAATCAGCAGAAATTAAACACAGCTACATCATTTTCTCCCAGCTGGGATGGGGCTCCCTGTGGCAACCAGGTGCGTGTCCCTTGGGTATCCCTGCCATGGTTTGGGGCTGGGAAGGGGAGGCCAACTCCTGTAGCTGCTGGTACGTCTCTTACTCATATGAATGCACAGGGAGTTCATCCTTTTCAAGATAGCTTAGAGTAGGAGCCAAAAAATTAAAATAAGTTAACCTGGACTCACAAGTGAGTCAAGATCCCATCCAGTAAGGGCCTGTGACAGAAAGGCTCACTGAGATGCTCCTGGAGAAATGATACTTGTTCACATGTGACCATGGAGTTCTTCAATACAGAAGGTCTGGTGGGTGTTCTGGCTGCATTTTGAGTTGCATGATACTGGAGAGCTCACAGAATCATGAAATGGTTTGGGGTGGGACCTTAAAGACCATTTGGTTCTAGCCCCCTCCCTGCCATGGAGGTCTTACCTAGCCCAGGTTGCTCCTAGCCCCATCCAGCCTGGCCTTGAATACTGCCAGGGATGGGGCATTCACAGCTTTTCTGAGCAACCTGTGCTAGGTAAGACCACCAAGCACCAAGTCTGGGTCCACTTGCTACCACCTTGACGTGTTGGTTTGATTCTGACCTTTGAAGAGTGGTCCAAGTTGTCTGACAGTGCAGTGCTTCACCTCTTTGAAAACCTAAACCACTCTTTTTTATAAAAATGAAATGAGAAATTTCGATTTCCAAACGTTCTTTCTGGTTGTTTTTAATGTTGCAGAAATGTATAAGAATTTGTTGGTTTAGAAATTATCTTTTGTTTTGATAAATCAGCATTTTTTGGCCAGAAAAAAGGTTTTTTTAAAAAAATCTGGTCACTTTCAGTAAGTATCACCTTGCTTATGCACCACCCTCATCAATCTTTTATTTTCTGGCCCTGGGTAATCACTTTCTTCTTCCTTCATGCCCTTTGTTAGTTAAACGGCCTCCTCTAGGCTTTATACTGGCTTCATCACCTTTTAGACCTCATCTTACTCTCTGCCCCCGCAATGGGAGCTTGAAAGGCAACAGACACCTGTTCTGGATCTGTAGTCTGCACGCTGCACTGTCTGGACCTTTTCGTTCTCAGACATTACTGAGAGCTTGTTCAAGGATATTTTTTTCCTGTTTTCTTGCCTGTTTCTGTCAGAAACTCTTTTTAGAATAAAAAGTCAGCCTGCTGGAAGGACCAGCATCCCCCATCTCAGCACCTGGGGGAGCAAGCAAGGAGCTGTGTTGTTGTGCAGAATCTCTGCCTTGTCCTGACAATTGTGTTTGGGAAGACGAACTGAAGTTTTGTGTTTCAAGCAACCAAAACAACCCAAACAAACCCCAAGTTTTTCTCACCAGTTCTGCTGTGGCTCAGAAGAGCAGCTTTGCAGTGCCAGCTGTGTCACTGTTACATGGTCCTGGAGACTTCTGGGGTTTCAAACAGCAGCCCCTGGGGATGGGATACCTCAGGCTGTGTGTTAACTCTGGATCCTACAAGCCATCACTCAGATTTTAATACCAGCACCTCTCGTGCTGCTGCTGTGTTACAAAAAAGCAGCTGCTGTTGAGTTTAATGCTAGGTATCATTTGAACAGATGTCATCCAAAAGCAAGAGAAGTTGTCTGTGATCCCTGATCACTCCTGGTGTGTCGCTGACAGACCAGGCTGGAGGGTCCTTCTTGGAGGGGTCTGTGCTGCTGAGCTCTTGCACCAGGACCCTGTAGCACAGAGCGTGGCACTGTGTGGAGCTGTGCTGGGGGGATGAGCAATCGGCACTGATTTCTCCAGGAAATCTGCTGCTCCAGGGCTGGTGGAAGAGGTGACACGTGCTAATGGAGGAAGAAGGTGCAACAGATCCCCACCAGCATCGATCAACCCCACTCCAAATTTTGCCCTGCAAGGATCAGACAGCATAGTCCAGAAATCTCTGGAGGTGCAGAGCTTGGGCTAAGGAAACATCCCCAGGAATACCTACCCTACTGACTTACCCAGCACTAGCAAAATAAACAGGGCAAAATCAAAACTCCAGGGGTTCTTTTGTGCACCAGAGACCTTGTCCAGACAAGCAGAGATGATTCATTTCCATGCAGAGCTCTGCAGCAGTGAAATTCTTTGCAACCTCTTGCTTAAAGGTTTTTCCTTGCTTGGCTGAAGCACACAGACACTGTGGTCAGTGATGGCCCAGAAAGGATTCAAACACAGGCGACCTGAGGTGTAGCACAGGTGAAGTCAGTGGGACTGGAGATGTGCTGAGCATCACGAGCAGCTCCAGGTCTGGAGTTGTGCTCCCAGCCACAGCAGAACAGCAGAGACTGTCACTGCTAAGGGCTGGAGCTCGGACATGAATAATCCTACTACCAAACCTCCCACAAGTCACCTTCCAAGCACCTTGCTTAGGGCTATTTTGCAACAGTTGAATAAGAGTGAATAAAAACATCAGCAAAAGAGGCACACTGAGTAGTAAGCAACTGAGTTATCAGCTCAGTGGAAGAAGACAGTAATGGTGTCTAACAGCATAACCAGTCCTGATGTGTTTACTCAGAATTTTAGCAATTTTTTTGTCTTTTCATGCAAAGAAAACACCTGGTATCCCCAGGGCAAATCCTAGTGTCATTGTTTAGCTTTTACTTCATCTTTACTCCCACAGCTTATGGTGCTGCTGGGATGAGAATCCTACCAGGGTATGAATGAGTCTGTACCGAACACAGATTGAAGGTACGACCTGGGGACTCATGATTCCCTTGGTGGAACTCAGTTGCAAAGAATAAACATTCCCATAATTGTAGACACCCCAGGGTATTCCAGGCATCCCTATGGGCTGGTGGATTTGGCACAGGAGACACAAATTGGCCGCTGAAGACCACAGAGAAGATGTGGTACATCTCAGAATCATAGAACTGATGCCTTGAAGCAGCTACCTGAAAACAGAGGCTACACGAGTTTAAGAGAATAAAGGTGGGTATTTATTTGAAGGGCCTTCAAAGGTACACCTTGGGAGTCAAAAGCCTCCAAGGGACTCCACCCAAGATGGACCCCAGGTCATGGGTTTTTCACACTTTTAAAAGTTTGGCCCATTTGCATATCAGGGTTAATTCTCTGATTATAATTTCAGATAATGATGTAATTACCCCAAGTTGGCTCCCCCTGTCCAGAGGCTCAGTTTACATATTTCAAGGCCTGGGACAGCAAGGTGTCCTTGAGTTCAGGCCAAGAGAGGGTTTGTTACATCTAATCAAAATGAGAGAACAGTAGCTAACAGGCTGTATGAAGTTTCAGAGTTACATACTAACCAGTACAGGATCTGAAAAATGTAAAAGCTAAAACCTAAGGCATCAGAATCACTTACACTGGGAAAACATTTAAGGTCATCAAGTCCCGCTGGTAACCCAGCACTGCCAAGTCCATCACTGAAATCATGTCTCTAAGTGCCACATCTACACATCTCTTAAAGACCTCCAGGGATGGTGACTCCACCACTGCCCTGGGCAGCCTGTTCCAGTGCTTGACAACCCTTAAGGAGAAGAAATTTTTCCTAATATCCAATCTGAACTTCCCCCGGCACAACTTGAGGCTGTTTCCTCTCATCCCAAACCAAATCAACAGGAGGCTCCAGGTTTGAACCCCACCTTCAATGTCCACTAATGTGTGAACCAAAGACATCCATCAGTGCTTAAGATGAGAAAAGCCAGGGGGTCGGGGTTTTTCTCAACAATCAGATGCTGGAAGTAGACCATGAAGACAGCAATGCACAGTTACCTCAGCAGAATCACGCCCACAACTCACTGTCATGGAAAGGACCATTCTCCTGGAAGGTGCATCCAGGTGATGAAAGTCTGAATGCAAACTTATGAGGTCGATAGAACCAGTAGCCTCACACAGGAGCTGGTGAATAAGTCTTTCCCATCAGATCTGCAGTGGGATTTGGGGAAAGAACAGCTGCATTTGTCTGCCGGCTCCTTGGGCATGTTCCACCTGCTTAATTGAAGGCAGGTCCGAGTGAGCCATCTGTTGACCTGGTTGAGGAATCAGAGCTTCCCACTAATTTAAAGATATTCTTAACAGGTTATTAAAGGCCTAGAAGGAAAGGAGAGATGGATAAAAAACAACAGTAAGAAGCTTTGCCTTAGAGGCACAGGTAATATCTGTAACAGCTGCTACACCCTATGCCTAAGCTAATTGTTAAATGAATCACCCTGGCAAAAGAAGCATTAATAAAGGGAAGCGAAGACTGAACATCTGGAAAATAATATGAAAGGGAAGAATTTTCATATTTTGGAACTCCTTGCTGTGTGGGAACTGCTTGGGGAGACAGCTCTAATTGCTTGTCTGAGAGAATGAAAAGCAAATCTATTCCCAGCCTGAAATCAGCACAGTCATTGTGTATTCCTCTCTGCTCTCCTGTCCCAATACCACAACTGTTACAGGGGGCCCTGACCTGCAAATATCAAGACAAACTCTTCATCTTCTCCTCTTTGCCCAGAAAGCAGTGCTGGTCCACAAAGGCAGTGGTGTGCACCAGCCTCCTCAGGACCTGGGTCCAAGCTCAGAAGCTGTTTTGAGCAGCCAAGTGCAAGACAAACCATCAAAATAAGGTTATTCTGGTGGCACCTCTGTCTCAGGGCTGTTGGGTGGTTACCAGGACTCATTTGATAAGCCAGCTCTCTGCCTGAGGCTGTCATGGCAATGGCTGTGGGGTAGGAGGGGAGAACACCAGGCCTTCTGCTGCCTGTTCCTGCTGTGCCTTGCAACACTTTGCTGGATACAGGGAGCTAAAGACATGGCCAAGTTTCTCCCTCTACAGAAAAAGGACATGGCCAACACAGAGCAGAGTCCTCTGTGCAAGCCCCCGGAGATGCCTTGTCCAGCACAACAAGGAGCTCTGCAAAAAGAGCCCACACCACAGTCTGAGCCAGACCCTTTTCATGATTTGACACTAGAAACTGGGCTGGATGAAACTCTGGAACGTTCCTGGGCCTCATTCAGCTTTGGTAAGGAGAATCAAACCAGGATACCATGGATCTCTCTGATAGGAGGATGCTGGGATTTTAGCATATACCTGGAAAACAGATTTGCTGCAATACCTGTGCTCTGAGTCTGACTGGGATTAGCTTTTCTGCTCACCATTTCCTTGCAGAAGCAGCTCATGATTCTTCCACCTTCCCTCCATTTGGTCTTCTTGCTCTTCTGCCATTCTGCATTTTCTCCATCTCTCGTCTTGGAGAAGAATCTCCTTCACTTAACACCTCAAACAGCACTGTACAGCCAGATCTCCATCCAGCAGAGTACCTGGCAGCCCAGGTTTCTGCCCAAATGGGTCCTGGGCAGCAACTTCCCAGGGCACATGTCCAGCAGGACACAGTGGGTCTGTAACGGGGGCATGCTGAGGGCAGGGGAGAGAAGCAGCACTGAACCAGGGCCCTGCAGCAAGACAGGGTCACAGCTCTCTCATTTCAGCAGGACCGTAAAAGTCTGATCCAGTCTTCTAAACAGAGCTTAAAAGCAATTCAACCACCCTCCAAACACAACACTGCTCCCAGCCCAAGCTTGCAAGGCACTGCCAGAGGCATGTGAAGCCCTTCTGAGGGCTTTAATTTCCACCTGCAAAAGGGATAGGAGAGTTTTTCGATATTTTACATTTGCACTGGTGTAGGTGAAATGCCAACCTGAGCACAGGCAGAACTTTTATGTGGGACCCCACTTGTAAGGTCCCCAGCACCACCTGGCATGCCCCAGATCCCACCCCTCTGGTGCCACTGAAGGAAGAACCTTTGACAGCTGTCTCTTGACTGGCTGAACACAAAACTTCCTGTAACTGGTTATTCCGATCTGCTTCTTCCTGATGTTCTTCTGGAGTAGCTGTGCGTGGGAATCAATTTCGCAGGCAGGAGACCTGACACGGGGATGTGCCACCAGCCCAGTGGCAGCGGGTGGCATGGCACTGTGGCATGGCCCTCACGAGGGCTGTCCAGTGACACGGAGCAGAGGAGGCTCAGTGGGTGCCAGGGCCAGGGATGAAGAGGGACAGCACCCCGGGCACCCGCGGGTGCAGGGAGAGGAATGCCACTGAGGCACGGACAGGGAAGAGGCTGAAGCCAAGGAGGGGGTGTGGGGGGGCTGGGGCCAGGCAGGCGCATTCCCAAACATCCACGCAAGGATCCTAAAGCATAATTATGAAATTTTAAAAAACAACTTGACGTTATAATTATAACGGCTCCTGGAGGAGCCGCGTAATTGAATTCTAGGGTGTCTCGTTCTCATTGCAGGCACTAACAAGAGAATGGCTCAGCTTCCCTTGCAGCCTTCCCGGAGCCCTGCAAAGCTCGGGAGACACCCAACAATTCAATTATTGTTTCCCTCTGGAAAGCAGATCATTTTAGACACGCGGCCAGCTCTAATTACAAAGGAGAGGGGGGAAAATTTCTTGTGTCCAAAATTATTTGACTCATTAAAAGGATTTACTTTCCGCCAGGCCTAAGGAGTTGAAGCTCTGGTGGAAGGATGGAAGGCAGAGAGAAGCAGCGGCTCTGGCAGGAAATAGAGGGACCCCTACCCTGAAGCAGCATCCCCAGGAGCCGGTACTCGGGGCTGAGCCCCTCCAGGTCCCCCTTTCCCAGGGAAAGCTGTTTTCCGTGCGGAAGGAAGCCGGGGCTGCAGCCAGGGGTGGTCAGAGGCAGGCAGAGTTCATGGCAGACCACGAGGCTTCGCACCAGCAGCATGTGAGGAGAACAGCTCCCTCGCAGGGGTTTGGCAGGAGCAAGACCGGGGCTGGGGCTGGGGAGCTTCCCTCCTCCCTGCTCTCCTCGGCAATGAAAACATGAGGTCTTTTACTCAAAAGCTTCATTATGGTGTTGTGGGGGCTTTTTTTCCTCAGATTACTTTTAAGTGCTCTTTTGTGGCAAAAGAGAATTTTACGTAGGGGAGGTCCCTTTTCCAATTACCATTAATTAACTCATCTGTAATAGATTTTTTTATAGCCCTCCATTTCCTATGGCAGGGAGAAGGCAAAAGGCAGGAGGCTGACCTGCTGCTCTACCCCCGGATGGACCAGGGCCAATCCAACCTTACCAAGACAACACTTTAGAAGGGATTTTTTCCATTTTTGTTTCATTTTTTATAATTAAAATAATGCCTTCATGGGTTTTACAGGGACAATGCTACTGCCCAGTGTGGACAGCTTGGGTGAGAAGAAAGGGATTCTGGGCACAAGGCTCCCAGAACCATTCCATGCTCTCATACCCAAATCCACACTTTCCCTCCTCTCCAGTGCAATGAAATGAATTCCAGCGTAATGTTTATGGTTAATTTGAAATCTAGCACTTGTTAGCTAATCCTGTTAGTAGCTTGCAAAAACAAGGGATCCCTTGTATAATCAGTAATTATAACAGGCGTTTTATGTTAAATTATATCTAATAAGCAAGACAAAAAGAGGGATGTGTTCTCAGATGAAGCTTTCCTCATCCAAAAAGAAATTAAAATAAAAAGAGGCAAAAAAGTCTTCTCCATAAGGAAATTATACACCTAGAGGGAAAATTAGAAAACATTAAGCAGTGGGATGTCACAGTGCGTTTGGCATGTCGCAGCACAGTGCCGGGGGTGGGAATTCAGAGTGGTTTCTCTTCCCATGGCAGGACCTGACCCAGCCGGCCGCCATCGAGGGCTGAGGAGCTGCGGGGTCGCGGGGCTGGGGACGCCGAGGACAGGAGGAGGAGGAGGAGGAGAAGGAGGAAGAGGAGGAAGACCGTGTGTGCCCCAGGGCAGAGTGGTGCCGCCGCTGGGCCCGGCTGCCCGGCTCCGCATGGACGGGGCGGGCGGTGAGCCCCGGTCCCTGCGCACCGCTCCGCACCGGCCCGCACTACCCCGCACCGCCCCGCACCGCTCCGCACCGCTCCGCACCGCTCCGAACCGCACTACTCCGCACCGCCCCGCACTACTCCGCACCGCTCCGAACCGCACTACTCCGCACCTCCCCGCACCGCCCCCCACCGCCCCGCACCGCTCCGCACCGCCCCGCACCTCCCCGCACCGCCCCCCACCGCCCCGCGCCGCCCCGCACCGCCCCGCGCCTGTGCGGGGCAGCAGCAGCGCACTGCGAGGGCGGCGCCGCCCGCGCGGCTCTGCGCGGGTTTCCCGCGGTATCGGGCGGAGCAAAGGAAACCGCGGCGAGAGTGGGAGAATCCCGGTGAGAAGTGGCGCCCCTTCCCCTCCGCCAAAAAAAGAAAAAAAAAAAAAAAAAAAAGAACATTGGAAGAAAAATAGAAATTAAAAATAAAATTTTAACATTAAAAAAAAGGAAGCCACTCCCGCTGCGGAGAAAAGATGTTTGTGCCCTGAGGAAGCAGCCGCGCTGTGGCCGCGGGTGCGCACCCTCAGCTCTGCGCTGGGGCTCCGCGGGGCCTGCGGGCTCCTGTCCGCGGGGATCCCGTGACAAAGACCCTTTTGTCTGACTGTAGGACCCCCGGCCCCGAGTTCCGTGGTTTATTGGTTGTAATGCCTGATGGAAATAAAAGAAGGTAAAAGAAGGTAGAAGAAAAAAGAAAGGTAAAATAAAATAAAAATAAAAATAAATAAAAAAATAAAATAAAATAAAATAAAATCCCCGGGGCAGGCTGGAGGGCTTCGTTCTCTGCAACTTTTTCCCGTTTTAAAATCACACTTTCATTAAACCATCCCCTAAAATGTGACAATGTTTAACTACCTGAGTTATTGTAAATACGTTTAATCAAATAGACTCTTGAGGAAATCTCCCTCCATAAACACGCAATCTTGTCCTTTAAACATGTGTATAATCAGAAAATCTAATTAAAAGCTAATCGGAGGGCCGGGTTGGGTTAATTCTGCGCGGGGGCGGGCGTGCTGCGCGGCGGCCCCGGCCGCGGTGTCTCCGCTCGGCTTTTCCATCCGAGATGGCAGATCCTGCCCGGATTCCAAACACCGTGTGTCAGGACGAGAAGCAAATGTTGTTTTAGCAGGAAAGTAGTAATAACAAAGCCATTTATGCAAGCACATTAGAGCGGTCGGAATCCTGCCTCTTAGTTAAAATTTTTGAGCCAGAAAATTAAAAACAAATATTTAACTTCGCAATTTGCACCCCCCGGCTGCCGCCGCCGCGAAACTTTCCGCATGCATATGGATGAACCCGGCCCCGCGCTCGCCCGGCCGCGGGAGATGGTTTAATGCGCCTTTAAATAAATTAATAGAAGTTTTGGGGCGATGCCGGGGCGAGGCGCGGAGGGGCCGCGTGTGCGCAGCCCAGCGCGGGGGGAGGCTGTGTTGGGGGTGGCGAGTCCCGGTATCACCGCGGCCACCGGCGCGGAGAGGGGCGGAAACTCCGCGGTTCCCACGGCCCGGGAGGAGCCCCCGCGCTGCTTCCGCAGCCGCGCAGAGAGCCCGGAGAGAGACTCCTTCGGGAATGTGTGCGGTGAGCAGGGACCGAGCCCACCGCGCAGGGCTGCGGAGCGCGGAGGAAGGACGTGGGGTTGGCGCTGAATTCCAGAGGGGCTGAGGGGGAATGAGGGAAGGGAAGGGAAGGGAAGGGAAGGGAAGGGAAGGGAAGGGAA
>NW_024581137.1:51328055-51361520 GCF_017639235.1 Corvus kubaryi | reverse complement strand
AGGAAGGAAGGAAGGAAGGAAGGAAGGAAGGAAGGAAGGAAGGAAGGAAGGAAGGGAGGAAGGAAGGAAGGGAGGAAGGAAGGAAGGGAGGAAGGAAGGAAGGGAGGAAGGAAGGAAGGAATCAAAAAGAAAAAAGAAAAAAAAAGAAAGGAAGTCAAAATAGAGACGGGAAGACAAACATCAGCCAAGTTTTCTAACTGGGTTTGGTCCCACCTCGGCCGAGCACGGCGGGTTTGGGTCAGCGGGGAAGGGATTGGCACCCGGGACCGGCTGGGCACCCCCACCTGAGCACCCTCCCGAGCATCCCATCGCAGTGCCCGCACCTCCCTGTCACCACAGCTCTCCCGCCCTGACGCTTCTCCCCCCACACATGAAAACTCTCGCATTTATCCTTCTCCTTTTCCCTCTTTTATTTCCCTACCGTCAATTTGCCAGCCGAGCATCATTTCTCGGTAAAATTCAATTTAACGAGTGCAGGCTGCATCGAGCGCCCCGGGTCCTGCCGCAGTGGGACGGGGCATTTGCCGGGGCCGTTGGTAATTGCAGCTTTTGGGGGGATTTGGGAGATCCTCAGCATCGACAGCCAGTAAGTGTCATTTCCTTGGCTCGCTGGGGAAGTATGTGGAAGTTATTTTTATTGATGTGCTCCTGGTACATTATTTTGGCAGTTGCAATTTCCGTGTGACATATCCAGACTCTCCTCCGAAAATCGAGAAGGGGAAAAAAAAAAAGAAGGAAAAAAAAAAAGGCGCCTTGACATTTATCCCCAGCTACTGCCGCTGCTCAGTAACGTTTAATTACAAAACTCGGCTGCGATGCCAACCTGTATCGGTCATTAGGAACCTTTCTTAAAATCTTGTCAGCCTGCAATGAGAAACAGATTTAATGGAGGCAACCACAAAGCTCCTGGTCTGCCAGCTGAAACTGAGACTATGCAAAAGAGGATAGAAATGCCAAAAAAGCCACCGCATTCCCTTCCTAGCAACCAACTCTTTAAATTTATTGCACCTTTTTTTCCCCCCCATTCCTGCCCTTCAAACTGCCTTTGAGGGACTGGGCAGGATCTTCTTTATTTTTAAAGGTGTTTTGGGGAGGGAGAAACAAGTTTTTCCCGGGCGTGTCGCTGGTGTCGGTTTGGCTGGGTTTGTTGGTTGGGGTTTTGGGGAACGAGGCGACGAGAGATAGAGACGGCCGGTGGCGACCTCCCCCCGCGTCCCTGGCCCCCTCCCCGGTCTCGCCGGTCCCCTCCCCACTGTCCCCGGCATCCCCGGCCCCTGCTGTCCTTGCAGCGAGGGGACGCCAGGGGGCAAGAGGCATTCACAAAGACTGCATCCCTTCATCCCTCCACCATTCCATCTCTCCTTCTTCCCATCCCTCCGTCCTTTCATCCCTTCACCCTTCCATCCTTCCGTCCCTCTCTCCCACGGGGGTTTCATCGTCTCACAACTGCAAAAGTCAGATTTCTTACTAAAAATAAAAAGAAAACATTCCGCAAAGTGGTCTAAATTCCCAATCCCCCCCCCCCCCCAACCTTATCTCCACGTGCACCTCGTGCGCACGGCAAAGCGCTGCCTCGCACGCAGCACAGCCAGGCGGAAACAATATCCAGCAGCCTTGTAAAGAACGACAGAGTTTATTTAAGCCAGCCATTAATCCTACTTACCTTGCCGCTATTTGGACCTAATCCTATTTCCTCTGTGCATTATAAGGACAGTGAAACGACACATTTTTGTTCTCCTGGTGGAGGCTGGCTGGGAGGAGCACGCCGCCGGTGCCTGGGCTGCCGCTGGAGCCGGAGGAGAGGGATGCGCTCCGCGGGCAGCAGCAGCCTCCAAAGGAAATCACTCAAGGGAAACTTCGCCAGAGAAAAAAAACCACATTCAATTTCCTGACTACTGCTTTCCTGCCTGAGTTATTTATTTTGGCAACCGCACGTTCAATAAATGAAATATTCAGTCAACTGACCTCCGTGCCAGCTCATATGATTCTTTCAGGGGTACACTTTTTTATTTTATTTTATTTTGTTTTAGTCCTTAGATAAACTGCAGGGAGGGTTCCCATATCCCGGCTTTGCTTGGCAACTGATGCATTACATGGCTTATGAATTTTGCAGACAATGAACCCCAGTGTGGCTGAAGCAGACCGTACACACATCTACGTGCCATTTCCCAGGCACGTTAGACATTAGGGAAAAGTATCACTTATTTTTTCATCTTTTTCACACCTTTCCCTTTCCCAGACTTTGCCCCAAATGCTGAGTTGGGATGTGAAGCTAATGCCAGAGATTTTGCTGCAGAGACAGAAACCACTTAAAATAATCAGATGGCAAAATACCAGGCTCACCCCCGAGAGCAGCATTTATAATGCTCCTGCCTGGCATTTTATTCCTTGCTTTATCTCCCCGTATCACACAAATCCATACGCTGTGTATCATTTCTGTTTGAAATGCCATGAACTTGGTGTTTTAAATCGAACCAGCCTTCCTTTTTTTTTTTCTTTCTTTCTTTTCTTTTTTTTCTTTTTTAGCCTCAAAACAATGGAGATTGTCAAAGGGCCCCGGGTTGAGCTTTTCTGCGTGTTCACAAAGCGTTAAAGCTTTATCGAACAAACCGGCTCTGTCTGACCCCTGCCAGACAAAAGGCAAGTTCCATTTTCCTCTGCAGAGAAGAGGGGCAGAGAGGGACACAGAGAGGGATGTACAGTAGGATTGGGTGGGCCTGGGGCCATGGGGTGCCCCAAGGCAGTGGTGGCATGTCCGGTCACCCAGCCACAGCCCTGGTGCTGCCAGTCCTGGTCATTTTGGTGGTGCTGATGTGCTTGGCCTCATGCAGGTGGGGGCATGGTGCCAGTACAGCCAGGGAGCAGCAGTCCAGCGAGCTGGCACCTGCTGGGGGCTCGGGCAGGGATTTTGTGTGGTGCTGTGCTGCATTTAGTGCTGCACCCAGCCCAGCGAGCCTCGACTGAATGAATGTCCACCCACTATGAATGGTCCTGGAGGGTTTGGATTTTTCTTTGAGGCTTTGCACAGAGCAGAACCATTCCATTGCTCCTAAGGTCCACACAGATGATTTACCATTTCCATGGGGTTTTTTCATGAATTTTGAATAAGATGGGAACATCTCGCTCTGGAGCAGTACACCACCAGGGAGGCTGGGAACGGTGGCCAGGCTTAAAGGAAGAAATGGTCAGAGAGGTAAGAAATGGTCAGAACAGCCTTCTGAGGAACAACACAGGCAGGGGGACAACTGGTGGAAGACTGGATCTGCAAATGCTGGTGTCTGGGTGTGGGCATCTGTTTGAGCCTGGGCTCTGTGTGTCCCATATGAAGCCCTACTCGACCTCCAGCTGCTGGTCCTGAAGAGCATTGATCTTTTGTAGGCTCTTGGTGACATCTACCACCATCATATGAGTGTCCCAGACACCCTTCCAGTGGCACCAGTCTCTGCTAACCTCACCTCTGCTTTGCTCACATGCAGAGCCCGACGTGGAGCCACTGGGCTAAATCCTGCCCAGCGTGTCCACAGCTTTGACAAAAGTTCGAGCACTGTTTCTTCCAGCTCCAGCCACAGCCAGGCAGCAGATGAATCAGTTTATTGACAATCACCATGATTCCCGTCAGCAGAGATGTGTCTGGAGCACCGTGATGTTGAGTGGTGTGAGGCATTTATTTCTGCATCTGCTTCTCGTGTGGGAGGATGAGCACGGAGACATCCTTTACTGGCACCTGGAGCTGAAATGGGCTTCTCAGAGGTGGGTGGGAGAAACACTCACCTCCTATGAGTTGTGCTTTGAGGGTTGCTGGTGAAGTCCACACTATTTCCCCCTCGGGTTTGGTTATTTGCAGAGACCCTGGTGCCCTATGCACATCTCTATCCCACAAGCAGCAGGCCAATGCCACAATGGCAGAGACCACCTTTCTGCAGGTATATCATGCTCTCACAGTACCAAAGCACCCATAGATTTCCAATCCTGCTCATAAAATGTTAATTTCCGAGGAGGAGGCCGTGACTATGCTAGTTTTGGGGTTTGTTGAGCTTTGGGTAGCAGGCTCGGGCTGCTCACCCCCCCAGCAGTGTTTTGCATTACTTGTTAAGGGAAGCTGGCACTCGGCTTTGCCGTCAGTGGAGATTTGTAAGCCTGATTATATTCCTAAGCATATGTTTGGAAATGAGAAGCAGCTCTCTGAAGTCAGTGGAATTGCTCTGATTGCAAATCTCAAGTCAAGAGGAGGGAAGCCTGGCTGCGGGTCTGAGCTCCCTCTTAGAAGAGCCACAGGCAGTGAGTAACAGCTCTGGGCTCTTCCCCACTCCGGGGGCGAAGCTGAACAGAAAGCAGAACAAACATCTTTGTCATGAAAATCCCATAATATTACAGAAGTTTTTGTGTTGGTGTTTTTAAAGTGCATAAATGATTAACCATACTACCTGGGTGGGCAAGTAATGCCTGGCACCATTTCCAGGGTATTTTACGTGTTTCAGAGGACAATCCTAAGGAGAAAGGGAAGTTCATTGAACACAGGATGCACCAGATATTCCCCCCAGCAGATGGCTGACTTTGAGTGATGGAACAAGTGGCCAGGGCTCGGCAGCAGCAGCAGCAGCAGCAAAGGATTCACATCACCTTGCAGGGTTCAGCTCTTCGTGTCACTGGGCTCAGCTGCTGCAAAAGATGTCTCTGAATGGGAGCTGCAGTTTCATTCCCAGAACCAAACCATTCCTAAAAGAACACCACTTGTTTTGAGACAGCACCACTTCCCTGGAATCAGCCAGATTTGCCTGGCACAAAACTGCCACTACAGAGCAATGATTCTGATCTGTGAACCTCAAAGTAGTGAGAGAGATTTGAAATACTAGAAAGGCAAGTGGGTGCTTTGGTTGCTTCATGTTAGAATTGGTGGGAGATGAACACCATAAAATATTACCCATGCAGGGTCACAATTCTGCAGCACTCACTCATACACCTTCTGCATTCCCTGACTCCAAACATGCTGGTACTCAAAGCTAGGCCTCAAAAAATGCTTGAAAAAATTAAATTTGAATTGCATCCATGCCAGCTGTCACATCAGAAAGAAAATGCTGCTCATGCAGTGAGGATCTTTTTACAAGGGCAGGTAGTGATAGGCCAAGGGGGAATGGCTTTAAACTGAAAGAGGGCAGGTTTAGCTTGGATATTATGAAGAAATTTTTCACTATCAGAGTGGTGAGACCCTGGAACAGGATGCCCAGAAAAGCTGTGGATGCCCCATCCCTGGAAGTGTTCCAGGCCAGGTTGGATGGGGTTTTGAGCAACCTGGGATAGTGGAAGGTGTCCCTGCCCATGGCAAGGGGTTGGAACAAGATAGTTTTTAAGGCCCTAACCTGAACCTATGATTCTATGACCCAACTCACCAGGACTGAGACTTGGTGCCTGGAGCAGCTGCCATGCGACGCCTCCTGTGGCATCTGTCCCTCCAGTGAGCTGTAAATCCCAGCCTCAGGACTGGAATTACTTCCACTTTACACCAGCACAGGGAATGGGACAATCAGGCTGACTTTGTGTAACTGGGACAAGAGAAAATTCTATTTAAATTCTGCACCCTGCCAGTGAATCTTGCAGCAGCCTAATTTTTCTACAAATAATGCCTTGGGCAAGGCTTGTGTGGCCCAGAAAAGAAAAAAAAAAGGGTTGAATTTCCTCCACCCTGCTTATTTGTAACCTCCTTCCTAATGGATGGTGAATCTTGGGAGGTTTGGCCCACTGGTGACCAAGTCAGGGCTGTGATGCTGGAGAGGGCACCCGGCTGGGGATCGCTGGCACCTGTCAAAGCAAGGAGGGGGCAGATACGGGGACTCAAACACTTGTGCGATTAAGACAGAGAGCAAAAATAAAATAAAATTAACAAAAAAAAATTAAAAAAAGAAAAATTAATTGAGTAACCTCAAATTACAAATCAATTTGAGGAAATCCCAATCTAGCTGCAGACACTCTGTGAGCAGTTGAAGCTAAATTCATTGAGCAGACAGCTCTAATTAGCACACGGTTGCTCCAACAAGCTCTGTGTGGCTTTCTCCATGTCAGATGTGCCTGGTCCTGAGCCATGACACTCATCAATTTGACCCAAAATACATTGAAGGCAGGGTGTCACTGCACTGAGATCATTTAGGGGCTGCAGAAAATCAAACTCCAAATTTCTCCGCTCCAACACCTCTGTGCCGCCTTATCCCAGCCACCCCGGGCTGGTTTCTGACCTCATTCATGCCAGTGCAAATCTGCAATAACTTCACGTTAGCCACAGGGTTTATTACAAATTGTCCTTGTGTAAAGAGACCAAAATCTGGTTTATGAAGTTGGCTTCTTTTCCCTCATTCCCAGGCAAGGAACCCTTCTGCAGCCGGAGTCAGTGGGACAGCTTTCACCTTTTAACTTAGGGAGAATTGCTCCCAGCTCACACTGATGGAAGCAAGGGGCAAACCTACTTCCTTCATAATAGCAACACTGCTTTGCTGATGCAGGATTTAGCCCTTTAGATTGAGTGAGAATTGAATATTTTTTTGTAAGAAGCCCAAAATAAGATAAATACCAGGATACCACCGCAGTGAAGCACGTCAAGTTACTAGAAGGGGATGAAACGCTGCACCAAAAAAATCCCTCTCTTTCAGCTTTAGTGAAAGATGTGACCTCATTCTTTTCCTGGGGCTGTAGAGAGATACGTGGCATTTTCCTTGTAGAGAAGTGTATTTTTCCTTTGGGAAAGGCTGAAAGACTATTTGGGTAGTGTATTATTTTAGACATATTTTGCATTCCTGCTCTCCCTCAGAGGAGGAAGTTGCTCTCTCCCACTTCTGCAACACTCTTATTCCCCTGTACTGAGTCACGTTTGATCAAACACGTGGGAGAAGATCCCTGGCTAATGCAAACACGAGCAGCCACAAGGCTGTGCTGAGTTACACCTGGAGAGTTACACCTCCATCACGAATTTCTGGTTTTTCTATAATCATGTTAAACTCCATCCTTCCTCAAGCATTTTTTCCTTTTTTAACCTGATGTCTTCCACCAGGAGATGTTTTCTGATCTCTCCATTGTATGTTCTTGCTGATATCTGGAGCCCAAATCACATTTAGCTCTGTTTGCATAGTGAGTGGCAATGAACTGGGAAAAGGCAGGTAATATTGTCATGGTCTCATACTTTTTGGGCTTCACTGCCTTGAGGAGAATTTGAAATCTTCCCAGTGTACTGAAAACATTGCTGTAGTGACAGTTATTGCTCATCCTTAGTGAAGCATTTGAAAGAAGCAAAGTTTGTGGGGAGAAATAGTGTATTTCATTAGATTACTCGGGGCAGTTGCACACAGCAGTGAGCCTTTGGGGTCTGCACCTTTCAGATCTGAAGGAAAGCGAGGGTGCAATGCACCTCCTCTGCCTTTCCAGCCCTAAAACAACCTCATCTACCCTTCCAGCTGTGATAAAAGACATTCCCTGACCTACAGCCACCATCCCTGGGAAGTCTTTTCTCACCCTGTTGTACTGAGGCTGCTGGTGTGACTTGGATGTGAGCAGACAGCTGGGATACCTTGCCCAGGTGTGGACATGGACACTGCAAATGTCACACCCAAGTCTATCCCTCAGGCTGCCCTAACAGCCATGGAGAGAGGTGGGTGCTTCTAGGAGGTGAAGCCCCTCCCCAAAAGCACCTCAAGCAGATGACTCCTCAGTTTTTGGTCCAGTAACTGGGAATGCTACAGGTGAGAGTGTGCCCTGCAAAGTCCCCCTGAAGGCGTGAGCTCCATCCCCAGTCTCCCCTCAGCCTGGTGAAAGTGTTGGGAAAGCACTGAGTAGCCAGTGCGTCCATCCCATTCCTACAGCCCCCAAGGCAGTCCCCTGCATCCAAAGCTGCCCTTTACAAGACAGATACAGCTCAGGCACTTTCAGGATGGGGTCCAAGCAAGCAGTGATGGCTTGTGGAGCCATCATTGACTTTTTTCCTACCCAGGCTTCCCCAGAGAACTGCATCTTTCTCTCGACCCCGTATCTGCCAGGGTATATGCTGTTTTTCCATTCCCCAAACGCTGTTGCAATCATTTCTGCCCAGATTTATCTCATTTCAGTAATGTCTCTTGGGTTTCATCTCTATTAAATCGTTTGGACATTGGAAAGCGGGATTACCCCACTTAGCTGTAGCTGTCTCCAGTGTGGCTCCATGTGTACTTATGATCCTGGTCCTGTGCAGGGACAGTGGGATGAAACAAGTCCTTTTGGTGTCAGCTCGGATACCTACAGGGAAATGGGCAGCTCTGCCAGCTCCATGGCCCAGAGCAGATACTCTGGGGCGGCTGGTTCCCATCTACAGGATTCCATATGATTGCCCTCTGAGCAACCTGGTCTAGTGCAAGACATCCCTGACCATGGCAGGGGTTTGGAACTGGATGATCTTTAAGGTCTCCTTCAACCCAGGCGAGGGTGGAAGAGAAGGGTGAAGGGTAAAACAGGAGAGTGAAGGGTGGCAGAGGATGCTGAAGCAGCTTTGCTGTCCCAGCTGCTCCTGAGTGTAGTATTCTAGCAGCAGGAAAACCGTCTTCATACCCTGTTGTACAACAAGATTTTTTAATGGATGTTAAGCCCAAAGCCCCAGAAAGTTTCTCTCTAAAGGGCAGATTCTCACAGGGCTCGGTAATGAAGCTTCACTGATGAAAGTGTCTAGTGCTGGTTTATAGCAGCTCTAAGAAATCAGTGCAATGTAAGAACAACCAGGGCGGTATTGACTTTAAATACACTGACTTGTTTTGGTTTTAACTGGTATTTTGGATCAAGAACCTTGAAAGAAGATTTGACACCAGCTTTTATGGTAATACTTCTCCCTGATGATACCACACCTTTCCCCCAGTCACCACTACGAGTAAAACTAAGAATAAAAGCATTTTTTTAATCTTTACACTTTATATTAAAAAATAACTCTCAATAAACACCTTCCAGGATCACTTTTGACATTAAACATTGATTTCTATGTCTGTTATAAACCTTGAAGAATTGCCTCAGGCACTTGTAATAATCTAAGCATTAGATAGAAGCATTTTCACTATCTAATTATTACCCAGTTTAATACAAGCTGCACTTCAAGAATATTTGAAAAAAGAAATTATCTTTAAAAAAAAGACCCATCCCCCAGCAACTTCACTGTTGCTGTTGGAGCCAACTGCAATACACATCAATGCAGGGAATACAAATCAGACCACCCAGTAACATGACTCTTTTGAAAAGCCATCAAAACATGTACAGAAATGTCAAGGTCATCTTTCTAAACCGGTAAAATTCTCTCCCCATTGCTCTTATTTCCAGAAGGAATAACATCCAGTTTCATTCTTTCCTGTTTCCAGAACACGGCTCCTTGCTGAGCACATTTCAGACACAAGGTTAATGCAGCAAAGGGATTTGTGCACTCCCATGTCCAAGGCTGATTCCTGCTTATTTACATTTGTGAGCCATCAGTTATTTTTGCATTTTTCTCCCCAAAACAGGGCTTTTAGGAAATTAAAGTTGGGAGCATTTGCCCATAACTCAACTCATATGAGGCCAGTAAGTTACATCTAGTCACAGAAGAGAAAATTTCTGGAATAGCCTGAATTTAGTGTCTCCTGTACTTCATACAGCTGTTTCCATAATTTATGTGCACTTATTTAACTTGGCTTTATAATTCTCACTCAAAAAATTGTAGAGGAATAAAATACCCAGCAGAGGAAGCTAAATACTTGAGCTGGGATTAATCTCATAGAATCACAGAAGGGTTTGTGTTGGAAGGGACCTTAAAGATCAACTGGTTCCATCCCCTTCCATGGGCAGGGACACCCTCCACTAGAGCAGGTAGCTCAGAGCTGTATCCACCCTGGCTTTGAGCGCTCCTAGGGATGGGGCATCCACAACTTCTCCAGGCAACCTGTGTCAGTGCCTCACTGCCCTGATGGTGGAGAATTTCCTCCTAACATCTAATCTAAAACTGCCCTTTTTCAGTTTAAAGCCATTGCCCCTTGTCCTATAACTACATGCCCTGCAATATTAATGGGGAAAGTGTGAACACTAAATCTAATGCAATAATGACTTATTACAGAAGGAAAGATATACCTTTTGTTAAATTATGCCAGTGGAGTACTGAAACCCGTTTGTCTCTCGTGGTACTTTTGTCATAAATCCAACAGGCAATTAGAGCATTTCAAATCTTGCCTGGAGTAACTTCTTGATTTACAGATTTTCCTGCACAGCTGTGAACAGCCAAATTGGGCTTAAAATTCTCCAGTGAGACAGTGAGAAAGCTCATTTTTTGTCAGATATGTCGATCTCCTTTCATAAACCTGTGCAGAGTTTGGATGCTCCACATCTCAGACAATCAGGCTACTCATTGTACCCTTAAGTGTGGAGTTGGATGTCCAGCTGTGGACAGAGCTGCTGTTCTCATTTGCTTGTCAGCCAGAAACATCAGCAATATTATTGGGCAAAGTCTGTAGAAACGAAGACTGAGAAATGGCTTCAGAATTGGACCTTCTCAAAGGCCTGAACTAAGAATGATGAGCAAGGGTCACTACAGCTTGCCAACCCAAGTTCTGTCCCTTTTAGGGACCAGGGGTGACATTTATCCCATGGCAGGCAGAGTTTCCTTCCTTGTCTTTGTCCCCCATGCCTCATTCCAGCAAAACTTTCTGGTGCTGCTGTGGTGGTCACAAACAGGAGTGGTCTGTGGGAAATCACTGGGAATCCCCTGCACAGACTTCCATCCACATACCAGTCAGAAGATTTGTCTGCGATGGAGAGTGATTTGGTCCAGAGCAGAATATACCCATGTTCTGTATCTCCCTGGTACAGCATGTAACCTCTCAGTATAACTGGGCCACGGATGTGCTTTTCCTTACCCCTGTGTATGCACAGTAGCCATGGTTTCATCTCTTCTGGCTCAACCCATTCATTTAGGGAACAAAGTGTCACAGCATGATGATCTATGTGCATCTTAGAGAAGCTGGGGTGGGAAAATTCAGCTATCCAGCATAGAATTGGAGCCTTCTTACCTTACAGTTTCCACACTCCATCTCCTTCCTTCTGTGCTTGGATCCATCCCTGCAGTTTTATGCCTATCACATATTTTTAAGGTATTTTTCCCAGAAGTGTAAATGTTGAAACAATGTTGGCGTCAGTGTGATCATTTTGAATTTCCGTGAGTGTGTGGAAAAGCCTCAGGATATGAGATGATGATAGGCACTGAAAAACACCTTTCACTGGAGAGTCAGCCACAGTATTTCCAGCAAGCTCTAGAAAAACTGGACAGAACTGGGTGACAGGTTCCTCCTTTTCCCCTGCCTGAGGGACAGAAGAAGGAGGTGGTCTCCTAAAGTACAACACCAAGAGAGTCTCTGAAGGCAATTGAAGTCCCTGCAGCTCTGGTTTGCTTCAACAGCAGAACCTCTGCATGCTTTTTTTGGTGCATTCCCCCGTGCCAGGAAGGAGACACCCACACCTGGACACTGGGGGCTGGATAACATCAGCCACCCCGTTGGTGCCAAGCAAGAGGATGGAGATCCACCTCTGCTGGCTCCCCTTGCCCGTGGGAAGTCGTGCTGGTCCTGTCCAGGGTGTGATGGCTGCTGCCTGCAGCCAGCGGTGCCTTTTGAAGGTGGCAGAAAACTGACGGATCAAAAGTTTAGCCCAGAGGCTGCTGTCAGTTTGCTCAAGCAAATAACTTCATAGAGCTTTCAGAGATCCGTGGGATCTCCATGTGCAGGAGGCAAACTTAAATAAACGGGAGAGTTTTTCTGGAGAGAGGCTGGCTCTTGCTCCCGGGCCTCTCACCTGGGTATAGATGGGGAAAAGGACGGGCTGTGGCATTGGAAGTGGGGGAAGCAATGGGGCCAGAGCTGGGCTGGGGCAGGTAAGCAGGAGGGGACCCCAAAGGGCACAAGGAAGGACAGGTCCTGTCACTGAGCACTGCAGAGCAAAGCCAGCCCCACGTAATTAAATCTAACATATGTATATTTACACAGTGCACGTCTATCCCTCTAGACAGATATATTCACAGAGGGACACAAGAGTGTCTTATTTTGCTATGCTACACCACCCAGAAAAAGCCAGCCCAGAGCCCTAAGTGTCTGCTGAAGTGGCCAGAGCCATCTGCAAAGTACCTGGTACCAAGACACAAGAATCTGTGTTTGAACACTTTATCCTGGTGTTCAGTAATTCACTAAACCAAGACAAAGAGTTTTAAACCAACTGTTTGAAAATCAGCTTTATTGCAATTCAGACAGACACCTTTCCTCTGCCAGGCCACGGGTTTAATAAACACACCAGGCTCATGTCTGAGCTCACAGAGGATAACCTATAAGCACTGAGTGACAGATTTGACACTTTTTTGGAGACATACTAGAAATTCCAATTGCTGGAATCGATGTCAAAGTTTCTCTCCTTTAGGGTTTTATTTGTAACCTCTCAGGTCCTTGCCCTGGGATTCAGGGGCAGGGGAGAGGATGGGTGAGAGGTAACTTTCCCAGGAATGTTGTTTTAATGATGTTCTGTTTATGTGATGGTTTGGAGTAATGCGAAACCTTGACATGCTCTTTATTTTTTTTCCCTTTCAATCTTGTATTGTGTGGGCTTGGTTTATTTCCTTTTTTTCTCCCTGCACTTAACAAAACACAAGTGCTATTTGGGACTTAAGAACAGAGTCCTGACATGAAAAGGAGATCACCTGAGAGTGGGTGACTTCCATTTTGAAAGCTCAGGCATGGCTTTTTTAGTTCTGTGCTTCAGATGGGCCGGGCCTGCAGTGGTTTATCCTGGATTTTGGCAAGTAGGGGGATACAAATGGAATCAGACCCCAGCCCAGCCTCCCTCCCACACCCTCCTGAGGAAACAGACTTGGGTCCCTGGGCAACCAGCAAGGGGGACACAGTAGAAAGCACCGGCAAAATGAAGCTACTCCTTCCACTTGACCTAGGCCAGCTCTGAGGCTGAGGTCTTGCAATGTGATGACTTTCACAAGTGTGGGTGAAAATGTTGTGGTGCCACGAGGTGAAGAGAATGCTCCAGTTTTGCTTCCTTTGGTGAAGGTGGTGAAGAGGAGAGGGCACTTCTCACCTCGAGTGATGCCCTCAGACCTTGTTTTGACCTCGGTGCTGGGCTTTGGTACCATCACAGGGCTGAGCCCTGGGCAGGGTCCAGGGACTGCTCCTGGTCACGGGCTGCCGGGCAGGAGACAGGCAAGAGGGAGCTGTGACTCCGAGTGTTGATCTGGAGACTTGGCATCCTTAGCTCGGTTCCAGGTTTGACCTGTAAGGACAAAGAGAGCACATGCCTGGCAGTGACTGCCCTCTGCCTCCGTGCCAGGCTGCCAGCAGGGGGCTTGTTCTTTTTGCTTAGGGTTTTATTTTTAGGTAGAGCCCAGAGACGCGACAGTGCCGGGAGGCGCAGGCAGGGCTTCACCCTCTAGAGCACAGACAGCATTTGAATACATGATTTCACAAGAATTTTTCTTGCCTGAAGTTGGACACGTTAAAGCTTTTGGAGCGAATGCTTCTTAATTGCTCAGTTGTGTTATGAACAAGGTTTTCCCTCGTTGGATGATTGTTCTTGTGATCTCCATGGTCATCATTATTCCTCTGCCTCATGCAGCCCTGGCACACGCAGGGACCAACTCACCTGGTGTTTTCTATGCCTAAATGATAACACTCTTCATCACAACAAGCTCTCAATCCATAGAGCCAGATCCATGGGAGAAGGGAGCTGTTAGCTACCTTTTAGTATTCACTTACAAACAACAAACAGGGCCACTGCTCTTTTCCAAGCTCACCTGAAAGGTCGCTGCAGTATCACTGCTCAACAAATTAGTGCAGTACCTGAAGATTTCATTCCAGTTCCTGGAATGAGGTACCTCATCTCAAGGAACAAAAGTGCTTCATTTTGTGCTAGAGTTCAGGGGACATCCATCATTTGGAAATTGGATTTTTGTTAGTTTGGTCTCAGCCTGGGCAGTGTGCCCCCTCGGTGGCACAGCCACTCACCGGCTGTTGTGATCCAGCCATTCCTGGATCATTTAAACCTGTTGATTTGCACTTCCCAAGCCCAGAGCAGTTGCATTTAGCAGGTGATTGACATATTGAGGAAGATTTAATTGAACAGGTCCTCTCAGAGACAGCATTATTGGGACTTAGATCCTTTTCACTCAGCTTCTGGAAGCACATGTCAGAAAGGTTATGAGCAAATTTCCCGCTTGGAAAGCCTGATGGGTGACCAATAACATGCAGTTCATTCTCATTAGTGACAGGAAAACACCATGGGTGTTACCTGAATATTTCTGGCCTCTGCCTGCATAGGCAATACCCAGTCTGATACTGCATTCCTCTTTTCTAGGACAAGCAATTTGATTTTTCATCTGATAATTCAGACTGTTCTTGCAGATCACCATTCACTAACCTTACAGGGAGCTGGATAAATGTTACAGCCATAAATGCATGACAGAGGAGGGTCCTAGTGCAGGGGTCTGTGGCACTGGTTCTAAAATGCTTTTGCTGTACAGTAACAGCTGCTCTTGTAAACCTGCTCCCCAGTGACTACCCCACTGTCAATCTGATGTTTGACAACATTTCACATTTTGGATGTTGAAGCATTTCAAAATTCTTGCACGGGTTTGGTGTAATTGTACCAAAAATGTACCCACAAAAACCTCATGAGGTCCAACAAGGCCAAGTGCAAGGTGCTGCACGTGGGTCAGGGCAATCCCCTCTGTCCTTACAGACTGAGAGGTGAATGGATTGAGAGCAGCCCTGCCAAGAAGGACCTGGGGACACTGATGGATGAAAAACTGAATGACCCAGCAGCCCAGAAAGCCATCCCTGGATGTGCTCAAGGCCAGGTTAGATGGGGCTCGGAGCTACCTGGTCTAGTGGAAGGTGTCCCTGCCCATGGCAGGGAGCTCAGACTAGATGACCTTAAAAGATCCCTTCTAACCCAAACCATTGTATGATTCTATGAATTTAACAAGCTAACCAAATATATTTATTAGTCAGCTCCAAATCTACTTGCCTTGTGCCCAGGAGTGTGGCTGGGACTGAGCTGAGGGCTCTCCTGGAGGAGCAGAGGGACCCTGTGTGCTGGTGGGCTCTTGCAACACTCCCTGACCCCCAACTGCTTCATCTTTCCTTGAGAGTTAATCTCTTTTATGAAATTTGACATTGAAATGCCTCCCTTATACAACAGATTATGATTGTAATTAGCTACAGGATAAATAACACTGTATTGAGTATTACACCAGACTTCTCCTTTATTCTGTCACTGAAGCATGTTTTTCCCCTATTGCTTCTCCCAAATCATCATGAGACTTTTGTAAAGAGAATATTTGCACAAAAAGCTGTGGGCAATTGCTCTTGAAAAGATTCTTGCAGTTACTTAATACTGTGAAAGGGCAAAATGAAATGCTATTTAAATGTATTTTCATGCTAAATTAGAATAATGAAACTTCCTCTTGATGCTCTGGCAATGAAATTGGAGACAACTCACTTTACCCAGGTAAACTGTGCAGACTGGGGGGAGCTCCTCAAACATGAGGAATGGAGTTTATCACTAGATGATGGCTGTTTGCTTTAAAAATAAATTAAATTATTGTAGTCTGCTTCACTTGAAAACTTACTTTTAATGTGTCACAAGATGGGGGAAAGAGGATTCTTGATGGGAATCAGGGAAGCTCTTAGCTCCCAGTGAAAAACAAGGCTGGGTACAGTTTCAGGGGTCCCAGCATGAGGAACTGGAGAGGGAATGTGTTCAGCAAAGGGAAGTGTCATTCTCTGAACATCATCAAGGAGACAGAAGACACCACAATTTTGTGGTACAGCATCCTGAGGCTCCTCTGGGGGTCCCTGCTGCATCTCCCATCATCCCAGCTTCTAAAATCACCCCAAAATTACAATCCTTTTGCTGTGAGTAGCCATTGCAATCACCATCCTCCTGTAAAACTGACATAATTTTCTTCCCTCTGGAGAAGGGTTTGTAAACAAACCCTCTCTTCTGTGACAAGCCATTAGTTCAGGTAATGCTGTGGCTCTGAACAGAAAGTCCCAGAGCCAGCCAAAGCCCAGAGCTGATATTTTCTCCATGGCAGTGCCCTTGTGCTTCCGTACCTCGCAGCGCTGGAGCAGCGTGTGGCCAGGCTTGCCATATGTGCTGCGGCACCTGCCTGCCCCTCCTCACTGGAGCAGCATTCCAGCCTGGGTCTGTGGCTAGGCACTGATAAGCACGTGAAAATGAGACCTTTTTTCCTCCCTTTGACCCTACCAGCATCCACAGTCCTCAAGGTTAAGTTTACATGGGATGCTCAGGTTGATGATATTTCTCCTTCTATGATTCACTCCCAAAACCTCCTGATCCTATTCCTGAAGCAAATAGGCTGGAGCTGTGAGAAGAAAAATAGAGTCAGGAAGCCCAGATGTGCAAAGAAAAAGGCAGGAGAGGAGTGGCAGCATTTCCCAGCTTCGGTAAATACAAATAACCCCAGTGAGGGACAGGGATGATCTCAGCAGCAGGAGCGAGGTTTGCACACCCTGGTAAGAGTGCTAACACTCACCTTCAGCATGTGTGTGTGTCTTATATATGTGTGTGTACATATATATCTATATCTACATATAAAATAGGTTTTGCTGGTGTTTTTTATTTATATGTGGGTGTATATGTACACATGTGTATGTATGTGTATATTTATACAAATATATGCATATATATATTTGTGTGTATGTACACATGTGTGTACATTTTCCTGTATCTCTCCTCTCTCCTTGATGATGTCTAAATAACACCATTTCTCTTTGCTGGACACAGTCCATCCTCAGTGCTCCTCCTGCTGGGGCTCCTGAACCTGAAACCAGCCTTATTTCTCTACAGGGAGCCAAGAGCTTTCCTCCATCTTATAACACTCAAAAAGTTAGTTTTCAAGTGAAGCAGGCTACTGAAAAAAGAACCCTAAAGGGGGAAAAAAAAGGTCTAAAATATTATAAAAAATACATTTACTGATTTACAAGTATAAGAACACACACACACATCTGGAAAACCCCAGCCCAAACCACAGCCCTGCACCTCACAACAGAATCCCCTGCCTGACTCAGCGATAAGCAGCTCTCCTGATTATCATTTCACAATTCAGAGCACCTCACCTCACGTCAGATGTGTATTTTCCTGTCATACAGCTCACCTGAGGCTACGTAAACCTCGCTGAGCTGCTGCTGCCTGTCTCAGCAATGGGAATATAACTTAATGATTCACTCCTCGCCTGGACCAACATGTCAGCCCCTCCTGATCGTACGACTTGTTTAACCTCTTAGGAATAGGAGCTACCCTGACACCTGATGTGTCACATCAGCTATCAGGATGCAAGAGAGAGATCTGGCTGCCCCATCTCCATAAATCCTTGATCTCTGTAGCAGGGCTGTCACTTCTCCCTGCAGAGACTGTAATTTCGGGTTTGCTTTGAGCTGGCTGCGGTACACCTTGGGTTTGATATCTTCATCACAACTCAGAGTCTCTGTGCCAGCCCAGGATGGTGTTGCTATGACTGCTCACGATGATGTTGCAAGATGTCCAGCAAGGACTTCAAAGCCTTTGCAGATGCTTTTTAATGAAGCCTCGTAGTGAGCTGTAAAGTAAACAAGCATCATTAAATGTCTGCACAGACACGGAGAGGAATTGTCACTGCTGAGATCATTCCTTAAGGTCACACTGTTGAGTGAGCTCAACTAGAACAGGGCAGCCCCCATGTCCTGCCCCACTCATTAGAAAACACTCTCTCTTAACCCAGTCGACACCTCTGTAGCAGCAGAGTGGCCATAAATCACAGCATTAAACCCGAAGGCTGGTGCTGCTGCTCTCAATGCAGCAGGCAGCAAGGGCAACCTGCTGCTGCCCATCCATCTCCACATCAGGGCATGCCCTTCCTTCTGCTCTCCTGGAAAAAAGTCCTAGAAAAAAAACTAGTCCAGCCTGGGAAAATCCCACTCTCCAAACTGGGAAATGCCACCTATTATAAGAACTTTTTTCCACCCTCTCTTCACCCATCCAGTTTTTGTTTCCATGGAAACATGGACGGTAAATCGGCTGGCCAGAGGCAGCCCGGGAGTGGGGAAACCCCTGGGGAGGTTTCCATACCTGAAAACTACAAGGGGTAATTTGCAAAACATAGGCTTTTTGTTCCTTTGGGGCTCCCAAGTCTCTCAAAATGTTTAAATGCAAATAAAAGATTAATAAGTTTCCTATACCTACATATAAGCACAGAGTTTAGCAGCTAAATGTTCCCACCTGAACCTGGGTGATGTTTTGGATAGTCTCAGCTTCGGGCGGAGATTCTGGTGCATGGCCTTGTCCTTTGCACTGGGGGCAGATTTTGGGGCTTGGGGGTAAAAGTAGCACCAGGGTGGTCCCTGAAGTCTGTATAGGGGAAGATACAGGACATAAATAGATGTGTCTAAGTATTTACACAAACAGAGAGCAGGAGAGATTAAAAGCTACAAATTTAAAATATTTTAAATGCTTTTAGTGACACAAAGCACTGATAAGTGCAGCTATGGGCCAGCCCTTGAAACCAGAAATCACTTCCCATCCGTCAGAAAGAGTGTCCAGCCTCAACCAGAGGCACCACCATTCCATGCCACCCCACTGCAGGGAAAACAGCCTCACACGATGCACATGGAAGCAATCCCACCTTTTTGACCTATCAGCAAAGACATTCTCAAAAACATTTGCCCAACACACCCTTTCCCCAGGATACACCATCTGGGATGGTCTCATGTTGGACACCCAGGCAAGCAAGGCTGAGAAAATATGAGCCCATGGCTGCATCTTGTTGCTGACCTTCCCGCTCGCTGTGTTTAATTCAGAAATCGAATTATATCATTTTTAAATCCCCAAATCTTGTGCTCTTTCTCCTGTGCACATCTCTTCTCCAGCCCTGATCAATATTTCCAAGCCTCTTACCAGGGAGCAAACCGCAACTGCGCTGCAGGATTTGCTCTCACGCCGCCGAAGCAAAGCTCTTCCCTGCTGCTACCCACGAGCCTGCCGTGCTGGTCAGGAAAAAATCACCAGGGGGGTGGACGGCTCTAGTCCACCTCTCTGTTGCTAGAAAATTAAAATTAAAAGCCAGCTGTGGGTCTAAAGCCGGCAGGGGCTGGCAGGCAGCGGCGTGTGCTCCCTCTGCCGTTGCGGCCGCAGCAGTGATGGACTCCGGGCAGGGCTTTCCGTGCAGGGATGCACAAAGCAGGGAAGGCAAGTCCAGCCAAAGACCTTGTTTTCCCATTAAAGTAGGAGTTTTAATAGCTGATGAGGATGCTCTCTGCCTGGCCACCTGTGTCAGGCTGCTCCTGGCAGGTAGAAAGGCAAGCTGGAGAAAATGTCTGTAAGGAAGCTGTAGGGATAAAGGTGTGATATGGGGATTGCTCTGGAGCCCCTTGGTCAGGTGAAATCTGTGCTTCAGAGCAATGGTCAGGGGCTCAAAGAACAGATATTCGGAAGGCTGCAGGATCAGTGAGTGCCTGAATAGGGGCAAGTTTTATTCCAGAAGGCTTTGCAATGCACACACTGACTTGTATCGGCAGTGCTGCTTGTCTTAGAGAGGCTGTAGCATCACTTAAGTCAACTGGAGGAAAGTGATTTTTATCCCACTAATCTCCCCTACAGCATCAGCCCAGCCACCCCTGAGGGACCCTGCTCTCCCTTACAGAAGGTTTAACCCTTATAATAACCAAGTATTGTGTGATTGAGGCAAGTCTGTCACAATCTCCAGGACATGTCTGGGATGGAGACAGAAGCACAGCCCTGCCCCTGTCAGTGTCTCCCAGGGCTCAGCTCAGAGATGTGCCTGTCCTGAAAGCAGGTGGAGATTGAGCACTGCTCATGCTCTTTCATGATGCAAGTAGGTGGCCAAGCCCACTGTCTGAAACACAGGACACTGGAAGGTACTCCAAGTTCTCTCCAGAGCCTTTTTTTCTCCAGTGTGAACAACCCCAGCTCTCTGACTGTCTCCAGTGGGTGCTCCAGCCCTCAGAGTATCTTCACGGATCCTCCAAACCTGCTCAAGCAGATCCACGTCTTGCTTATACTTAGGGCCCCTGAATAATTTTTGTTACTGCTCATCTCACCTTAAAAATATGTCCCAAATCCTTCTTGGCTGGTGTTTGGGGGGCTCCACTGGTCAGAATACCCAAAGTTGTTTTGTGTAGCTACCAAGTGTGACAGCACAGGAGAAATACCCCCAGTTACTACCTAGCTGCATGCACATAATTAGCCATTTGTGCGTTGTTATCTTCAAATGCCTTCAAACCAGGGCTGTGCCTTGCACCCAAAACTGCTGGTGGCTGCCTCCACTTCCCCATCCAGGCTGTGGAAATGACATTACTCCTTGTGGACAGGGTAATGAGGAGGACACAAGTCCCTGCAAAGCCCCCTCCCCGTGTCTTCAGCAGCAATCCCATCAGAAAGGACCCGGAGGACAGCGGCTGGGGACATACATGCATGTTTTCTCTAAGTGGGGAGGATGGCAAAATTGGCAAGGGGCCAGTGGGAAGTATTTGTAAACACTTTGTAAATGATCCAATTTTCCTGAGCATCTGTTCACGACTCACTTGCCAGCTCCATGGAACCAGTGCTGGTTGCTCAAATGGCAAAGGCTGGAAAAACCCCAGACTCGCTGTGACTTCGATCCCATCACCGAAGCAATTAATTCACAACAGCTTCGCTCTGACAACGCAGGCACCTTGAAAGAATAAAACCCCTTGTCAGGAAGATGCCTGCATCATTATTGCATTGCTTCTCAGAACAATGTGCTCCAGCCCAAGGACACTTGCAGCTGGCGTCTCATCAGCACCCTTTGCCATGGTGAGGACTTTTGCTGCATTCCTCCTGGAAAGATGCTCACAGCAGTTTGAGTAGGTGCACTTGCCATGCTGGAGCTAGGGCTAACTATGACTAAAACCTGGTTTGGTCCTAGTTAAGCCAACAGCAGTGGGAACAAGTGTTTTCCATAGGGGGTTAAATATTAGAGCAAGCTTGACACAGTTTTCTAGGTTTTTGGATGAAGACTGAGCTCAGGAATTGGCAGCAGTGTGTCAAGATGAAATGACCTCATGTAATCTCTGATTTCTGTGTCCTGCTATGCCCTTTCCCATTGAAAGTAATCAACTCCTCCAAAAAATATGCCATAAAGGGTTTCTTCTTAATAAAGAACTTGGAAAGAAAGCCCAAGGACATCAGGCTCCACAGATCTAACTGAGTACTGACGATCCAGTAGGTATTTAGTGCTGTGGTCCCAGCTACGTCTTCATCTGCTTTATTTTTTCCCTCCTTTAAATTGGGTTGGAATCACAAGACCAAATCTCCATTTCCAGCATATATTGGGACCCTCTATGGGTAGCTTGGATCTGCAGTCAGGACAGCTCAGCACGGATTTGGAGCAGCAGAAGGGATGTACTGGTTCTTCATCCCATGTTAGTTCATTCTCCCAAAGACCACAAGGTGTTTCCTGCTTCCTACCATTACCTGGGAATTTCACATGGAAAATTCCTCATTACTGAAGGATGCAATGATTCTAGGGATATCTTTCACCCCCACTCTTCTCTCACTCCAGAAACTTAGTGCTTATGTGGGAAATCAGCTCAGACATTGCCCCAGGTCAGTGCATCTGCCAGCATTTGGCCAGTCGAGCTCTGCCATCAGTGCCCATCAAGCCATGCCCTGGCCTGGAGTTTTCAGAAGTGATATATTAATTTTTTTCCCAGGTGAAGATGACCCCATTCATGGCTCCTCATCTATTCATCCTCATGCTAATAATTAGAGCAGTGAGAGGCCAGGGGAGCACGCCTGACATGCCTGGGAAAGAAAATCTCTCCTGCCTCGGGGAGGGTTTCTTCAGCCAAAGGAGGAATTGCTAAAAGAAGAAAAGAAGAAAAAAAGCCAGCAGCTCTTAGATGGGCTGTGTCTGTATCAAGGACAAAATATGTCTCCCCTCAGTTCCTGATACAGAAATGGAAGGTAACATCTCCATCAGGAAAGAACCACAGAAAAGGCATGGAAGGGAGGAATCACAGTATGTTGGGTGAACAATGTAGGATCTTAGCTAAAAACTAAAGATGTTGGAGGTTCTGACTCCACTCTCATCCATCACCATCATCAGGAATCATTTACCTGCATTTAATAGGGTCATTTTGATGCCTTAGCTTTCAACTTTTATATCTTTCAAATCCTGTACTGCCTGGTGTGTAACTCAGAAGTTTGGTGTGGACCGTTAACTATTGTTCTCTCGTGCTGGTTAGACATAACAAACCTCTCTAGGTTTGCTCTTCAAGGACACCTCGATTGTCCCAGGCCCAAAATGTGTAAACTAAAAGCCTTTTGAGAGGAGGGGCAAACGTGGAGTAATTACATCATTAACTGAAGTTATAACTGGCAAATTAACCCTGTTATGCAAATGGACCAAACTTATAAAAGAGTGAAGAACCCATGGCCCAGGGTCCATCTTGGGTGGAGCCCCTCATAGGCTTTACACTCCCAAGGTGTACCTTTGAAGGCCCTTCAAATGAATACCCACTTTTATTCTCTTACTGTTGTCTAGCCTCTGTTTTCAGGTAGCCACATCAAGGCATCAATCTATTTGAACCAAGAAGGAAGAGTCTGTTCCTTACTGAAGTACTCAGAAATCCGGGCTTTTCTGTCCATGCAGCCTCCTCAGTAAGTGAGTTCTGGAGTTGAAAAGCCCATCCAGCCTTCAGACTGGCCTTGTTTCAGTGACTTCATGGTTTTGGGGGTTGCTTTTGGGAGACATGGGCTCCCTCACTTGCTGTGAGGATATTCCGAGGGAATTAGTAACAGCATTGCCATGTTTCTGCCTAAATTAGGGAGTGGTGGTAGGTTAAAGAAACTGTGTTTATGTTATTATTTTCCTGGTCACTTTTTCACTCTACCTCTTCTCTTACTTCTCGCTGGAAAAACGGATGTTAAAATATTTGACTGGTTGGTTACAGACCAGCTCATTGCCACAGAAGAGCAGTAGTGTGTCACTTAACCTGCAACAAATCCCCAGATCAAACTTTCTCATCCCCAAAAAAAGCCCATTTTAGGCATCTAACTTACTGCTGGCTGCTCATGGTGTGGGTGTAATGGGATAAACTCTGGCTCAGAATTGGAGATGGGCTTGCAGGAGACGATCATTCTTCAGGCCTCTGCAGCTGATGCCATGACTTGCACACTCCCACTGCAAAGTCTTTCCTTGAGGCTTTGCTTCACTGAAAGCTGGAGAAAAAAATCAGTCTTGTGGTTAGTGTATCTTGAGGCCTTTCAGGTGCAATTTTTTTTGTTCTAGTTGTCATTAACCTGCCTGTACTTGGTTTTGTGATCTTGATTTAAAACCAATGAAGTCTGGAGTAGAAAGTCTTGGTTAATTTTCTTGGGATTCCGTAAACTCTACTCAAGTCCCCAGTAGCGTATCTCAACACTGGGAATTAGCTGGAGTGGTTTTTCTTGTACTCAAGCAAGTAAAATTCTGGTTTCAATGTGTAATAAAACCAGAATGATACATATGGGATAAAGGGCAAGACATACCTTGAACTGGCATGGTGAAATTATCTGTAAGCAAGTAGATTGAAAAGAAATGGCTCATACGCATCCAATAGGAAAAAATAAATGGTGTTCTGGTGTTGGGTTATGAAAACAGAGGCAGGAGAAACCCTTGGCTGGGCAGGTTTCCATACCAAAGAAATGGAAAATATCCATTATTTCCAGAATAAAGCTACAGAGATTATTCTGCTGGTTGCACACAGTAAGTATTACCTGCCTTCGAAATGAGGTCTGGTTTTGCTCTGGTGGCTGATGAATCAAACTCACCTTTAAAGGTCCAACCCCCTTGCAGTGAGCAGGTACACCTTCACCTAGATCAGGTTGCTCAGAGCCCTGTCCAACCTGACCCTGAATGTTTCCACGGGTGAGGCATCCACCACCTCTCCGGGCAACCTGTGCCAGTGTTTCAACACCCTCATTGCATAAAATTTCTCCCTTCTATCTAGTCTGAATCTATCTTCTTTCAGTTTAAAACCACTACCCCTTTTTCTCCCACAAATGGCTCTGCTTAAAAGTCTGTCTTCGTTGTTCTTGTAAGTTCCCTCTGAGTGCTGATAGGCCACTCTAAGTTCTGCCCAGAGCCTTCTCTTCTCCAGGATGAACAACCCCAGCTCTGGGCATCGTTTCCTCATAAGAGAGGTGCTCCAGCCCTCTGATCACTTCTGTGGCTTCCTCTGAACTTGCTCCAACAGGTCTTCCCTGTGCTGAGGACCCCAGAGCTGGCCACCACAGTACTGCAGGTGGGCTTTCAAGAGAGCAGGGGGGAAAATCACCTCCCTTGACCTGCTGGTCACACTTTGTACCCATTGAGTCCCGTGCATCTGCTGCCCTTCTTGGGAAAGCCCTCATTGCCCCACACATAAATAGGTCAGAGCACAGAGGTACAGCTCCTACATCCTCCCTCCCTCCCTCCCTCCCTCCCTTCCTTCCGAATTCCGAATTCCGAATTCCGAATTCCGAATTCCGAATTCCTTCCTTCCGAATTCCTTCCGAATTCCTTCCGAATTCCTTCCTCCCTCCCTCCCTCCCTCCCTTCCTTCCTTCCTCCCTTCCTCCCTCCCTTCCTTCCTTCCTCCCTTCCTCCCTCCCTTCCTTCCTTCCTTCCTTCTTTCCTCCTTTCCTCCTTTCATCCTTCCTCCATCCCTCCTCCCTCCCTCCATCCTCCCTTCAGCCCTCCCAGCCTCCCTGGGTCTTTTCAAACAGGCTCCCCCATTCAGAGGGGATTTCTCCACGCCCGGCCGATCAGGGGGATTAAAGAGCAATTAAACCTGATAAATTATCTGCCTGAAACATTTTTTCAAAGTGGCCACTGTGCTGGAGCAAAGTCCCTGTCGCTTCATTTCCCCTGTGAAGGGGGATCAGGGCAGATCAAGCCCCGGCGACCCGCTGACCTCCGCCTGTGCCGGGCAAGGAGCAGCGAGGGACCCGCGCCGACACCGCGCTCCCCTCCACGCCCCACCGCAAGTGAAACCGGCCTCTCCGCCCCTTTTGGCAGGGCTTTAGCCTTTGGGAAGCGTGAGGGATGCCTCCCAGGCTGAGGCAAGCAAAGCAGGAACGGAGCAGCCTGCCTCCTTTAAGGCTAAACAAACAGCCTTTGCCTTCAAAGCTCACAGCAAACCTTGTCCTAATTTCTCTCCAGTTTGATATTCTGCATCTGCTTTCGTGAAGGCTCCAGCTGCCTCTCACCTCAAACCTTTTCCAGCCTCTGCTCGGCAGAAGGAGTCAAAGTAAGAGGCTTTAATGGCAATTTGGAGTGTCCCCAGTTTAAATAAACCCCAGACCTACGCCGGTCCTCAGGGGTGCTCCAAAATGCACTGTGGTTTCTAGCTGGGTGCTTTGAGCTAAAGTACAGTCTCAGGCTGTCTTATCAGTCCTTTTCCTCTGTTCCTTCAGTCAGGGTCCATAAAATTCCTGCTTTTATTTTCAGCCCTGTGCTACTGCTCAACCCAGCTGCCGTCTAGAGTCTAGATGTCTCCTCTCAGCTGATTACCCACGGCCTGTCCTCAGCTACAACAGACCTGTGCCTGCTCCCATCATGGGTTTATCAGTAAAAGGGGTTCAGCCCCATGGAGCTAGTCCAGATTTTGGGTGCTGTAATAAGGAGCAGGATTCAGCACCCCACACATGATCATTGATTTCAATAGGAGGGTTGAAAAACCTCATTTCTGGCCCTTGCATTTCTCTGGTTTTCTTTCCCACACCTTCACTCCATTAATTAGAATAGGAAAAGATGCCACAAAAAATCTAATGATGCCTGAGTGTTTTATGTTAATGAATGTCGATGTTAATGCAATACAGCATCCACCCAAAAACTCATGAAAACAAAACAGCCCTGTGTGGGAGCACAATGTTGTGTACAGCCTTGCAAACTGCGGGAAGGAGGGAAAGCAAGGACAACAGTAGTTTCTGATAGACTAATTAATTGAAAATAACTGTGGGGTCAAGGATTAGACTGCTAGGAATATGCTTTTAAAGATGCTGAATATGTTTGGTTTCTACAGTGCTATGCAGCTGTATCCAGATTTCATGTCCTTGCTGGAGTCCCCCATGTGGAAGTCCACCTCTTGCCTCTCAAGTCCAGTTATTCAGAAAGCACTTTGATCAAAACTGGGATGTTCAACTCTTCAAACAACAAATCACTGCTTTTCTCTGCCCTATCTGCTCTACCAACAGCCTTGAAGATCTTGGGTCAAATTACCCCTGAGCTTCTATACCCAGAATCAGCACATGGAGAAGTTCTGCAAAGGCTGCATCTTGGTAAAAAAGATGATCCTTGCTGCTTGAGCTGGTGGACAGCTCAAAAAATAGGCTGAAATTTTTTAAAAAATGCAATTTGATTTGTCCATATGCTTGCCTCTTCTGCCTTTGCTTTCCTTACATGGCCTAACAGATTAATTACTTGGCTGAAACATGCCTGTAAAGGGAAAACTATAAGCTAGGAAAGACCTCCAGAAATGTGCTGGTGCTGACAGCACCATCCACCCATTGAGGGCAGATCAGCACTAATGTGACCTGTGTGTCCAGCAGCATGTGTCAGCCCTGTGAACCTTCACACTCCTGGGGGATTGCTTGTGAATAACCTGTGGATGGGTTGTCTGGCACTGGAACACGCTGCCCAGGGAAGTGGTGGAAACCCCACCCCTGCTGGAATTTAAGAGATGTGCACATGAGGCACTTAGGGGCAAGGCTTAGTGGTGGGCTAGGCAGTGCTGGGTTAACAATGGCTCTACTCAATGTTCTCAGAAGTCTTTTCCAACATAAGCGATTCTATGATTCTATTGGCTGAGAATGACTTCAGAAATATGCCCATAGCCTCTGAAAGAGAAAGATGAAACCAGTAACCCAAGGATATGAGAAATTCTGATGTGAAATGGAGATTTCATCCTGGAAATTTTCATCTCTTCTCTTTTCTGGCAGAGGTGAAAAATGCAAGACATCCATGTCCTGGGAAGTTTTGGCAGTGTTGGCTGAGAGTGCACAGATACTTAGGGGGCAAAATCACTTGAAAAAGAAACCTATCTGCTTAGGGGTATTTGATACCAGAGGGGCCCAGGGCATATAATATCCTTTCCACACAAGCCCATCCATTTTAGGTCATCCACCCCTTGCTCATCCCCCCTCCCTACAAAGTCCTTCTGCCCAGAGTGCCTCTCCCTGCCCCAACAGCCACTATCCCAGTTAACATCACACCATCCTTATGTGTAGCAGCCAGGAAAATCCAGAACTTTCTTTCTCATTTCTGTCACCTGTATCTGTGGATACAAAAATGCTGCTAGCAAGGATTTTCTTGCTATTTTCTAAGCCCTTGAGAGACTTGTCTCTCTCACAGAAGAGGTAGCAGAGTTATGTAAACAACCAAACACCTGCAGCCTTGAAAAGTTTTGTTTATGGTACAGTAGAAAAATATTTTGACAATGGATGTTTTAGGATTTTAGCCAATCACCCCAAGGGGTGGCTGATCCTTTGTCCAATTAGACTATGAAGAAAAAAGTCTATGAAAGAGTTGTAAAATAATTAAATAAATCGATCTTGCTGTATAATTCCTGCCTGTTGGATCTTCTCTCCTCCTCCCTACGGCTGTGGGACACGGTAATATACCCTAGGGTTGCAGTAATATGTACCCACATCTCATCTTCATCTTCCTCTGCTGGGAAACTTCTCTCCTCCCCATGCCCATGCTCCCAGGCAGAGGCTTGCTGGATAACACAGCCATCACCACAATCCTCCTGCTATTAGGCATAATAATGCTGCTGGGATTATTTGCCTCCTACTATAAGTGATACATTAAATTGATTTCACAAGGAACTGCTATTCCTGCTCACAGCACCATCCGGAGCACACTAGGAGTGCATGGCGTTATTTACATTTGTTTGCCCGTACCAAGGCTGACTGTAACTCCATAAATATTTATAGCAGCAGTGTGTATCTACAATACCTAGTCAGTTCTCAGTGAGTGGTGTGTGCTAGGCTTTCTGGTCTACCCCGTGGTTTTATATAAAACCGATGATGCAGAAAGGTAAGGGGAAAGGGAAAGACAAACTCCTGGTCCACATGAGCCGCTGGTGCTTGCCTGAGTGAGAAGAATCCACACCTCAGGGAGAGGTCCCCCCGGACAGCACAGTTTGCAGATGGTTCACGGCACGTAAGTCCGTAAGTCAGGGGAGCTGTGACCCAGCTCAGACGGGCGCAGGAGCCAGCTCTGCACAAGCTAACGCAGCGCCAAACCCTGCGAGCCAAAGAGGGACGGATTTTCTGTCCTCCAGCAGTTGTGGCAGGCAGAGTGCCAAGTGGCATCTCCAGTGAGCACGGCTGGGCGTTCGCTACCCAGGTTGCAGGGGGATATTTACTGAATGACACTAATAAAACCCAAAACCAAAGCAGGCTAATGTCGGTAATTCCCTCGGACAATTTAAATGCACATATTTTAGGACAGGAGCAGCCTCCCACACATCCATTCTCACACGCGCTCTCTAAATACCGAGAACAATGTGGCCGCTGCACTTTGGAGAAGAAAGTGAGAATAGATCTGAGGACTGGAAGTGCCAAGCAGAAGCCGCAGAGCCAAACGTCACAGAGCCCTGGGACTGCAGGAAAGAGCAGGAGAGATGGTGTGTGAGCATCCTCTCCGTAGAGGCACGGAGGGACAAAGCTGTCTGCTCAGGGTCACGGCAGCAAGTGGCCGCCTTTCTAACACTTGCCTCAAATGCTGCACACAGCAAACATCCTGCATCTTCCCATGCAGCCTGAGGGGAATCTCCGCTGTATCCGCACCCTGGTTTGCAGGATAAGGACATGGTGCTACTCTTGCAACCCTGAATGGGTCAGGCGTGGTCCCCTCTCCATCCTCATCCCAGCTGAAAGCATGGCTCCAGCTCTCCTTCCAAACGTCCTTCCTGCAGGACATCTCTCCAGAGCTGCGGAGAAATGTCACAGCGGCTCCCCTGTGCTGGCAGCAGCCCAGGAGCAAGGGAAGTGTCCCCACTGGCACCTTCCTGTGCCACGGTGGGGATCCCATATTACTGGAGACCTCCTGAGCACGGGAGATGGACAGTCCAGGACCCAAATCCCAGAGAGTGCCAAGATCAAAATTAGCATCCCTCTTAGCAGTGGAAAAGATATTTTTCATCCCTGATGAAACCAGGACTGCATGTCCTTTTCCTTGCTGCCCTGCAGAAATGGCCCCAGGCTCCTCCGCAGGACAGGGCTGGGCACAGCCCCAGTTTGAGACAGGTGAGAAGAGTGTTCCGTGCCCACCCAGAGGGGCAGGGGAACTGGAGAGGGGTCAAGAAGGCAGAGGGCAGGCAGGGAGGATGCAGTCACCTTTGTTGGTGTTGACCCCGGAGCCCCGGCTTCTGTCCACGCCTGAGGCCAGGCAGGGTGCCGCCTTTGTGGGGAGGCGAAGGGAAGTGCCCTCGCATCCCTCACGCTGACTTGCCTTCACCAGGGACCTTAATTCAGCAAAAACCGCAGCCGTCACGGATGGATGCGGAAGAGGGGAAGGGAGGGTTGGGGGCGATTGCTTGCGTGGTCCTTTTCCTTTCCATCGCTGTGCCCAGCTCCCCGCAAATAGACGGCAGCAGCCGCCTCAGGGAGGGGCACAACCTCCTTCCCCGAGCCCCAGCCCTCTGCATCCCACTGCCCTCTGTGTCCCACCGCACGCCTGAGCTCTGGAGGGGCTGCTTCCCTTGCTGTGATGTTCCTGTTGTACGACACAGAGAATGTGAGGGTCTGGGCATTGAAGGAAGGGATTTTACCTGCTTGCATCCATTCCCTTTGACAGCTGAAAGGTGCCTGTGTGGCACCAGTGACTGCCTGGAGCCCAATGGCCTCCTTCAGTCCCGGCCCCCAGCATCGACCCCTTCACTCGCCTCCTCCACCTCCCTTCGGCAGCTCTTCTCCCAGGTTTGGGGAGGCTCCAGCGCTGCTTTCCCTGCGAGGTGGAAAGATAGCTCCTTGAATCTCACCCCTAACCCCATGACCTTCCTCCCTTAAGGAGCTTTTCCCCTTCATGTCACTGCTTTTTAAAGCCTCCTTTACAAATAAAAGCAATTTCCTTTTGGAACTGTAGCTATGACATGGGGAGACGCGCTTCTTTTTTTGGACAATAAAGGGGTAAGGATGGGGGGCCAGCTCCTTTTTGGTGTTTGTATTCGGCAGGGTCTGTTTGTTTTGATACTTTACATAAGACTGTAAACACCAGGAGAGTTAAAAGCTTTAATTAAAAAAAGGTGGTGGGCTGGGGAGGGGACAGAAAAGGGGGGAAAAAGCCTTTCAATTTACACAGTGACTTAGAGAAGCAGCCCCAGACAGACACGATAAATACAGCCCGGGAATCCAAGAAAACTAGAGGACAACAAAATAAAGAATATGACGGCATCAACCTACAAAACGCAGCAGCTCAGCGCTGTGGCACCGCGCACTCCCGCAGCCCACCCAGCCCTGAGACCCCACCGATGGGCTGAAACCGGCCCTCGCCCCTTTTTGCCGCCTGGGGGGAAGGCAGGGGAGGTGACACCCTTGTCGCCGCCGCCCCACACCCTGCCTTTGAAGTTCCTGGGTGGGGTATTTGACTGTTCTCCCGGGCCTGCAGACGGAACGGGCAGGTCCTTGGTGGTCCCCGCCTTGTCACCCGGGCTCTATTGGAGCGATGCACCGGAGCAGAGCCGGTCGTTGCCATCTGGTCCCGGTCCCGCTGCCGTCAGGAACACCTCTCGGGATGCCCGAGGCAGACACTGTCCCGCCACCCCCGGCCGCTGCCGGCCCCTTGGGCAGGCCCTCGGGGTGAGAGGAGCTGGGGGGACCGGCCCTGCGCTGCTGCCGCCGTGCTGCCCGGTCACACCGCCGGACAGTGCCGGCCACAACAGAACCGAGGGTCGCAACAGCCACAGGGACCGGCGGCAGCCAGGGCAACGAAGGGGAAGGGAAGGGAAGGAAAAAAGGGGAGAGGAGAGAGGGAGAGAAAGGAGAGGGAGGGAAGGGAGGAAGGGAGGAAGGGAGGAAGGAAGGAAGGAAGAAAGAAAGAAAGAAAGAAAGAAAGAAAGAAAGAAAGAAAGAAAGAAAGAAAGAAAGAAAGAAAGAAAGAAAGAAAGAAAGAAAAGAAAGAAAGAAGTTGCCCATCCCAGACCATGCCAGCCCGCCCCACCTCTGTTCCCTCACAGAGAGTGGGTACTGAGGGTGTGGGACAGAGGCCTCGCCCCCCCCCCTCCGGACCCCTGGCCCAGCCTTCTCCCGCCGGGCTCCCGCTCCTCCCCGCCGTCTTCCAGGCCCGGTGGCCGCGGAGGGGCACGCGGAGGGTGTTGGGGTCCCACAGCGGGCGGGTGGGGCGGGGAAGCTGCGAACGACGAGGAAGGACGGGGCTCGCGGCTTAGTCCTCCCTGCGGAACTTTCCGCAGAGCAAGAAGAGACGAGAACGAGCATCCTCCCCATCCACTTTGCTGCCAGCCTGAGCCCTGGTTCCGGCGGGCAGCACTCCTGCCTGGCTGACAGGGACACCCCACTGAGAACTGCAGCTTTGTTTGTTGCTTGTTAAAAAAAAAAAAAAAGAAAAGGACAGTTTTTTGTCTGTATTTTGTATTCAGGGGTTAGGGTGTTTTTTGGTTTTTGTTCGCTTGTGTTTGGGGATTTTTGTTTTGTCTTGTTTTCCTGGAAACACTGAGGAAATGCAGTGTGTGTGAAGCGTGTCCGGGCCATGCCCCCGTCACTGCATGCAGCCCCTCGCCCATCCCGGTCCCTCGAGAGGGGTAGGGAGGCAGCCCAGGGCGGGGGGAGACCCCAGGGCAAGGCGCACCTTCACCGGGAGGAGCCAAACGGCCCCACAGCCCGGCCCCAGCACAGCTCTGCCCGTCTCTTCGGCGGGGGTGGCTGGCGTGGACCCCCACCTCCGTCCACTCCGGGGCACCATCCCCACGATGGGGCAGACAGGAGCCCCCCAACCCCGGATTGCCGAGAAGCCTCGGGCAGTGAAGGACGGGGAAGGCGCAGGGAGCCCGGTCCTGCTGGGGAGGGCAGGGACTCCCCCAAACCTCTCTCGGAGCTTGCCCGACACCGAAGCCTCGGCGATGCGGGGTGAGCGCGGCTGGGCTCCCGGTCTGCAACAGCTGGAAAATAGCCTTCGAGAGACCATAAAAGTTGATTATCCGGTGGGGAGCTGGAGTGGAAATTACCTAGTTAATTAGAGCGGTGGCTTTATTCTGGCTGTGAGTAAATGCCGAGGTGCAAATCCAAGGGAATTTAGGGGAATTAGCTGCCTGTGTGGAAAGTGCAGGAGCAGCTCCAGCATCTCGCCCCAGCCCCTGCTAATGCTGGGGTCGGTGTAGAGTTGCTGAACTTTACCGTGACAACAGCTCCTGTTGTGTCTGCACGGATTAACTCCTCCGAGTCACCGGAGAAGCGGGGAAATGTTCCTCAATCGCGACATCCGCGGGTGTGCACACTTGTGCAGGCGCTGGTACATAGCGGGTGCGTGTGAAACGGGCGGACGCATCATTTTGTTAAGATTAAATAAAAATGGCTGCAGGGAAATTATTTTGTACTTCTCTGAAGCTCTTCTGCCTCCACAGCTCCAGATGAGCGAGCGAACGGCGATCCCGGCCGTCGCCCCGCGGAGCCGCTCCGGGAAAGGCGCCGGATGCCCGTCGCAGCCGGGGACCGTGCGCCCTGCCCGGGACAGAACCACAGCCGGAGCCCGAGCATCCCCCGGCGGGCACTGACGGGCCGGGTCGGGCTGCACCGGCCATGTCTCACCCAGCTGCTTGTGGCAGAAACTGGGGCCGATTTTCTGCTTCTTTACAAAGGTGCTGTGGGTGTAACTCAAAGACACAGGCAGGAGGTTTAGCTCCCAGCTTTATTTTTAAATATATTTTAATTTTTTTTTCCTTTTAACAAGGGACCACAAACTATTTCTTTGCACAGGCCAAAAACTTTCCCGCAGAGACCCATAGTTTAATCCCTGGTTATGCTTCGGGCTGGTGGGTTTTTAAGGACGTCCCGGCAAAACAAAGTCCAGGCACTCCGGGTAGGGAACCGACACCCAGTGTCACCCAGTGTCCTGGCGGGGCCTTGCTGGCTCGGGTAGCCGGACCAGAGCTCCGCCGCAGAGGGCTGTGGGGGTCGGGCCACAGCGAGCATTGCCTCCACCCTGGGAAACCGTAGGGGTTCTTTTCTTTTCTTTTCTTTTCTTTTCTTTTCTTTTCTTTTCTTTTCTTTTCTTTTCCTCATTCCTTTCCTTTCCTTTCCTTTCCTTTCCTTTCCTTTCCTTTCCTTTCCTTTCCTTTCCTTTCCTTTCCTTTCCTTTCCTTTCCTTTCCTTTCCTTTCCTTTCCCTCTCATTCTCTTCTCTTCTCTTCTCTTCTCTTCTCTTCTCTTCTCTTCTCTT
>NW_024581137.1:51324193-51328045 GCF_017639235.1 Corvus kubaryi | reverse complement strand
TTCTCTTCTCTTCTCTTCTCTTCTCTTCTCTTCTCTTCTCTTCTCTTCTCTTCTCTTCTCTTCTCTTCTCTCTTCCCTCCCTCTTCATTCTTTCTTTTGCCGACCACCATATTATTGTGCTCTGGGCTGTTGTTTACCCTTACTTTCTAACTAATTTTGACAAAATTGGAGGCTTTTGTTATTGTTGTATGATCGTTTTCGATTGGGGCCGGAAGGGCTGTCCCCAGTCCCAGCCGGCGGGCGGGAGGGGAGGGCGCTGCTCCTCGTGGGCAGGGGCAGGGCAAGAAGAGGGGCCGGGGGAGGGCAGGGAAAGGACGGGGCAGCGAGGGGACAGGGCCAGGGGCAGGGCGAGCCAAGGGCAGGGCCGGGCCAGGGGCAGGGCGAGCCAGGGGCCGGCACTCCCACCCCACCCGCGCACCCTCCCTCCCGTGGGAAGGGGAGGCGGTGGGGGCTGGCTGCTCCCCGTCACCCCTTGCTGCGAACGGCAGCCGTGACCGAACGCAACTTCCCGAGTCAGGACTCTGACATTCACCCTCATCCGTTCGCTCTCGAGCATCCTCCGTGCCCCACATCGGTGCCCTCCTCCGTTCCGCGGGGAGCCCCGTCTCGGGCCGGGCCGGGCGCGGCAGCAGCGGGTTCTGCCCTCGCCACGAGCAGCTCATAAAATTTTCATGATCTTGCAAGAAAGTGGAAGCCAGGGTTTCCAACCTGTCTGTTTGCCCCCGTTGATAGGAAAGTATCCCCGCGTGAAGTGGTTGGATGGGCGCTGCCGGTCTCACGACAGGCTGCGGGGGGGACCCCGGCGGCTGGAAAGCGCCCTTCATCCTGCCTGACATAGGGGAAATTGGGAAAACCCAGAGGTTTCATGTTCTTCATTTTAGTGGTTGCCGGCGGTGCAGGGAGAAGCCGGCGGCACGGGGGTAATGCGGCCGTGCTGGCTGAGTTCTCCCGGCCCGCTGGCTCCAGGAAAGCCTGGGCAGGGCTAGGCGGGCGTCGCTGCTGGGTTTCCCCTTCCAAAATTGATGCGAGAGCCCAGGCAAGGCCGGGCAGCGCCGGGCACACTGCCTGCGGCACGGGCAGCCTGGCAAAGGAGCAGCGACCTCTCCCCTCTCCTCCATCCTCCCCCAGCAGCTCCAAGGCGCTGGCAAAGCTGCCTCAAAGGCTTCGCTCGGAAATCAAGCGATGCCGGGTGTGAGCGGGAGGCACATGGGGGCTGCCGGAGGCGCGGCGGTGTGCCCAGGCTGTGCCCACGGGGTAGCGTCGCTGCCAGACCTCCCCCGGCGGCACGGGCAGGGGCTGGCTGGAAATGGGGGGATTGCTGTAAACCCGGCGAAATTTGGTGCATGCCTGCGTTTTTCAGGCAGTCATTCCACGCTGGGAGGACGGGAGGTGCAACATCTCCCTGGGCTTCCACTACTGCTCCGGGCGTTTTGACTTCCCAGCCCCTCGGGGTTTGTTGTTTTGTTTTGTTTATTTCCCGAGTGTGGGGAAAATCTGGAAGGAGGGTTTGCTTGGAGGAGCCGCACAAACAGCCCAAGAGCCTGCCCGCAGCCCGGCCCCGGCCGCGGAGCCTGCCCGCTGCCCGCCGGCGGGCGGGGGTCGGCCGCAATCTCCCTCCCTCCTTCCCCGTACCGAGCTGCCGGGTTGTCATTCCGTTTCTAAAGTTCTCAGTGCCAAAAGCACCGAGCAAAGGGCAGAGTGTGGGGGTTCTGCTGCACCCGCACACTCACCTGTTTGAGGGAGGGAAAACATATAAATTTTTTAAAAGGTGCCAGCATGGAATGAGCCTCGTTGGAACTACGCGGAGCGCATAAGGAAAGGAAATATGGCTGGTGTGCAGAGAGGTGACATTTGCAGGCACTAGGTCTGCGAGAGGAGGCTGAAGCAAAGAAGCAAACGAAGCCAAACTCCCATTTTCAAGCCACCTCTCCCGGTGACCCACAGTGGTTCCCGAGGAAAAGCCCCCGCACGCCGCGATGCCGCTTGCGAGGCGACCGCAGACCGGCGAGCAGTAGTGCTGCTGGGGAATGTTTCTACAGAGATTGAGCTCCCAGATAAAAATAACCTTGGGAAAAAAAAAAAAAAAAATAGACCGTTCAGATTTCTTCGGTTCGGTACCAGATCACCCCTTCACCCCCCGCCGCCCCCCCGCTGCCTCTGCATACCTGAGGTGCTGGATTATTGTCAGAGGACAGGCAGATGCAGTAATTGTTTTGTACAGCTTTGTTTATCTCCTACTTCGGAGTTTACCTCAGGAATTCTCCTCCCTGTCCCATGCAGGGTATAAATATTCCCGCGAAGGAGCGGGACAACGAATGGGAAGGTTAACGCTGTACCGACAGCGAGCGGGCAGGTAACGCGGGGTTCAAGGAGGTTTAAAGTTTTTATCGGTAACTTGGGTCCGCCCGGGAGCGAAATATTTGAAGTGCAGCACCTTGAACACGTTTAATTATGGGGTAGCAGCAAAGCGAGAGCTTCCAAGTAATTGTAAAATACTTCTTGGGAGACAGGCTAATCGCTTTTCATGGGGCTCTTGAAGAAATTAACCTCTGGGTGCTTGTTTGAGCAAAACAACTTTGGATCAGCCACTGCGGGTCTTCGCTGATGGATCCGACCCGCTGCGAAATACAAAGAAAATAGGGGAATGAATTTAAAATTAAATACAAATGAAAAATAAAAGGAAAAGAAAAGGGGAAAGAAAAAGGATAAGAAAAAGGAAAGCAAAAAGGAAAAGAAAGATGAAGGAAAAAAGAAAAGAAGAAGAGGAGAGGAAAGGCTCACTGTCCCTTTCCTTCAAGGTGGCGAGTGATGCATGTCACCGCAGGGAAGCCACCTCCAAATAAAAACGTCACTTAGGGGCAGAGACGGCGGTCGGGATGCGGCCGACACTGGGGCCGAGCCAACACCTCCCGACCCTGCTCGGCCCTCGGCGGGGTCGCTCAGCTCCTCGGTGAGCGCCCCGTCGGGGCGGTGGCACCGTGCGGGCCCCGAACAGGGATAATGGGTCGGCTGCGGGGGGGTGACCCTCTCCCGCCTCCTCGTCCCTCTCTCGCGCTCCCCGCGGAGGACCCGCGCCCCGCAACCTGTTCAGCCCCCCTAACCCTTCGTCTATCCAGCCGCACTTTGCTCCCTAATTTTGTTTCTGGGTATTTCTCCCTAAAGACAAGCAACGCAGCAGCTGCAGCTTTCCCGTCCTAAAGAGGCAAGGGCTTTTGGGGGGTCCAGAGGGTGACGGGCCGGCGTTTTTGGGGGCAGAACGGCCCGCGATGCCGTTTGGGGAGCAGTCAGGGCTGACCAAAAGCTCCTGTCCGGCTGCGGGAAGGACGAGTCAATTACCGCCGAACCGCGCTGCGGGGAGGGGACGCGCCCCCCCGGGCAGCCCGCGGGCCCCGGGCCGGGCCCGTTCCGTCCCCCCCCCCCCCCACAGGACCCCTTTGTATCGCCGCCGCTCGCTTAATATTATTTATGCGTTTCTGCAAGGAATTGTGGGATGCCGGCCCCCTCCCCCGGTAAACACCGGGGCAATTAAACCCCCGGCAACTCATCGCCCATCAGGGGTGGGGGGCACACGCGGGCGAGGGGCGGCGGTGCGCACCCAGCGGCGGGGCACCCCCAGCTCCCCCCCGCGCATCCCCGCGGCGCCCGGGCCCGTCCGGGGGAGGGGCGTGGGCGCTGTCACTTACCGGGGCGCCCCGCACCACGTGTGCGCTCGCCCGGGCTTCCATTGGCCCGAGGCACGTGTCGGAGCGCCCGGGCCGGCGACGTCAGCGGCGGGGGCCCCGTTAAAACCTAAAGGACAACAACCCGAGTGGAAGTGCCCGGGCGCGGCGGCGGCGGCGGCCGCAGGGGCGT
>NW_024581137.1:51323469-51323793 GCF_017639235.1 Corvus kubaryi | reverse complement strand
GAAGGGGGGGGACCCCGCGGCGCTGGAGGCGGCCCTGAAGGCGCGGGGGCTGAGCGGCGGCGACCTGTCGGTGAGCTCGGACTCGGATAGCTCCCAGGCCAGCTCCAACGCCGGGAACCAGCCCATGCTGTGGCCCGCCTGGGTGTACTGCACGCGGTACTCGGACCGGCCCTCCTCAGGTAAGCGCTGCCCCGTCGCAGCCCCGCTCCCCGGCGCCGCAGCCCCTTCCCTGGGGTCCCCGGACCGCCTCCGCCCGCGCGCGAGGCCGGGAAGCGGCGGGGAAAAGATCCCGCTCCCCTTTCCCTCTCCGTCTTCTTCTGGCTT
>NW_024581137.1:51316645-51323369 GCF_017639235.1 Corvus kubaryi | reverse complement strand
GGGGGGGGGAGGGGAGTGGGGGGTGGGCGAGTTGCTTAAAATGCGTGAAGATGAAGGGGCGGCTGGGGGTGCGCGGAGCCCCAGGGACGAGGAGGGAACGGGGGTCCCTCCCTCCGTCCCCGCCGCTGCGGAGGAGCTGAGGGCGCCTGGGCTCGGGGCATTTCCCACCAACAGACGAGTTTTATCAAAGAGGGAGGAAAAAAATCTGGCTTCGGGCTCCTCGCTCATCCTCTCGGCGAGCTCTCCTTTTCCCTGCCGGGAACCCCTCCCGTGCTGGGTTTTGGGAAGGGGAGGTGGCATTTCTATAGGCCTCGCCTTGTTTTGATTAGTCCTTTTTGGCCAAAAACAATCCGCGATCGTTTATTTCTCTAAAAGAGGCCTCCAAGCGGCCGCCGTTTCGTTTCTTTCTTTTAATTTCCCCCCATATGCTGTAGGTCAGCTCTGTGGGGGCAAGAGGACATTTCCAAGAGCCGGGAAACTTCTTTAGCAGAGTCCGTCCTTTGGCAAAGGCTTGGGCAGAACGTCCTGAAATTATCTTAAAAAAAAATTTTAAAAACCCAAAAAAATAAAAAGCAGGGGATAAAATGTCCTTTTGCTACCGCGGGGACAGGAGGGCTGGCTTCGGCAGATCGGTAAAACCCTGGTTAAAAACAAGTAGAAAGCACTGGAGGGAGGCATGGAAAACACCAGTCAGGAGATCTGCTCCCAGGGAGAAGAAAAAATATGGGTCTTTCTCTTACAAAAGCGGCGAGGTAGGATTTTCGCCCGGGAGCCGGCTAGCTGACGAAGGGATCGTAAAACGAGATGAAAATTAGTTCGTAATGTCTGAAAACAAACTCTTACTCAGAGGTAATATTCAGAGCTGAATTGGAATTTACTCCATTGTTCTCCAGTGCTCTCCTTTGTTAATATTTAATTAACATACATCCTCACAATGGCTCGGCCCGGGCAGAAAAGGCTCCTTGTGCTGCCGAGAATAATATTCCCGAGAATAATCCCGGCGATTCGGATCGGGCCGCGCAGCGCCATATGGGCACTGCAGCGGAGAGGCGGAATGCTTCTGGCCGAGTAAACTGGAAGAGAATTTCCACTAGAATTTTTATCGTGACTCACCGAAAAAAAAAAAAAAGTAGAAAAAGTAAAGAGGTTTTCTTAAAAAAAAAAAAAAAAAATCTGTTCAGGGTATAAAATTTAGCTCCGTGCCGCTGCTCCTGGTGCAGGCTTTGCTTGCCGGGGATTCTTGGGACACAGAGGGTCGGTGGCTGCGTTTCTGGCTGGGGAGGAAGGGGCCGCGGGGGCGGGGGGGCAGCCGGGCAGCGAGCGGGGGCGCGGGGGGCTGCGGGGGCGCCGGGGGCTGCGGCTCCCGCTCCGCCGCCTCCCGAGCATCCCCAGCGGAGGCACAAAGCGGGGCTGCTTCCCTCCGAGGAGCTGGTGCTGCCAGAGCGTGGGTGCCCCCCACGCGGGAGCGCGCCCGGCGCGGGGCCGCCCGCAGCAGAGCGTGGCGGTGTCGGTGCCTCTCCTCTCTCCCGGCCGTAGGTCCCCGCTCCCGCAAACCAAAGAAGAAGAACCCCAACAAGGAGGACAAGCGGCCACGCACCGCCTTCACCGCCGAGCAGCTGCAGAGACTCAAGGCCGAGTTCCAGACGAACCGGTACCTGACGGAGCAGCGGCGGCAGAGCCTGGCCCAGGAGCTCGGGCTCAACGAGTCCCAGATCAAAATCTGGTTCCAGAATAAACGAGCCAAGATCAAGAAGGCGACGGGCAGTAAGAACTCCCTGGCAGTGCATCTCATGGCCCAGGGGCTCTACAACCACTCCACCACGGCGAAAGACGGCAAGTCGGACAGTGAATAGCCAAGGGAAAGGGGGGCTGGGAGGGAAGCGAGGGAGGGAGGGGGGAGGCCAGGGTGGGGGGGGCTGTTTGCAGTCCAAGTTTATACAATGCAATAATTTAATTAAAAAAATAAAAAGAAACATAAGGGCCAGTGTATAAAGATTATACCAGCATTAATAGTGAAAATATTGTGTATTAGGTATAATTCTGCAATATTCTATGTATATATAATTTACAGGTAAGGTGGTGTAAAAATCCAAGATATCTGATTATAATTTTTTTTTAAATTTTTTTGTTGGTTGGTTGGTTTTGGTTTCGGGGGTTTGGGCTTGTTTGGTTTCGTTGGTTTTTTTTTGATTTTTTTTTTTTTTGGTTGTATGGAGTTTTTAGATGCTATCTTTACGATTTTTTTTTTAAGCTTAAGTTACTTTTTTTATAGACTTAAGCGCAGTTTTAATGGACATTGGACGCTGTTTTTTGAAATTCAAAAAAAAAATTAAAAACAACTTTTGCTGAAGTCCAAAGATTTTTATTGCTGCATTTCACACGACTGTGAACCGAATAAATAGTTCTCCTATTTGTTCTATGAGTTTAAACTTTTTTTTTCACCCCACCCCTAACTTTTTCTCTTTTTTTTTCCTTTTTTTTTTCCTTTTTTTTTTTTTTTTTTTTTTTGATGGTTGTAGTGGTTTTTGGTTTGGTGGCTTTTTTTGGCTTTTTTTTGGAGTTGGGGTGTCTGGGGTTGATTTTGGGGATAGACGAGGAGAATTTAATTTTAAAAGAAAGAAAAATATAAGTAACGTTAGGGAAACAAATCTCAAAGCACCGTCTCGAAACATGCCCGGGGGCCTTTCCTGAGCCTCTACTCCTTCATCACCGCCAGCGAGAGCCACGGGCGTCCGTGGATGCGGAATGCAGGCGTGGATGCGGGATAGAGATGGGGTTAGCACCCCCCCTTCCAACTTGTTGGGAAAACTTCGGGAACCCCGTCTCCGAAAAGCGGGAGCCCCTCCGGGATACTGCTCCCTCACGGCCCCCGTGCCCCTCCGCGGAGGGCAGCCGAGGGATGGGACCCGGCTCCGCTCCGGCACCACCTCCCCGAAACATTTGGGAGCGTTTTAGCCCCCCCTCCCCCCCAAAAGTACCATTTTCAGTTGTTCCTTCCCCTCCGCAGCGCGGTCCCCGCTGGCGCGACGCTCCGCGGCAGCGTGCGGGTGGGTGCTTCTCCCCACACCCCCTTCCCCACGCAGACACCTCCCTGTAATCGGAGTTTTTGGGGGGTTCGAGGCGCTGTGCTGCGTTGAACCCGTTTGTCCCGGAGCGTGGGGTCCCTCTGCCCGCTCCGGAGGGGGGATTTGTCCCGCGTGGGCCTGGGTGTGCGTGGGCGGCTGCTCAGGAACGGGTTCTCCTGCGACGCTGTTTGTGGGGGGGAAAAACTTCTCGCTTTGCCTTAAAACCTCTTTATTTTGCAGCTCTAATAGATACACACTGTACATAGTAGTATAAAATTAAAAAAGAAAAAAAAAAGAAAGGAAAAAAAAAAAGAAGGAAAGAATCCAGCTATAAAATAAAAACTGTAATTTTAAATTCTGTGAATAACCATCAGCTGCTTAGGAGCCAGGATTAAATGACTTTGCCTTTTAGCAAGAAAGCAAAGGATTTTTTTTTCTTCTCTCCAGTTTATAAAACATGTGCATTTTACAATTGCAGTATCAAATATTTATAATCGGATGAAATATGAATGTTTCTATTTACAACTGTGTTCTCAACATTGTGAACATTCTCGCTGCATTTTGTGTGTTTCGATTCTCGAGGACTGCATTAAATAATTAAAAAAAAACCCAACCAAACAACCCCCTTTATTACGAAATCAAACCCGTGGCACTCAGACGTTACAATGGAGCTACTCGGGAATATGTATCCCTAAATGTTCATTCAGCCTTTAGACTGCACTTCTGAGCGTTGGAGCTGGAATTAGAAGTATTTCGTAGTTTCAACTCTTTACGGGGGTGGGGTTGGGGCGGTAAAATCCGTGGCGATTTATGAGAGAGGTGGTTTTGCAGCCAGGCGTTTCATCAGCCTTTTGACTTAATGAGGAAACTTTGGGGGATTCATTTCTAGGCTGAAGGAGAGGACGAACGCCAGCCGGCACTGAGCCCCTCTCGGGCACTCCTCCTGCTCAAAAGGAGCTGGAAACGGAAAGGAAAATCTCTTTAATCTCACGTACTGTCAACAGGTTTCACCTTTTCAAGACTTTAAATACCCGGTGGTGTGATGCTCTGACAGACTGCGTTTGGAAAACCTCTGCTAGAAAAACCCGTAACCCTGGAGCTCGGGAAGAGGGGATGGAATATTGCCGATGCCACGCCACGAAACCAGGCACCCTGTAAAATACTTGGCGACCCCGGGAAATGACAGTACCACGATTTTAGGACAGGCTGGACAAAAATAAAACGATCATCCGCCTTGCTGCGACAAAGGGCACAAGAGCTCCGAAATAGCTTTCCGCAGGCAGGAGAGGGAGGAAGGGCAGAGCCTCGCTCACCCTCAGGGTCGCTCCTGCTGCAGGGGACACGCTCCCAGATAAAACCAAAGAGATGGTGGTGGGGGAAAGGGTGTATTTAAAATTTTATTTTGTATTTTATTTTTTTTCAAGCTGCTACTTTGGGATATAGTCTTCAAAGGGCAAAATTCTCCAGGAGCGGAGCTGCCGCTGGGATGGTGCACCAAGGGCTTCACCTGCCCGGAGGAGTTGGGACAAGGGCTGAATGCGGCGGGAATGCGGGGGTGCTGCCAGGATACTGCGGGCTCCTGCTTCCCGTCTTGCTTTATTTTCCCAGCCTCTCTGGTTTGCGTGCTTTTGATATATATATATATTTTTTTTTTTTTTTTTTTTTGGTCATCTTCTCCAATGGAGGCAGGTGATTTATTATCCCTTGGGAGAAAACCGATGCCAGTGGGCATTAAAGAAGAGTTTTAAATCTGGCTTGAAAAATAGCTCCCGTTGTCCGATGGTACAAAACGGCACCGTGGGTGCGTTACACGAGGGTGGATAAGTCCCACGGAGATATTATTCGTATTTTTTTAGGAAGTCACTAAACCTGCAGTGGGGGAAAATTTGGCCCTGCTCCTAAGAGTGCAGGCAGAAGTGGAGTTTCCACCTGTCCTCACCCAGCCTGTAAAAAATGCTGGGAACAGAAAACAGATGTGTGACACCAGTAGGAATACGTAGTTTTAGTTTAAAAAAAAATGGTAGTGAAACTTCTCCAGGCTAGTCCAGTCTGTGGAGCAAGGACATACAATATCTCGCTGCTGCTTGGATTTTATCCAGAGCAGAACACCAAATATTTGCCCTTGGTAAGCCGTGCCTTCAGTGGGAGCAGCGAATGCCTCACATGGGCTGTACTTCTCACCTGCCTCCGATATTTTGGGGAGCGCTTCCTTGGGAAGAGGCGCAGGTTCGGAGGGACTCGCTCCGCTGCTGCCTTCGCCAACCTTTGAGTGGCTGCTGCTTCCCGTGCGCCGGCAAGGACGCGCTCCCACGCCCGGGCAGAGGCTCCCCGCTGGCTCGGGAAGGACGGCACAGCTGAATTAGCCCTCGATAATCTAAAATTTTAAATTATTTTAAGAGAAGGAACTGCCGTACAAGCTCCTTTTGCAATTTTAGCAAAGCAACGACCTCTTCCTGAAGCAGCCTTTTTGTTTTGGAAAAGGCAAAACCCCAGCCCCAACCCACAACAGCCCCGAAGCCGAGCCTCAGCCTCCCCCAAAATCCGGCTGCGCCGGGGCAAGAGCAGAGGCAGAACTGGCCCTGGAGTCCCAGGGCTGGCAGCGTTTTTATCCTGGCAGGCAGCTCTCATTGAGATTTCCCTCCCCCATCTAGTGGGGCAGGTTCTTTCTCCTCCAGCCAGAGCAGCAGAGTCCAAAAAAAACCAAAAAATTTTAAAAAGGAAAAAAACAAACTAACTAACCGAACAGCCAACCCAGGGAAGGATTTCAGGGCCGAACAAAAATACATCTGCACTTGCCCGGCGCCAACCAGCCCCTCCGTGTAATTAATTAAGCGTATTTTCCCCGTAACTCTGTTCAATGGGCATCTGAGCACTGAGGTTTAGTGAAGGTGTTCCTCCGCTCCCTGTTAACGCAGGATATGGCACACGCGATGTACAAACCCACACCCAGGCACTATATATGCAAATGTCCGCGCCATTGATTGTGAAATGCATATCAGAGTTAGAGGGGGAAACTATTTAGCTAGCTCGGGTTTGTGGAAAAAAAAGTAATTCTGTATCCCGCTGATTTAATATCCGACCGCCACATTCAATCCCCGCCCATGCAGCTATCAAAAGTACCCCTGGGATGTTTGGATATCATCTCCAAACTAACATCTGTGATTATGAAACGCTCAGAAGGGGAAGGTTAATAACAACTTGTTTCAAAGGGCCACGAGTCAATTTTATAAACAAATTCGCGTCGTCTTAAAAACAAACAAACAAACAGACAAACAAGCAGAGCGGAAGCTGGCACCCACAGACAGGGGCCGGACCTGGGTATTCGGGCCGGGTTTGTGCCCGCTTCCCGCAGGGATGGAGCCGAGGCAGCCCAGGACGGCCCCGGGAGCAGCAGCCGGAGACGGTGGGATGTGCAGGGGGAGAAGTTTGAGCTGTGACAGTCCGGGGGATGCTCTGTGGCTCCGTCAGAAACGCACCCAGACACATTTGGGAAGCTTAAGGTAGTCCTGGGTTTCTGTACAGAAAGTTGGGACGGTCCCTGCCAGCGGAGCTGGGTTCTGTGGAGCTGGAGAGGGGGCAGGTCTGGGCTGTGCAGCGCTAGGGACGGGTATCCATGCCCCCTCACACACACCGAGACCAGCCTTGCACCTAAAACCAGC
>NW_024581137.1:51216645-51311645 GCF_017639235.1 Corvus kubaryi | reverse complement strand
TTTGTTTTGTGGATTTTGGGTGCACTCAAACTACGGGTTTTTTATTCTCCTAATCTGATCTAAGTAATCAAGGGGTTGCAGCATTGCAAAATTTTTAAGACCAAAAAAACCCCCGAACCCTCTAAGAACCATTCTTAGCATCTTTAACTGAAATACTGCAGTCCAGCATCTGCAAACATCTGCATGTGATCAAGGTGATACACTTACTGAATCAGTAAGAAAGACAATGTGAGGGGAGAGGACCTGCCCTTCTTCCCTGTGGGGTATGAATTTACCCTGCCCCGGGTAAATTCTTGCTCAAACCCCAAACTGGCAGATTGAGTCAGAGTTTGAAATGATTATCCAACTTTAGAGTGTTCATCATAGTGATGTCTTTTCCTCCTCACAAGCACACGTATTTCTGTTGCTAATTGTAGCCCCAATTATTCTCTCTCATCCCATAGGGGAATAAACCAGCAAAGCAGTTGACCTACTAGTACATACACCTGGGAGGACCTTTCCCACACAGGGTCTCCTCTAGTTTGGGATTTGGAGGGGACACTCAGGTCCCCACAGGCGTTAACTGCTCCCCAGGGGTCTCTCCTTGCTGTGCTCCAGTCAAGGGAGTTACATTCCACACGTCAGGAGGTGCAGGATTCGTCCCATGTGAAGGACAACTGTCACTTTATTAAATAGTGACATCAAGGATCGTCTGCCTGGCAATAGCTGTGCCTCGGTTCACAGCTCTGCACTCAGAAACCAGAGCTTCTCCTGATCAGGGAGACCACTTTTCATAACCTCATCCCACACACTTTTGCAGGCGGTAATACATCCCAGTGAGACTATTAAACAAATAGGGTCTTAAAAATCTTATCTCAGATCTTGCTCAAACATGAGATTTTTGTAATCATAAATGCTAAAATACCGCTCACATTTAAGAGCGATAACTGCAAGCAGGATTCAGGCTTGCCTGACATTGCTGCAGTCCAGGCAATTTATAGTTAACACATAACTCTCTTGACAAACAGCTCAGATGACAACATACCTATAATTATAGTTCTATCTGATCACGTCGCCTGGGGAAAAGGAAGGTGATACTGCAAACGCAGAGGGGCTGCATCCTACTCTCTATCTCCCAGCCGGTGCTCCAGACTCCCTTGGACCTCTCCAGGAATTACTGCTGGCTATTCAGTGCTGTGAAGGGATCTGCTAGGGATGCTGTGCACTCACCTGTGCCTCCTTAATTTTGTGATCTGTGTGGTACCCACTTAGCGTGATGCTGGCAAATTAGAGCAGCCCAAAAACGCAGGCAGGTAATAGAAGCAGGGTAGGCTTGAGCTTGCGTCTTCTATCCCTGGGAGGTTTGCAGGGCTGGCAGATGGGAAGCCAAGCGCTTACACCGTCGTCATTGCTGGCACGGTGTCGCTTGTGTGCCAGCTCCCCAGGGTGGGGACCAGCTACCGTGGCTGTGCAAGGGACGGAAAGGCCAACGCATGACAAGGGGGATAGAGAGAGGCCACAGGGCTGGGGAAGCAGAAGGGTTTGTGTCCTCCATCCTCAGGGTTCATCCTGCCAAGGGTCACCTTCCTGTGGAGTTGCCACATCAGCCTGGGCCACCTCTTAGCTTGCCAACAGAGCTAATGCCCTTTGTACCCAGTCCTCCATTTGGCAATCTCTTTTCACCCTATGTGCAATCCTAAATATGAGAAAACCTCAACACAGCTGGCTCAGCTGAGAAGGTTTCTGCCTGTCCCTTTTTTTTCTCCAGGATGAGCACTTATCCCCATCAAACAAAACCCCATTGCGTGCCCAGTTTTTCAGGATGACCACGGTCTCTAGCACAGAGTGAGCACTGGTACTCTCTATTTACACTGCTAGCAGAGACACAAGGCTGTCCCTCTCCTTGTATTTGCTCTAAATACTCACTAGATTCCCAGGTCTAATATTTCCAGGTTGAATATTCTTATATGATTTTGCAGCCTTCTTTTTTTTTGGCTGAGATAGCAATGTTCCCTAATGTGTAAATTTTCCTGTTTTTTCCCTATTCATAGACCTTAAACTCTATCAATAACTAATTGTTTCATGTGTCTCAGACAAAGTGTAATCAACAGAGAGGATGGTGAAGAAGTGTGAAATGACAGAGTGACATTCTATGCTTAAATAAGCAAACTACACCCAAATCAAACAACGGCTCGAAAATGTTTCCATAATAAGGGTGCATAAATTATCTCTGTTACTTGGAAAGCTCCTACTTGCATCTTACCAGCCACATTTGTAGCATTCACAAGAGCTGATACACTCCGATCATGATAGACATGCCTCTGTTACAGTAATTATAAAATGCTTTGTGAAAATATCATTGTGTCTACAGAGCTACTGAAGTTGTACCGTCTCCTTGGTGTTTGTTTATTGCCTCTGTGAATTTAAAAAATATCATTAAAAAGAGGAAGAAGAAATACATTTGAAAGGAGATGGACCGCTTTTTGATATTTATTCTCTGCGAGGGATAAAATAAAATGTATCTCAGGTTGTGCCAATATGTGATATTCACCAGCTGGGTAGTGTAAAGGGGGTGTGATTCCTTGGAAAAAGATGGCCAATAATTCCAGATTGGATGGAAACATTTTAAGAAGATACACTGCTGGTTTCCTGTGTAAGATCTCTATCACACCTGCATTTGTACATATGTACAAGAAGGCTCTGGGAGAAGGAAGACTTTATGTGAGAGGGCCAAAGTCACCCAGGGCTGGGTGCTGCAGGTGGTGCTGCCTCTGGCTCCACACAGGCCCTGTGGATCCCGTGGAGGCAAGAAAATCTCTCCTCTCTCTTGCTCTCATCTCACGGTTTGAAAAGGGATTGCTAGTCAGTGCCTTTTTTATTTTTGGCATACTACATCTTGAAAAATAGCAACTTTTATTTTTTCCTTTAAAGGAAAATTCTGTACAGTTTAATCAAAAGCAGAGCCCTTACAATTATTTATTCAGTCTATAAAGCTCATCTTTTAATGTATTTTTTTTCCCCGTCAAATATTTTGTTTTGGTTGAATACATCTAACGAGGTAAAGCTATAAATAGTCAAAATTCTTTTAGGGTTACTGAAAACCTGGAAAATAATTATACTAATAAATGAAAAGGAAAACACAGTAATAAAAGAGATATGATTCGCTTTTAATTTTGTGGCTGCATTTATCATTACATGAAGGCAATATAAAACATCTGACCTGAACACGATTTTGGTCCTTATTACAATTGCTGCATTCATTAAAAAGACCATGTTAACTTTATTTTAATAGTGTAGAATCTTGGAGTACAAGTATTTTCAAAATTAAAATCAATCAACATAAGAAAAAGCCTTGAACAAATCTGAAATGCCTTAAAGGATTGTTCTGAATTGATTTTAACACACAATGTAAGAGGAAAATGTACTTGTATACTACTATTTTTATTATAAAAATGTATGTGGAGGAAGTTTGGAGAGAAATTGTTCACAAGCATTGAAGTGCAAAGTGTGAAATATTAAATATACTCCTTTTTTAAAAATAAATTTCCCAGTTTTAACAAGCCAAGAGGGTATGAATGCATGAACAGCATCGGCTGTATTTCAAATTAACCATAGCAAGCCCTTCCACGTACCTGGAAAACCTGATCCGTATGCTGAGATTTTGTATGTTAATTTATACTGCAGAGTCCTTAACATCTGACATCGGCTGTAACATTACAAGTTGTGCTATGACTTTATTAAGGGATGATTTCCAAAGCCCTAAAGAATACTTATTATGTTGTAATATATATTTCTGAAGAGGATTAGGTCTTTGATGCTAAAACCTAGACGTTTTAAAAGCGAGTTTACTGAAATGAAAAAGATTACATGTGTTCCTTTGTGTTGCACCAGGTAGAGCTTTTCCACCTTCATTTCAACTCCGTTTCACAAACCTCAGTGGTATCATGACCGAGAAATGCATTTAAAATCGCTCAGAGTTTCATCACTGAAATGGGATATTCCAGAAAAGGACCCGGGGCTTGTGCTGAACCACAAACTGAATAGGTAACAATGGGAAAAAAACTGGAAAAATACAGAAAACCTGGGATACATCCCTCCCTGCAATGTGTTCATGTTAATATCAGACTGAGCAGCAGCTGGATTTCAAGGTCTGTGTCTGATTTTGGATGCCAGTCTTTTAAAAGGATTGAAAAAGTTGAACAAATAGTAAGAACAATGTAAAAGTTTAGAAAACTTGACCTGTGAGAAAAGACTGATGAAACTGGGTTTGTTTAATTTAGGAAAGAGAGGACGGGTAATGGTTTTCCAGGATGTAAAAGGTTGTTGCAGGGAAAAACACCATCAGTTGTTCTCCAGATCCACTGGGGGTAGAACGAGAAATAATCAGTTTAATTTGCAGAAAAAAAAAAATGTAGGTTAGATATTAGCTAAAATGTCAAACTATAAAGAGAGTTAAGCACTGGGAGAGGTTACCTGGGAGTACTGCAAAAAGCCTGGCGCAGGAGGTTTTTGAGGCTGGGTTAGGGGAGCAGTGGGGGGTGCTCCAGGTACAGGACCTGCCTCGGGCACGGGACACAGCAGGTCCACGTGCCCAACTCTGCAGCACTGCATGTTTGCCACCAGAGAAATAGAACAATTCAACTTCATTGCAGAAATGTCTGGTCAGGTTGGGATTTTCAGACCGAGGGCATGTTGTAATTTTGTTTGAAATAGCCCATTTTTCTGTTTTAAGCATCAGGAAAAACACTTTTCTTTTGGCATTCTCCTCACAATTAATTGACATATCAGCTCTCAGGTCAGTCCCTATTTTAATATATACATTTATGTGTATATATATATATATATATATAAATCTAGCTTTTAAATAGGAAAACTGAATTATTACCTTCTGCAAAAGCAGAAAGCTTCTTTTATTTTCCCTCCCTGCAACCCTTGCCAGTACATCTCCAATACACGTTCCCCAGAGCCCAGCAGCCAAATCAAACTTGCCTTTCCCTGTGGGATGGCTCATAAATCTCTTGGTCCTCAGCACTGAAGTCTACTGTATCCCCAAGGTCACTTCATGAGGAGATATTGGATATTGGTCGATACTGCTTTTCTCCTGCAGGGAAAATTCAACTTTTTGTTACTATGGTAAAATGTATTTGCTCAGAAGGGAACTTTCTCAGACACCCATTTGAAACAGCACCATGAGTGTGAGTCCCCTTGCAAGATCTGCAGCACTGAAAGCCCCTCCACACCTGGGGTTTTGCAGCAAAAAGAGCGATATCTTGTTTTTTCTATTGTAAACTGAGGGAAGGGAAGGGAAGGGAAGGGAAGGGAAGGGAAGGGAAGGGAAGGGAAGGGAAGGGAAGGGAAGGGAAAGCTTTTTCTTTTTTGGGAATTTGTAAACAAATGTAAATCACACATGGACAACTGAAGTTTTTATTAATGTACACCACAAAGGCGTTAAGCACAGATATCAATAAGAGACTGTAAGAAATCTGGAATGAGACTTACAAGTTTAGCCTGACCCTACAGACAGTAGCTGTCATGCTCTTTCTTCCCTCTTTCCTGTGATCCTGCTCACTCCCACACCTGGGTTTGCATGGAGTCCTGTGTCCTGCCACATGCACTCCCATCCTCCCTGCTTGTGGGCAATGAAGCTGGTGCAGGGTCTGGAGCACAAGTCTGATGAGAAGTGGCTGAGGGAGCTGGGGGTGCTCAGCCTGGAGAAAAGGAGGCTCAGGAGTGACCTTATCACTCTCTACAACCACCTGAAAGGAGGCTGTAGCCAGGTGGGAGTCAGTTTCTACTCCCAAATAACAAGTGATAGAACAAAGAGAAACAGTCTGAAGTTACGGCAGGGAAGGTTTAGATTGGATATTAGGAAAAATTTCTTCACTGAAAGGGTTGTCAAGCATTGGCACAGGCTATCTGGGACAGTGGTGGAGTCACCATCCTTGGAGGTATTTATAAGACATGTAGATGTGGCATTTTGGGACATGGTTTAGTGGTGAACTTGGTGGTATTGGGGTAATGGCTGGACTCAGTGATCTCAGAAGTTTCTTCCAAGCTAAATCAATCTATGATTCTATTTTTCCTTAGGTAGTTGCAATGAGTACCACACTTCGTGGATGTCTGGAGCAGGAGTGCAAGGCCTCAGTCAGAGGGATGCTCATGAGATCATAGCCAATGGCTTAGGACAGGAGATCCTTGGGAGAATGGATCCTGGTTCTTCCACTGAATCTGTATTTTCTATTAAACTGGCACTGGGTAAGATACAGAAAGTCTAGAAGAAGCTCTCCTTAGCCAGGGACCAGGTTTGGTGGGGCTCCTTTTGGGGGATGCAGCAGCTGGTTGCAGATCCAGCAGTGCAGGCTCAGCCTCTCGCCCTGTATTGTCACAAGTTTTCCTGTTACAGGGACAAATGTCTTTGTCTTTATCAAGGCAGCTGGAAACCTGTATAAACCTTAAATGTGTTTTAAATTGATGAGATGAAAAAAAAAAAGGAGGGGGATGTGAATGGAGCACGTTTGTGCAGTAGCTCAACTTGAGAAGAAGTGTGTAAATCTGCACTCTTTTCATCCAGCTCTGTTCTCTTCTCAAAGAAAATCCCCAGTGAAATACTATTCAGAAAAAGAGTCACTTTCAAACATGGGAAATGACAGTGCTTTTAAAGCAGCATCTACATGCCCCAAATCCAGGGAAACCTTAAAGACACAGCATGAATCTGTGTTCAAGCACTGACGTCGTGGCACTTTCAGACATGGAATAAAACTGTATGTGATAGAGGAGTTGCTTGCCAGGCTCTGTGTGCCAAACAGACCCTGACTGTATCCTGTGTATTAAACCAAACACTTCTCTTGCACAGTAAAAAAGAACACAGATCTGCAAGAGCTGAAACAAACACCCACAGGTGCTACTGGAAGTGAGGGCACTGTGTTTAAGTGAGGTGTCCCCACCTCACAGCCAGGTGTCCTCAAGGTACTCAGCACTGTTGGGTCCCTCCCCAGCACAGGGGAGCTTGTGTCTGTTTACAGGGTATTTGCCCACTGCTCCTACCCCTAAACTGTGCTTTTCACTGTTTCTGTTGACAAGGTTCAGCAAAGGATGATTTAGGGTATTAGGAAGGTTTTAGAAAGGAACGTCTCTATTTTCCCCAGTAGCAGAAAATCCCTGTCCAGAACTGCACCCCATTACTTTGTCTTATTGGTCCCCGATGTTGCCAATATTTGCAAAATTTCTGTACCAGATGTTCTCTCACTGTAACAAAGATCTCTTATTATGGCCCTTTCTTACTTAGTACTTCTCCCCAGCAAATTCTTTTTTTTATAGAAAGATATTTAAAATAGGCTCCTCTTACTTTCTGCAAACCTTTGTATCGACTCCCAAAGACTCTTCCATATACCTGGGCTCCCTGGCCTGGCTTCGCTTCCTGTCCTCCACCTTCTGTGAAGCACCCTTTCTCCACTTTCTTCCATCTTGACAAATGGACTTGCACATCACTGAAAAAGAAAAAGAAAAAGAAAAAGAAAAGAAAAAAAAGAAAAATGAAAATTCAAACAGGCACAAGAGCATCAATTTTCCCCATTTTTGGTTGTGTTGGTACTACAACTGCAAAGGTCCTTGTTTTCCATCCCTCTATCCTCAGCCTTTCCTCCCCTGAGCATCCCTCTATCTGGCTGTCTGCACAGTGCCTCTCCCGTTCCCGTTCTCATTTCCATCCTTTTCTTTGACTTGCTGCTCCCGAGGAGCTTCCACCCCTCTCTCCATGGTAGCTCACAGGCTGATCAGACACACAGGGAAAGGTTTGGCTGTGCAGAGCCTGTGCCTCCCTCCTTCCCTGGGCTGGAGGTGGAGCGGGTGCTGCACACAAGGGGTATCCACCAAGCCATGACCTGGGTTTTGATCTCCCTTCTCTGGGGTGTTTATTGATACCTGATTTAGCACCCCAAAATCAGGTCTTCAGAGGAGGCAGTGACATGAACCTCAACTCCAATATTTGATTCTTTCTTTTTTCTTCTCCTTTCTGGTCCTGTCTCTCCATGCACACTTCAAGTGGGTCTGGCAGCCACAAATTCCTGCAGCCACTTTGCTGCATGCCCACTCCTTCACCAGATGCTGATGCTGTGGGCCATGACCATGCCCAATTTGCTGTTGAAACAAGAAAGAAATGGTGAAAGACAGACCCAGCTTTGCCATCACACACTCCAGCTTGTGGGGATAAGCACCTTCTGGCGTGGACTCTGCGTCTGTATTATTCTGCCTTTTCATAACTCAATCCTGCCAGCCTCTGAACTATTTTTATTGCTCTCCTCTGAATAATTTTCAATCTGTCACTATCTTTCAGGTAATATGGTGCCCATAATTAAATACTGCAGGCGCTACCGCACCAGAGCCATATGCAGACGGACTATTACCTCCTTGTGCTGTGATGTCTTCAGCCCCAAATCAAATTGGTCTTTTTTTGCTGCCATATCTCAAGGCAAACTCCTGTTTAATTTACTCCACACTATCATCTCTAGATCTCTCACAGCATTATGGCTTCTCGGGTTTTTATCACTGATTGAATATCTGGGGTTTAGATTATTTTTCCACAAATGTTGTAACTTCTATTTTCTGTGTTGAATCTCATTTTATTCTCCACTCATTTTTCCTGCCTTTTCAGAGTCCTTTACATTATTTTTGCTTTCATATTTGGGATTTTCAAACCCACCCAGCTTAGTTCAGTTTGCATATTACATCCACAAAACATTCACTTCTTCCTTTAGATCAGTGACTCTTGGTAAATAAGCTCCCCATTGAGAGAATCATTTCAGCACGTGCTTATAACCTTTAGGATTCAACAGTGCTCAGTTATGGGATGGAGCACATGTTAGAACACTCATTAGCTTGGTAATAGGGACAGCACCTTTCATATTTGATGTGCAGCAGGTTTCTGCAGCCGGGTTGTGGTGAGGGAGGGACGTGGAGCAGAGGATACAGCAAATGTCACTGGTGCAGCAAACCCATCACAGGCTGCCAAGAGCATCCACACATCCTCACCTGTGTGCCCAGGGCCTGCATCAGGGTTTTGCCCTGTTGAGATGCCACGAGAGGCTGCCCCAGATCAGCTCGTGGCCATTCCCCTGTTCTTTCTGCTGAGGGACGTTCGAAGCCATGTCAATCTGAATTAATGTTGGGAGTGAGATGCTGGGTGACAGCAGTGACTGTTTTATTAAAATCCAAGGACCCAACTGAGCAGTCCTGAACTGTGCTCACATGAATAATCCCACGTATTTTGAGCACCAGGCCTGAATTCACAAATTTTCTGTTTCTATAAGAAGGAACTCAGTGTTTGGTGGTCAAAATTTTCTTTATGTAAATCCATGCTGTTTCTTTTCTCTGTTAACCTCTAAGTTCATAATCTCACCAAAGTCAATGGAAAGATGCACTTTGGCTCCCAACATCTTCAGATTTGGCTGCAAGGATTTACCTACCTGGATAAAAATATCTGGAATATCTACAGTGAAATAAAATCATTCCCAACATCCAAAATACATTATTTGGATAATCTGATCTACAGCAAAAGAGCATTTGTTTCTGGAAATCTCCACTCAAAAAAGATGATTATTTGGAAAGAAAACGTCATTATTTGGGGATATTGCCCACATGGGAAGGTGCTCCAGAGCAGCTATTTCTTAGTCTGGGATGCAGGGTGGTGGGTGGTGACAGAGTGGCTTATTTTGTCTGAACTCCCTACATAGACAAGCTCAAACTGATGTTTGCTTTATAATGTTTGTTCCTTTACTTGAATTGGTACAGTAGATCTGTTATCTTTTCTAGAAAAACAGGACCAGCTTTCTTCTGGCATCATAACATTTTCTTCCTAACTTTCCTACAGCTCTTCAGCTTTTCATTAAGAAAAGCAAATAAAGTGGCAGTGCTTTATGAAATTTGTTAATTCCCTTAGTGGTGAAGAAATCCAGGTTAGGTAGTTTATATAAATGGCCACATTTTGTAGAACGAGACTGAATTGCTTTTTTTCTTCTCCTTGTCCTTAAGAAATTCCATTTCAGATCCTGTAGATATTTGGGTAAACAGGTTTGTTGTAGGATTACTCGGAAAAGCCATTTTTAAGTAATATTTAAGAATACTTGAGGAAAAAAAAAGTGATGATGTGATGCTGGAGAAGGCTGGCTGATGGAAAGCTGGTTCCTGATGGGGAGGCTTCCACCCCCAGCTCAGGGAAGACCAACACAGACTCTGACCTTTCTGTCCACTCAGATGAACTCACTCGGCCTCAGGTTGGAGGAGCAAATGCTCATCGTGAACAACTTGGCATCAACATGCACCTCACAAACAATTTTCAGAAAACACCATGCAAGGCTATTTAATAACTGACATCTCAGAAAGCTGCAATACCCTTCCAGACAGCCCATGACCAAAAAAGCAGAAAAAAATTGAACAGATAATTTGCTACATGTTTTCCCACTCTTTTTACCTTGGCTTGCTTATTTATTTTACTACGTTTTCTGACCTTCCTACAAAAATTTCCTCAATTAATTTTATTCGTATTAAGAATAATTTATTTTTTAAAAGTTCATCAGTCCAGCCATTTTTTGATTCACCCTTAATTTAATCCCCTTCTAATTAATTAATGGGCCTGCTGTCTCTCTAGAATGTCTTTTCCCTTTGATATACATTTTAAAACCCTTTTAGAGTTCTTTGGTTAGCTTTAAATTCTGCCCCAACCCCTTATCCTTATTATTTCCCTTATAATCCCTAACTGAATTTGAGTATGCTTGTTTGATTCCTTCCCCTGTCCCCTCTTGCTTTCTAATTTTGACTACAGATTTTTTTTTTCTTTTTTTTTTTTAATTAAAAAAATTAATGCCTCAGATCTTTGCATAGTCCCTTATGAAGCCACACTGGCCATTTCTTGTACTCTCTGTTCTTCATTTTGAGAGGAGCAGGAGTCTCTTGCAGCTTAATTGTGGTTTCTTGCAGGAGTCCCCCTGCTTCCCCTCCCACTGGTGGCTGTACAGTATTCCTCCTCCTCTTCCTCTTTTCCCTCCTCCTCCTCCTTCTCCTCTGCAGACTTTTGTTAAATACAGTATGCACAGCACATACCAACCTTTTAGATCCACCAGATTTCTCCCTCATTGGTATATAAAAATACCTGCTTAAAGATTTACATCCAGACAGGCTTTTTCCTGTCCTTTGCCTTCTTTCTGGAATTAAATCCCCTTCCAGAAGGACCAGAGGATGCTGCTCCTTTTGTTAGCTTCAGATTCCTTTTTTTAAAATTGTTTTCCAGCAACTGCAGCTGCAAGGTCACAACTGATCCATGGCCAGTGTTTTGGCACATTTCATACATTTCACCTGAATATAGCTGAAACCAGGGCCAGATCCTGTACAGGGGTAAATCTCTGCAGCCTTTTTCTCCCTTAGACCTGCTTTCTGCAGGCAGCAGATGCAGCTCAAAGTTCCTCAAGACACTTGGGAGCGATTTCAAAGCCCTTCTAATTTTCCTGATAATATTGGCACTCCTGGGTGCTGGTTTCCTGGTAGCTTAATTTTTTTTTTCTATATATATAAACCTGCCAATGTTGATAGCTTGAGTTTCTGGAATCAACTCTCAGTCTTCATGAAGCTATTTTAATTAGAATGGGAGGGCTCTGTTAACTAAAAGTGGAAGAAATACTGATATGAGGATGCTCTGAAATGTGCTCAGCCTAGCGAGCATCTTGTAACTCCTTGTGAATGCTGAACTGTAAGAAATTTTAGACAGAGTTGGGGATGGGTGACTTTTTCCTCTCCTTTCTTTCTCTCTCTTTTTTCCTGTCATTTTTCCTTTCTTTTCTTTTTTTTTTCCATCCTCTTTTTTGTCTTCCCCCCCCCCTTCCCCCTCATTATCTACTACTACCACCTAAAATCTTTTGTTCTCACATCTGTAAAACACCACATTCCGAGCCACCCTTCTCACAGCTCGCACGGTAACCCAGGAGCTTTGCCGTATCTCCCCCCCATCCCTGAGCCCACATTCGGTGCCTTACAGTCCTGTCCTGTTTGTCTACACCCACTTGGGTTTAGCTCCTGGCTCTTTCTCCCTGCCGAGCCTTGGCCCCGGTTCCCTCCGAGCTGCCTTTGATGCCAGCGGACCCCGGAGGGCCGATCGTGCACCCGGGACAGGCGCGGCCGAGCCGGGCTGAGCGCGTTCCCCTTGTCCCGACAATTGTTCCGACTCCTCGCCACTCCACGCTCCCGTGAGTTTCCTTTCCCCTCTCCGCTGCCCGCACGGCCTCGGTTGGCTCTCCCGCGCCTCCTGGGCGCAGTCACATCTTCACACGGGGCTGCTTTGGCTTCCCCTTCAGGGACACTTCGCCTCTGCCTCTGCAGCAGATTTTTGGCCATTTGGGGTTGGGGTTTTTGCCATCTTCTGCCGGGGCTGGGCTTTTTTTCCCGGAGTGAGCGTTGTTGTGCAGGCTGCCCCAATATTGATTCCCAGTCCTCCTGGACTCTTATTTTATTTCATTCAATGTTGGCACCATATGGCAGCTATGGCAACTGAATATATAACCCTATTCAGTTTCTGACTCCAGTCTGGTCTGTTAAAGGGCTTCATGTTCTGGTCGGGAGAAAAAAAAAGTGATTCCTATAGCACATAGTGGTGGAGAAGTTCAGATAACACTTTGCTGCCTGTAATGTCCCCCTCTTCTGATATGACAAACAGCAAAAAATAAAGAACATAAAGAACATAAATATATTTGACAGGGTTTCACATAGGACAAGGATATATGCTATTGAAAGAGTAACAGGTCAGTTTGAATTAATAGCAGTTACAGCATCTATAACTATATAACATATAGTTATAAATCACAACATGTGTAGGGACCATGAGCAACATATTCGTGCTCATTTTTGTTCCACTGTATTTGCAGAGAAAGCTGTAACCCACTGCTTCTCAGGAAGCCAGCTGCTAATAAAGAACCTGGCTAATAAAGGGCAGAAATAAATGTCTGAGGGAAATATTTAAAAGCATGCCAGTGACTTAGGGACATGTGTCAGTTGGGACCCATCATTTATTTAGGCATTTTCAGAAATGGAAGTGGAGCGCATACTCACTCACATGAGTAGTTTTACTTGTGCACTGCCTTTGAATTCAAGTTAAGGTTACTCATGTGCATAACTCTCCTCAGGACTGGGCCCTCTGGCTGTTTCTTCCTCCTGAAAAGATACTGAGGGAACTAATTTTTCTGATGATTAATCTCAAACGCTGCACCTGCAGTGCCTGCTTTCACTTGAATGAGAAGAGATTGATTTATCTAGCTATCTTTCTGTCTGTCTCATTATCCATCTCCCATAGCATCGCAGTACCTCGGAAAATGATGACGAACTTATCTTCCCAACAGCCGTATGGGGCAGGATGGAATTATCTCCACTTGCCAGATGGGGAGATCAAGGTAGGAATCAGAAAAGTGACATGCCTGAGGTCATGTAAGAAGTTAGTGTCAGAGCCAGGCAGTGCAAAGAGCTTCCTGGACTCCCAGACCCATGCCATAATTCCAGCGCCATCCAACTGCTTTTTAGATCCCCAGCAAAGGATTAATAAATCCTGCTGCCCAAACCCAGCTCCGCTTCATGGTGGAGCAAAACCTTGCTGTGGTCCAGCACCAGTGATTTCCTACACTGCTGCTTGAGCAGAGACCTGAAAACACACACGCCCTACTGCATGCAAGGTAGCTGCAGGGGGCTAGAAGGAAGGAGCAGTTTCTCATGCGCTTTAAGATTGAGCAAAATGTCACTATCAAAATTAGGATAAAAAGTAGACATCCCCTGAGGTTCCTCCTGCAATCCCTGTGGTGTAGGAATCTGGTTGGCAGGAGCAGGAGTGAGGAGTGTGAGCATGGGGGGCTGCTTGGGGAGAGCCCAGTGACAAGTGTGGCATGGGCAGAGCAGGGCTGGGGTCTCCTTTGGGGGGGTGAATGTGTGAGGGGTCAGCTGGGTGTTCCCACCACTTGGACCAATGGCAATCCAGTCCTGGTCATGCTGTGTGGAGAGAGAGCCCGTATGCCAACCTCCCTCGACACAAGGTCTTTGCAGGAATATTTCAATTTTTGGGGGTGTGATTCTCTGCCATTGCAGAGGGCTTTTCCCACAGCCATGCAGTTCCAGCCATCTCCCAAGGTGAGCCAACAGAGAGCAGCTCCAGGGTGAGGGACACCTGCCCAAAGTTCTTGTACACCTGGAGGAACCCATGCTTTTTGTCTGACTCCAAATCACAGCTTGAATACAGGCTCCTCTTAGGTGTTACCTGGACTCTGACCACCCCTGGTGCATCCTGTCCTGCCCTGCCAGTCCCAGCCAGCTGGAGTGCAGATCTGACCTGCTCCAAACAGGACCTGACTTCATGGTGATCCCACCAGGAGCATGCCATGAGAGAAGTCATTTGACAAACTCTCAGGTATCCCATGGTCAGAGGAGGGGACATTTTTGCAGATATTGATAAAGGCAGACACCAGCCAGAGCACTGAGCCCAGAGCAGGGACACTGAAGTTTCAGGCTTGCTGAGATGAATTCCTACACCTAAAAGGAAAATAGCATCAAATGACATTCCAAAAGCACCAGTTTTAGCTAACTTTTATGCTGCCCCAGTGCCCAGTAACACCTCCTACCCCCAGCACCAGCTGATGGTGGTGGCACTTCGATGCCTAGACATGTCCTAGCCAGGTGCCAGTGAGGCTGCTGGGGATGGCAGAACCCACAACAAAGCCAGCCTCTTTCTCCAGCCCCAGCCCCAGCCAGGCCCCAGGGGATATCTCTGCTGAAGGCTCTAACTTTTCCAGGCTTGTCAGCTCCATTACATTCAACAGTGCTACAAGCACGGAGAACCTCACCTTTCTTTTTTCTTAATGTGTGTCTTAATGTGCAGTCGATGGGGATAGTTATCTTGTCAGGGGCCTGGGGTGAGTGGGGCCTGATGGGCCCTGGCAGCCAGCAATAGTTCTTTGCACGCCGCTTTGTAGTGTGCACCCAAGTATTACAAGCCTGGGCGCAATACAAATAAATAATTAAGTGCATTTCCCGGGGCAAGAAAATGAAGACTTGGAGCTGTGGCAAGAACGAATGAGTACGAGACCTCTAGAGCTGCAGTGCACACACGCAGCGGGTGACTGACAGCGGGTTTCTTGCAGCCATCACATCAAAGACTCCGGGAAACTGCTGTGCTGGGTGTCACTGGGAGGAGAGGAGAGACCCCTCCAGAGGGGGGACTAGCAGGCCAGGTGGGGGCTGTAAAGCAATCCATGGTACTGGGAAAATCTGGAAAATTCGACAGGAAAATTTGCTGTTCTTCAGGCAGCACCATCAGTTCTAGTATGGTGGTCTTCGAGTGAAGAGGAGGGTAAAGGCCTTCCTCTCCCCAGCCCTGCAGGTGGAGAGTCGGCAGCACGTGTAAAACCAGATGGACCCCAAGGGAGAAGAGAGTTGTCACCTGTGTCTCCACAAAGCTCCTGGCATCCTCCAGAGATGGCTCTCCTCCCATCTCCCACCTCCCACCTGCTCTTCCTGTCCCACTCCTGGCAGGACTCAGGGCTTCCTTATCTCCTCAGAAACACTGGTACAAGCCTTAAGAAAGGAGGGAGCTCAAATCCCTAGCACTAAAGATCCTCTCATCATGTAGGATGCCATGCTGGGGATGCCTGGAACTGTCCCTTGATAACTGGGGCTCTTGGGAGGTGTGCTGGCAAAATGGGTCAGCATAAAAGCCATCCTCTTCTGGACCATACTTGGGATGCCTCCTAAATGTACTTCCAATGTATAAAACAGTGTGAGGATGGCTGGGCATAGGAAGCAAGAAGGCTTTACACACACCTGTGTGCTCAGCTTCCTCCCACAGAAGGAAGTAGCCAAAGTTAGGCTCCCCAAAAAGTTCATCCATTTCTTCAGCCAGGCTTTTTTGGGGCTAGCTGGAGTCTCTGTAGAGGTCTCTCCATTTTGGAGCATGTCACTTTTGGGGCGAGGTCTGAATGTTGCAGCAACTTGACACAGCACACAACACTGCCAAGGCATCGCTCAGGGTCTGCACATTCACCACCAGCTCCATCACAGGCTGATGTAAAACAGACCTCTGCTGTCCCTGCTTGAGCTTGCATTTTGGCCTTACCTTTTACAATAAACAGTTTTTCCTCTTCTCTCCCTGTAAATTGGTTTAAACTTAGCTTTTATTTAATTTCCTTCAGGGATATTGGTTTCTGTTTGATTTTGTAAATAACTTTTCTCACCTTTGAGGGGAAAAGAAGTGCAGCCCAGTGTTTCCTGCATCCCACAGCAGTGGCTACAGTACCACTTGCACTACTCTTATGGTTGTTTGGAGGACGGACGCTCAACACTTTCTTAGTTTTGTACAACTTTGCTCGTTTGTTCAGTTGTTTTTATTAAAAATTCCTCTAAAAGGTCATTCTTGAAAAAAACCATCAACAATAGTACTTAATTATGCCTGGTACATGTAAATCTCCTCTCTGCTCCTGGACTCAACTGGTTTTGGTTTTCCTCCTTCCAGTTCCTGGTACCCCTTGTGCCTTGTACAATCCTGGTCTATCTCCTGATCCACACTAGATCTTTTCTCTCTCTTGTCTTTATTCTCCTGTTTCCTCACTCCTTAGATTTTATTCATTTTTCCTGACTCTGCTCCAGCATTTCTCTTCTTTTCCACAGCCTGGCTCCTCCCTAGGCTGTCCCTCTTTTCTCCTCCCTGGGATTTTGGAGCCTGCCCTGGAGAAGACACATGCACTCAGAAGAACATGACTGACTCAGAAGGGACAGTGGCACAGAGTCTTCATTTGCAGAGAAGGTAGGGACCAAACTCGAGCCCTTTGGACACCCATGAACCTTGGAGTACTGAATGGGCTGTGTAATGTTAAAAGGTGGGTGCTTCCATTGTCAGGCACACCTGACACCATTCAATTCACAGCTTTTCTTTGTGGATAGGTCCATGTCTTCTGAAGCTACAAACGTCTCTGTGGACAAGCTTCTTCTGATCTGAGTGGTCTTGGGTTTGCTACAGAAGGAGAAGACCTGGATGTTGAGATGGGTGTTGTGATTCAAGGCCTCGGAAGCATAAAAAGCAGAACTTAAGTTAAAAAATCCCACTCTTACTGATTTCTGGAGGATTGTGTCCATCAGAAAGCTTGGAGCCATGCTATCCTGGAGCAGACCTTTGTGTTTTCCTTCACAAAACTAAGTTTTTTTCAGATCTTTCCACTCTGTAGGAGGAAGAAGATGGAAAATACACTAAGAGAAAAAACTTAACCTGTGTATTCTAGGTATAATTCATTCATAATCCAGGATGTGATCCTGAACAAGAGCTGCTAGAATTGGTACCTGATGATGAAAATACTGTTCCTAGGTCTGGGAGCTTGCAGACAAATAGAAAGATGTTCTTGTTGATATGGACAATGTCCACGCAGTGAAAAAAATCTGATGTGTTCTTAACTTGTACAAGAAAAACTCAAAACATTAGATGAGTTGCCTTGAATTGTTAATGAATTTTTATATGGAGAGCTCAGCTCTTTATGTGTTCCTATACAGCCCAGCTTTTCCAAGAATGATACATCCTTTAAGATAACTCCTATGTTCTGTCTGAAGCACCTCTTAGAACTGCCTTCAGGTAGTAGAGAACAATGAAAAAGTCTTTTGAAATGGAAAAGCTTAGATTTCTTGAGGTGTGTTTTAAATGAAGTCCCTGTGTCCCACTGAGGTTGATTAATTTCTGCTATCCAGATTTACGGAAGCAAAATTTAAAGCATGGCAAAGAGTAACACTCTTGTGGAAGAAACAGTTGTAGCCAGAAATATTGTTTGGACAATTAGTCAACCAGGAAAACTCTTCCTTGTAATCATGTCAAGATGTTGGGTTCATTTCTCCTTTGGGAGCATCAAGAGTAAGTTCAGTCAAATCCCTGAAATTTTTCTGGTATTAAATAAGTCTCATCAAGAAGAGAATGAAGCACTTAAAACTTTTAGTACGAGTGCTATGTCACAACACATGCCTCAACTCCTCCCAGTGTCTGTGGAACTGGAAGAGAGTACACACTACCTGAAAGGTGTTCTGTGTACCTTCTGGAGATGTTCCCATAAGCATTATCCAAACAGGACCTTCCATACAAACCTGTGGCTTATACAGAGTCTAAGAAGCCTGAAAGCCTTGCTGCAAATGGCAACTCGTCCTGTGGATTTGAAGAGCATCTCAGACACCCCTGGTGGCTCCAGCCCATATTGCTGCATGCAAAGCTCTGGCTATATCCAAGGTACCACAAAACTTCAGCTACATACTTTTCTTCCTTGAGTCACCCAATAAATAAATGACCAGAAGGACAGGTCAGCCACGAGATCATACAATCTCTCCTTCCTTACAGCTTGTGGCAACTGGAAGTGTCTGGACAACAATCCAGCTTGGATGGGGCTCTGAACAACCTGGTCTAGTGGAAGGTGTCCCTGCCCATGGCAGGGGGGTTGGAACTGGATGATCTTTAAGGTCCATTCCAATCCATTCTAAGAGTCTGTGATAATTCTCCCTGTGTGTTTCATGTGCTTAGAAGCCACCCTTCCTAATTTCTTGCACAGTGAAGAGAAGGTCTTGATCTCCATGGGGCAGGTGCAGCCTTGTCCATGCAGACACCAACTTTCTGCTGAGACCCCTGATAAGGAAGTGGAACCTATCTGCCTTCCTGAACACACCATGACAAATCAGCTTCCAGTCAAGGTAAACTAATATTTGATTAAAAACTGTTGTCACATAGAACTAAACTCCAAAGCTGTGAAGTATAAAAGAGGCTTTCAAGCAGACTTCCCTTGAACTGTGGCAGCTTAAGTCTTGTTGCCATTGCTGAAGTGCATCAGGAAATCATTTGAAGGGCTCAAAGGTTAAGAATCTGTGTTTTCATCTGCACAGAAAGGTGAAAGATCAGATGGCTGACCTCAGCTATTTGTGTTTTGTCTTTTTATCATCATCTTCAAATGAATCGAGGAGCTGTTCATTCAGTTTCATGAGAGCAGGGCTTTCCTAGAGGTATCCAGAGTTGTTTACAGGTTTTTCAGGAGAGATGGAAGACCCTTCCCAAAGAGAAACAGCCAGAAGTTCTGATAATCTTTGTTATTTCCATCACTGCATTATTTCAGGAGCCCCCTGAAATTAGACAGCCCATGACATTAAGTTTTGTAGCAATATGTAATAAAAACCATGAGCTCTGTCCTTACTACTCAGAGAAGGAAAACAGGTGGAATCAAATAAGCAGATTGGACAGGAGGATGGAGGAACATCTCCCACCATGGAGACTTTGCAAAGTCAATCAGAGGTGAGTGACTGCTCGTGCCTACACTGCTCATGCCCATCTGGTGTTTCAGACTCTGCCTCCCACTGAGGAGAGAAGTTCTCTCTTAATCCATATGTCCGTACTCCAAGGCTCTCCTCTAGTATTTTTAAAACCCTCCACAGTGCAGCAGTTCTGGCCAGAATGAACTAGGGTGACAAAATCCCCATTGAGGAGAAGCAATCTTAGCCTAAAAAGACTCCTCTTATCATGGGGAGAAGATACCACTTTCCTATTCCTTAGAGGTTCTGCGTGGGAAAGGGCTGCAGGCAGATAGATTGGCATCCATCCCTCTTTTGAATCTGGGACACAGCAGATAGGAGGGTTTCCTGAGAACTTAAGGATTGACTGCACAGGAGAAGCACAAACGTGGTGAAAATGTAAGGGTCCCTCATTTTGGAAGATGGAAATTCCCTGTGCACTGTGCTATGCTATCACACCAGAAAGCCTCACAACCACAGCTGGCCATAGTTCATGTCTTTCCAAGTGTTCTCACTGCCCTCAAGTGTCCCCAACACAAGTGTGGCTTAGCCCAGATTGACCTCGGCTGTCATCCTTCCATGTGCTACCTTGAAGTGTCCTGGTTGTGCTCAGCACTGCCAGCTGATTTCTCACCCTAGTTTCAAGCTTGAAAGACAGCTACTCCCCCTGGTAAAGTGCTCTGGAGTGTTCAGGCTACCCTGAGGAAGAGTACAGTCAAAGGCCATATGAAACATGACTCAGCCTCAGAAAACACCAAGCATCTTGAAATTCCTTTTATGATCTTACATGGTCATGTAAGGTTAAGTCTTTGAAAGTCAAAGGAAAATACCCTGAGAAAACCAACCTCACATATTCCCACAATCCCTGGGATTCAGGCATCCTTCCAGGCTGTGCTATCACCAGGTCACCACAAATCCCTCTGCTTCCAGGTGGGTAAGACATGGCCAGGAAGGTTCTGGGAAACACAGAGTCAAAGCCCATTCCAGGTAGGAGAGTGCTTAAGTACCAGGTGAGTGTTGGGGTTTAATTATGCATGGGAAGCTTCTTTAGGAAAGGCAGCATCACAGCCTGGGGGCTGAGGGCTGGCACCACTGCCTGCACTGGGATTAGGCACACGGTACTGGAAGGAAGGAAGGTATCTGAAACCATAAAATCAAGCCAACCTAGACAGTTCAGTTTTATATTCTGAAATTCACTGGCAATCGGGAAATTAGGAGGGAAGGACATATACGAAATATATTGATAACCAAAGCCACACAAGGAAGCACATTCCTGGCTCCTCCACTTCTTCACCCATATAAGCACACGGCACCCAGAGGCTCATGGAAGGTGCTGGGGTGCTCTCTTTGCATCCATCAATCATGAATTTCACAGATTAGGAATGAAACTGATTTTTCTTCTTCTTCTGAAAGAGTCAGGAGTGTCTAGCTGGATGAAATGGACTGTATTTTGCAGTTCACATTGTGTGCTGAAATGGGCAGAGCAGTGGGCTGGGGACACAACCACACTGTCCTGTTTCTGGCCAACATAGATGAGCACAGCTCAGAAAACCTCTAACTCAGCTAAATGCAGTGAAAAAGTGAATATTTAGTCATCATGACATAGGTTACATGGGGAAAGAAGTTGAGACAAGTCTCCATCTCCTTTGGTATCAGTAAACAGGCTTTTAATCAATCTTTTGTGTCCCCAAAGAACAATTTTTACTAATTTACTATCTCTGTGGAGGCCAGAAGAGATGGCCATGTGGTGAAGATTTGGCCATGGCAAGGCAAAGGTGTTTAATGTCTGCCCATTCTCAACCTGTGTTAATGAAGGAGCAGTGATCCTGCATCAGCTGGTGTGTGATGACAGGCGTATGAGCACTGGGTGAATTAACTCTGCTGCTCATGCAAGGCCGAGCACAGGGGATCTTGATCCTGACCAGGGCTGAAAGCCACCCCTAATGAACAACAGCCAGAATGAAACTCAAACACAAAACAGATCAGCTCAGGGTAACCTGGGCAAGGTAAGCTGTGTGACACATTTTCACGGTGCCCAGCCTTCACTCTCTCACTCTTTACGAGCACCAGTGTCATGCTGAAAATTACAGCCCAGCCCTCAGTCCCCATCAACAGCAAATGGCTGGTGCTGACTTTGTATTTGGTGTGTTTGGCCCTGATAGCTGTGGCAGCCAGGCACTGCTCCTGTGCTTTCATAAGGCTGGTGCTGGCTGGAGCTCGGCCCCAGCCTCAGGAATTTGCAGAATTGATCAACACATGCAGCCAGATAAATACAGCCCTGCCAAGCACCAAGGCTTTCTGAACTCTCACCTTTTGCTCATGTCACATTTAATATGACAAGGAAGAATTTTTTCTTTTTTTTTTCTACCATTTAAGAAACACTGCCATACTGAAATCTTTTTCTTTCTTCCTTCATTAATGTCTGTGTCACCTCAAGGGTTGTTGTAATTCCTTATTGGCTGCTCTTCCAGAATTTGCTTTAAGAAAACTCCAGCTAGTTTTCAATGTGGCTGCGAGGTTAACTAGAAATAGAAAATGTCATGAACATGCTGGATATATATCCCTTCTGCTTCCCTGCCACTAAGCCAGCTTTTCATAAAGTTTGAAACCGATATTAATATTTAACTTTTAACTCACAAGATCTTTCATGGTCTCAGCTCTGCTTAATTAGCTGACATTTAGCTCCCTCTATTCCACGGCATACACCTAGGAGTCCTTGGGTACTGGTTTATTAACATTCCCCAAAGTAGATTGGAGCAGGCGGTTACCAGAACCTTTATCAATTGCTCCCGAAGGCGATGGAATTTATTGCTGAATGCCATTAAACCAGCCAGGTCTGTAAATATGGTTAAAGGCACGAAGACATTCTTGTTTTCCAAAGCTTCTCGCTCAGTTTAAATGAGCTTTGTGAATTGGTCTCTCCTTTTCTCCCACTCTTTCGCACTCAGCCTTGTCGAGGCGCTCCTACAGAAAGCCTCTGTATTAACCTGTGTTGCATTAAGCACAGTTCTGCTGTTAATCAACGCTCGTGCAGCGATCGACGCCGCTGCAGCGCTGCTCCGGCACAGCCATGGCTGTGGGGAACTCGCCAACTGTAGCAACTCCACTTTGCAGTTATTTCATAGCCTTTCACACTCTTCCCTCACTAAAGGCTTTCCTTGTTCTCACCCAGTCTCAGAAATGCCATGCTCAGACAATAGAAGGTGTAAGTGCTAGTTTTACATCCACTCTGTGCCCCCAGTAGCATCCCAAGAGCTTTTCTCTCCTCGCTCCCTTTCCCACCCCTGGCTGGTCTCCCATTGCCACCTCCATCCGCCAGTGGCAGAGGTGCTCCTGCCCAGTGGGGAATTCCAAGAGACTTGTTCTAGAAGTAACTGCATCCAACCCAGCACTAAAATTAAGGACAGTTTTCAGAGACCAACACAATTTAAGATCACTCACAGCTCCATAACCAAAATGCTAATTACCTACTTAAGCCTCCAGAACAAAGTATGCTGCACTCGGATGTGTACACCATAATTACAAGGTATTCCTCACTGCTCCCGCTGTAAGACCCACTAATAGTATTTAATTTAATATGAATCTGGCTCTCCTCATTTCTGGTAAACTTCATATGTATTAGGGACACCGTACAAGTTAATATTTTGCTCATAAAATTCTGACATGCTTGTTCTTTATGTCAGTGAAACAGTGACAAGCAAGATGCATTTTCTAGAAACCATGTTTTGATGAAGCTATCACAGTATGAGCAAATGTTAGGTCACAAAGACAAATATGAATAAAAAATATGACTAGTTAGTGGATAACCTTGTTTTAGGGCTTATCTTAATAAATAAAGCATTGATCTTGACCATTTAGGATCTTGCTTCATCCATTTTTGTTCCTTGGTAAAATGAACTTAGTGACCTCCACTCATTCAGTACAAGCCACATTTGAAATAAAATCTGTCAGCAGGGGCGTGCTCTTTCTCTGGTATATTTGGCATGAAAATGAAATTAACTGTTTTTAAAAATATATATTAACAGTCCTCATGAACTGGAGAACCCCAGCCTCCCCAGATCAAATGTGACAGCTCTATCCCAAGTCAACAGACTAAAGCTACTTGCTCTGGGCAAAGATCTGGTCCTTAGAAATGACCTTTACACTTCTGTTGCACTGATAAAAGGCGAGATCATGCCTTTGGATACATCTCTGACTTCATCAGGGTAGGGTGAGATAAACAAGGGAGAAAAGACAGGGTCTGAAGTCAGGACACATTTCCTTGCTTTCCCATATAGGTTTTGAGATGCTCATTTCTTGGAGGGAACCAAGGGGACCAGCTGAGGACAGCTACATAAATATCTGGATAGATGGGACTCCAAGCATGTGATGTCATGTCACATCATATATATCATATCATTTTACCTAATCTGCTAACTCACAGATGATAAAAAGCATGAATCCTTTTTTTTTTTTAATTGAGCACTTCTTATTGAACCCAAGATGAGTTTGGCTTCACAAAGATCCTCACAAATTTTAAGTTTGCATCTCAGTCAGTATCTGCTTCAATAAAGCGATAGTGAAACAATCTGAGTATTTATCCCAAAAAATAAATACCCAAGGGCTGGGGAGAGTGTGTATTAGATGTGGTCCACTACAGCATGCACCAGGTTACATCAGGATAAGACTGATAAGGAGTGATACTGGGGTGCGTTTGGCCCATATCTTAACACTGATGCAAAAAGCAACAGACACCAAAATTCTCTGGCAGTTCTGCAGTGTGAAATTCAAAGACAGATTGCCAAAGTGTAAATGTGCAAATCACAGTTTAAAGAAAGGCTTTCCTTCTGAGGGACGGATACCTCACTGCTACCATCTCGTAGTGTTTTCTCAGCACAAACCACACCAACCACAGTGGTTGAACGCCCACACCAAGCTCAGCACAGGACGACTTGATGCTCAGTGAAAAAACCCAGCCAGGTTACTCAGGAACTCTTTTATAGCACGATTGTGATCAATTTGGAGGGCACATCAAAGCACAAGACAGCACTTAAATTTTAAAGAGACATTCTAACATATCTGCCGGAAATAATTTACAAGTCTCTGTTACAGAAAGCACAAAAGTTTCCTCTATTACAAAATACAAAGGAAAAACCCCAAAAGTTACTCCCTGTCACAGCCTTACTTTATTTATTTTGATCTTTTTATAATGGTTGGCTACTTGCACTATGCTGTTCTCCTGGATAATCAATTTTATCAGTTGCTTTTATGGGTTGTTCATGTTGAATGATAAAAAGAGGATACTAGAGAGAGGTAAAATATTTTTAAATTCTTGGGGAAAAAATATATGATTAAAATAAGGTGAGAACTACCTAGACTTTGAAATAGCTGCACAGAATCCCAGTAGCTGTCTTCCTTTTATGTGACATGGTAATATATGTTTTTTTAAATGTACTCTGAGCCAAATCTGTCTTTTCTACCCACTCAAAAATCAACAGATTTAACTGAATGGAAACAGGAGGGGAATGGAAATAAACAGCTTGATATGTATATATCTTAGTTTTATGCACAATAAGAAACATTTTCTTGCTCTCAGACTTTAAACAGAGCCAGCTGATTGTAGGTTTTGCATGTGAGGTGAGCTCAGTATCCGCACTAAAGAACCCACCTCAAGCTAAACCGGCTGTTCGGAAGCAGAATGAAATAGAAAGAGTGTTCAAATATTTGAAAGTTTCTTTAAAAATCGCTGTTTACATACACATCAAAGAAGGTGTTGAATTGGATTAAGTGTGAAGAAAGTCTTCCTTAAATACCGAAGGCATTATTTCCATTTTACAGAGCGTAGCTGCTCCACAACACTCAAATTATAACTTTGATGAAGCATTCTGCAAAAGTGGTCTGTCAGTAGGACACGGCAGAAAATGTTCCACCTGGAGCAAAACTTCAATCTTTTTAAAAACATTAGATCAGACAACAAATCTTTGTATAGCAGATTTAGTAGACAAGATGTTAAACTGCTGTAAATCAGCATTGCTCTAATGGCTTCTGTGAAGCCCCAGCAATTTATACACAGAGGGATAGATTGTGTTATTGTTGAAATATTTAACTTTAGAAATACTGTAAAAATCTATAAATAAACCTTAAAATTATGTGACATTATTAACATATTTTTAATCAGAGAGGGGTTTGGTTTTTTGTGATACAATTCATCATTTTTTATTCTTCAGTGTTTACTCAATCTGTAGGAAAGGTGACCTATGTATTTTCAGAACTTTTTTTGTTATAGAGCTTACTTTTACAATAAATATTCTACTGCTTTGAATGAACTAGCCCTGCTACCTTAAAACCATGGCTAAGTAGTTAGCATCTTTTTAAACAATGCTTTTATAGAGTGTTGGAGCCTGAAGCAGATATTCTCCCTCTTTATCTTCTGGAGACACCGCAACAACCTGAACCGAGTCCCATCTCTGGGTGAGATTTATGACCAAATGTTTTACACTGATTAATAAATATTTTGGACATAAAAAACACCCCAACGATGAAAGGCATAACCTCCGTCAGGAGCATTTTGATGGTTTTTGCCATTTCTTCAGCAAGAAAACTTTAATTTAAAAAAGTTATTACACTGGTCGTGTTCATGTTGAGTGAATGTTTATATCAGGATCGGTGGGACTTTGATATGGAAATTTTAAAGGAATGGCTTGTTTTAAGGACTGCACACACTTTACTAAGTTATTTCACCTTTGAAAGGACAAATTATTTCAAAAGTTTGCCATCATCATCTCAATAACAGGGATAGAAACTTTGCAGCTCGTAGCTATAAACTCCAAACTCTTTCTAGTCTGGAAATAGAGATGAAAAAGTCATCTCTTAAATGCATGAAAAAAATAATAGGTTTTTTGAAATTTTCTGAGTTATCTTTTTCGGCTGGAGCAGAAGGCTCAGTTTTTATAGACCCCAGCTCTGTGACAATCAGATGTTGATTTTGTGAAAATTGGCACAAGTGAGATGAATACCTTGGGGTAAATAAAAACCTGAACATAGAAATAAGGTTGAAAAACAAGTTGCTCATTAAAGTCCACATTCTCATCAAAATCTCTTCACATTTCATATCAAAATATCAGAAACAGAAAAGCAGTTAAAATACTACTACTACTATTGATAATAATTAAACACCCTCTGTGGAATGTGGGCACATTCAACGATTAAAAGTAGAAACCAGCGGAGACATTACAGTAGTAAAAATCGATTACGCAAGGAAAAAACTGGTGTTCTCATCTTACTTCAGTGTGCAATGAGGAGCTGGTCCCTCCTGCAACCTTTGTGAGCAGCAGCCTCTGCTCAGGCAGCTAAGGTAGGAAAAGTTCCATGTGATTTACTGATGTCCCGAAGAGTAACGCTTTGCTGAAATTACCTGTTTCTCTAATCAAAAATACATATTTTTCAAACTAGAAAAACACAGGTTTTCTTCTCGAAGCACTTCCACCACTGAATGTGTGAAGGTGAAAATTGAAGTATCCTAAACAACTTTGGGCAATAAATCAGAAATGAGGGACAGCATGAGGAATAACCATGACACACTGACAGCGTCAGACTCTTTTAGATATATTCTACTGAAACAGATAGAGAAGGATTTTTTTTTAAAAAAGTAAAGCAATCTATTTATTTTCAATTCCTGTCCTCAAATGTGTTAAATAATTCAGTGTCTGACTCTTCCCTTACAGGGCACGAACACAACTCATGCATCCCCATGCGAGAGGGCATTTTTGCAAAGCCCTGAGAACTCTGGCTCATTTGAATGGAAAAATTATCCCACCACGCTGGGTTCTCTAATGATTGTCACACCACATAAACACAGTTTATGGAGTTTTAAAAAAGCTATTTAAAAATAGTTGCTGGAAAACCACCTAGGAAGCTCTTGTGGTGAACCTGTCGCTGCCCAGGTGGGTTTCACATCTGGCTCTGGGCACTTGCTGGGGCTCCTGTGGATAGGTTTGGCTGTGGATCGGCCTTGGAGAACAGAGCCCAGCATATTGGACAATAAGACACTAATAAATATAGAAAATATCCCGTTTTTCTCTCCAGAGGTGCCCACGTTAGTCTTTAAATTCATTACCCTGGTCCTCCCAGTATAACCTCATTGCTGCAGCTTAAATCAAATTTTCAGATCAAATGTCGTGTTTCAAAACAAGGAGTGTCCCAGCCCAGTTCTTTAATAGACCCCACTGATATGGATCCTCCAGTCCCCTGTAGCATTTGGGGAAATGTGTGCTCACAGATCCTATTGCAAGGCAGGGATGTAAAGGCTAATCTCTCTCTCTCTCTCCTGTTCTTTTTCCTAGTTGCACAGGGAGAAAAATGTGAGAAAATATGTAATTCCAGAGTGCTGCAGCAGCATTAAACTACAGCTTCTCACCCCATATATTGCCTTTTTAAACCCCAATCTTGCAGAGAGTGTTAAGGTGAGCGGTAAATGACTTAATGGCAGCTTAATATTCTTCACATACCCATAACACATATTTTAGTTGCTTTTAATTGATGTAGCTGCTAGCTTTGTTAAACTCTCCAGGAGAATAGTTCTCACTGGAAATGAGCCTCCTAGAAAGTATCAGTTTGCAAAAACACAATAGTTTGAGCGATAATTGTGCAGAAAAAGACTTCTGGATTTCTTTGCAGTTGAATAAGAGTGCTTTGTTTCACTTTTGTATAACTCAACATCGGGTGCCTAAATTATAGTCAAACTTTCCAAACAGCTAAATAAAGAAACACATGGGGTAAGTCACTTTTAAGATAAAATGGGGACTATAAGATTTTAACCAAACAGAACATTTTTATGGCTGTGAGCACATAAAAAGAAAATTATGTAGGAGAAGTCCTGGTGTTACTTAAACAGTAGCTTTCAGCACTCATAAAATACATGGTGTTAAATTATTTTCCACTTATAAATCAGCTGGCTCTGGTCTGTACATTAGCACAAGCTTTAACTGGTTTCTGGCTCCTTACTGGCCTTCACATAACTCCATTTAACCCTGAATGAAATGCTGCTGGCATGGCACTGAGCCCCAACCATCACAACTAAAAATATATATAACCCCAGAAAGAGCACACAGAAAATGATTGCAATCAGGAAAGAAAATTAAAGGGCAATAAAAAAAAAATCTGTGTTATTCCATTGGGCCGACTGGCCACCGTGCCTTCCGTTTGGGGGTGGGGGGGATAAAAAAAAAAGGTAATCTCCTTGAAAATTAACTTTTAGATTTTTTTTAAGCTTGTAAAAATAGTAGAGGATCTGAAGGTGCATCTCAGCAGGTTTTGCCTGCCTGTCTAGCACTGAGACTTTTTGTGTGATCAAAGAATACATGACAGCGAATGGATCTATGCTTGTAAATGTCAAACGGTTTGATCATGCTAAAAGACTTTATTGAAGTTTCCCACTTTTTAATCAAACAAGAAACATCTACCTCCAGTAGCCATAAAAAAAAAAAAAAGCCTGCTATGATATTAGAATTAAAGAAAAGTACCAAATGGGACTTGCGGAGAACGGGTTTTCTTACCATAATATGGGACTTCCATTAGTGTCATGTTTGGAGGCTGACAGAAGACTGCAACCCTTATTATTTTACCACAGCACAGTATAAAAAGGGTTTGATTACACCAATATTAAGTCTGCAATGGCCCACGAGAAATAAGCCATGTTCACATACACAGCCTTTTAAAAGAAAATTAAAAGCATAATAATGAAATGAATACATCACTGACTTGGTTTGTTGCTTTTTTTTGTCTCCTGCTATATGGTGAAATCCACAGCATCAAAATCAACAACTGGCCTGTGGAGAGGTTTTCTATACTATTTCTGTCACTTAGTATGATAATTTGCACCACCACCCCCCCCCCCCAAAAAAAAAAAAGAAGTTAAAAATGCCATTCTGAATGAACACACGGAGCTCTGAATAAAAGGAGCCAATAATTTACAGTAGGATGATAAGAGCGTAATATTCCTTTAATATAAGGTATTAATGAAAATTGCCATTGTAAGATAGATAAGACCTAATAATATAAATCTCATTGTGTTCTGTGAGTTGGAGGCTTTGGTAAGTTATATGTTGGTGCTGCGTGGCTGACGTGAAGCCTGACACAATTTCGAAGACTCGCCGTTTCCAGTGCCACTGGTGCCTGAATTTTTTTTCCTGGAAAAACCCAAGCAGGCACTTCCCTGCTCTGTCAGGTATAACTGTGCTCCTCTGCCACCTCCTGCCTGCTGCAGAGTTTATGAAAACATGTTTTCATTCTTTTTAATGCAATTTAATACATTTATTTTCATCCCATTTTATACGTAGGGCAAACTAGATTTAAAAAAAAAAGTCCCTGTGTCTTTTTTTAGTCTTTACTCTTTAACGTACTGATATTTTTAAAATGGGCAATGGGGTGATACGGGGAATGGCAGATTAATTTCTTGCCCTTATTTTATACCAGCGTAGCTCAGCATCACTCTGTAGTGTTCCTGCTGCTTTTGCAAGCATCCTATATTTGCAACGATGAGGACTTGCACTTCTGTTTATTAAATGGCAGCTTGTTTATCTGTGCTAATTGCCAGGAAGAAAACTAAACTACTTTCCCCTCTGCGGACTACTATTTATAGTCAGGAAGAGCAGCCCTGCACATATGCAGGGGGGTATTTGTGTGAAGGATATTTGTGTTAACGTGAAGTTACAGCAATCTCATCTACTAGGAGGAAGGAAATTATCTTCTTGATGTAAGAAGGCTGGGTGAGAACACACTGTGGGTTTTAAACCCAAAATGTATTTCAAGGAGAGGGGAGAAAGCTTTTGAGTATATCCATTAAAAAAAAAAAAAAGATATTTTTAACAGCGTAAGCTTTGATACTTTCATATCAATATTTTGCCTGTGCTTTTGGAAAATATTTTTACAGTGTTACTGAAGATGCACAAAACTGCAATTTGTTCTCCAAAAGGTTTAGAAGCTGCTATGAAAGAAGGCAAGAAGGAAAGGGGATTTATCCCAGTCTCCTCTTCTCTGAGATAATCACTCCGGAAAGTGATGATTTTTCTACACTATCCCATTGACTCTTCTGGGTTTTGTTTCTGAAATGCCCAGAAAGTTTTTCTGTGCAAAACCCACTACCAGAGATCCTGCTGTCCATTTTGGAGGAAGTATGTTGTTTTCAAAATAATTTGCTACTCGCTGTGTCTGTTCTGGCACGACCGAGAGTAGCTCCATGATGGCAGAGATGACAAATAAGAAATACTTGTAATAAATCAAATTTGTTCTGGAAAGTTTATTTTTTGAAGTTGATTTGTCCAAGAAGGTTATAGAGAGAACTTTGTGTCTTTACAGATGGAGTTCTCCAGACTATGTGTTTTCAATAAGTATTACAAATACCCTGTTGTTTTAAAGTAGACAAACTTATTTCTATGAACTTCTTTTGCAACCTTCATGGGCCCTGTTTCTTACATCCCAAATAATGTTTACAACCTTTAAATCTCAAACCCATAAACCAATATTTACAAGTGTTTATTCGGAGATCGATATTTTTATGCATAATTCTAGCACTGAAGGCAGCACGCTGAGGAGGGATAACCCAACTTCATTTATAAGCTTATAATACTTAGTGCCTCAAATGATGTGCCTTTTACATTCAGAAATGAAAATAAAAGTTGAAAAAATACCCTAAAACACTGAAAATTAGGGAAGGAAATAGAGGAAATGAGGAAGATTTTAAATAAGCTATAATTAATTTTGGAAGCATTTTCTTACTTTGTCAGGATTGAAAAGAGGCCGCACTTATTTGGAATTATATATTTTACAGAGAAAGAAAACATTAAACAAATATAAAATACATTTTCACCAGGAGGTGATGGTGGTGGGCTGGCCAGCCCTTCTAAGGACAACTCCTGTCTGATGGCAACTAAGAGTTCACCGAAAAATGAACAGCACATTTCTAAACCTGCCCTCTCATGGCTCCCAGTTCAGCTTAGTGGCTGCAATTAGCAATTAAACAGGAGAAACAAATGCCTGTATTTTGTTGCAAGAGGGTTAGTTTCATTTCTGACCTGGAAATGACAGCGCAGACACACAAGGAGCAAAAAGTCATGTTAACACCAGGAGGAAAACACACCGCGTTAGCTGGGATGCTCAAACCATGCTGCATTAATATGCACAAAAGAATTAAAAGAATTAAAAGCCTTTAAGAAAGGGGATGTTTGGTTGGGTTTTTTTTAAAGCCATGTAGTGTCATTGCTTATTCAACAACAGCCCGCTTCTCCTGCAAAGCAGTACGCTGGGTTTGAAAAAAACACCCAACCCCACACGGCTGTAGAGAGAGCACATGTTACATCAGACACAGTACCTGATTTTTCACTGCACAGCTTGTCAGCTAGATAGTCTGCCTCTTGGGCGATAAGTGAGAATATTTCATCTTCATACTCCTCTACGATACTTTCCCACTGTAAGGATGAAAAAAAAGGAGGATTCTTTTATTTTCCTTTTTTTTTTTTTTTTTTTTTTTTTTTTTTTTTTTTTTTTTTTTTTTGCCAGCTAGAAACAAGCAGGGCGGCTGCGAGGAGCTCTCGGCTCGCTCTGCTCTGCTCTCCCTGCCCTGCACAGAGTGGGGATGAATGGGGACTGCCTGAGAATTCATGCTACCAAATATTACTTAAACTTCATGCCCAGCCTCACTGTTGTTTCAAAACCACATTCATGAACTGGGGGGGGGGGGGGGGGGGAAACCCCCCCCAAAAGGCTTTCACCTTGTTTGGAGCCGCCCCCCCCCCCCCGCCCCTTTGAACATGGACTCATGGAGGAGGCACTCGAAATTTAAATAAAATGAGCCCATTTTGTAGTCTGATATTAGTGGTGACGATGTGCCATAAATACAGCTCCCTGGCCTTGCAGATGCAGCTCTGATTTCAGTGCAGATAGAGCAGCCGACAGCAGAGAGCTGCTGAGCTCCCCTCACCCCAGCATTTAGGGAGCTGCTGGCAATTCACCTCAGTGCCCCAAAATGCATCTCCACCCCCCTGGGATGGGTGGGTGAGTGCAGGTCCAAGGGGGTGCACCACCCAGCCTGGTGTTCGGCACCTTGTAGGAAGTCAGGGTGCATATTAAGAGGGAATTCATGTCCCCAAAATACAGCCTTCAACCCATAAACAAGGGGAAGCCCTTTAACATGGGCAGAGAAAAACCACAGTGAAAGAAAATCTGCCTGCTGGAAGTCGTACACACACACACACACACACACACTCAAGAAAAGGCCGTTTGCTGTGCTTGACTGAAAAAACCAAAGCGATACCTGCCAGGACACGCAATAACCGTGAGCTGGCGGTGACACAGGCAGAGCTGTGCCTGTGCTCCTCGCTGGCTCACTTGCCTGCTTCTTTCAGCTGCTCAGAAGGCCACGGCCAGCGCAACCCCCTGGCTTTTCAGGGTCTTTTTGTTTGTTTTTGTTCACTTTCCACAACAGTTAAAAAGAAAAAAAAAAAAGCCCCAAAAGCATTAAAGAAAAATACATAAAATATAACTTTGAAGAAGGCACTGGCACGAAGCCAGGCAGAGCACCTTGGTGTTTTTAGCAGAATTAGCTGAGAAAAACCCATCTCTACACCACAAGGCCTAAGGAAAAAAAAAAAGATGACAAGCCTCCCCTCCTCCCCTAATCTGTCTATAAATATTTGAAACTCCAGTTAGCAATCTGGATTTTAGCCACTCGTACAATTCCCTTATTTCCTGCTCATAAATCAGCAGAGATTTTTTTTTTCCTGGGAAATGCTAATTTATATTTAATCACTTAGAAAAAAAATCCACAAGTAAAATGTAGTTTGGAACTGTTGAAGTTTAGGAAATTTGTAACGTATAAAGCATCTGGTCTAATCCGTGGGTTACTTCTGCAAGTGATGTGCCTTTTGTAAATGCTTTATTCATATTTATGAAGCCCTAAATAGATCCAAATACATTTCTAAATAACGTTATAAAGCATCTGACAAAACGCAGTGTTATCACAAAATACTCAGCCAGTTTCTGTGAGGAACCAGTACAGAGTATCTTAAAATATGGCAAGAATATTAAAACAAGGCACGATCTGCATTATTTTCTTAGTGATGAGAAAGAGTGGCACAGCTGTGGCTGGAAAATAAAAGGTTACTCATTTGTTATGTTGGCCTACCCCAATTTCAAAGGTTTGTAAGCATCAGATTAAACACTGATTTTTTTTTTTCAGAGTCTGCATAGATTTTTCTCCCCTCGCCTAGGAGTAAATCTATCCCATCTCCTTTTCTGTCCCAACAACTCGGTTAAGTTGCTCTCTGACTTTGCTAAAGAAACCTCATGGAGGAAAAAACGGATTTTTTTTTTTTTTTTTTTTGCTTATTACATCACCAAACCCCCACACTTCATACAGATAATGCCTAGTTAGACGGCAGGAAGAGCAAAAAGAACATCCCTCTCGCTATGTACAACCGTCGACACATTACATTACACACGTAATTAAAAACGTCAGCTCCAGATAAGGTGGCCCTGGAGAACCTGCGTGGGTCCTTCAGCTCGCACCGCCGCGCCCCCGCGCCCCTCGCCCTCCTCCAAAGCCAGCTTCCCACTTGGAAACCTCCCGGCAGCCCGAAGGCACCGCTGCGAAGGGAGACGGCGGCGGCGGACGTCCGGGCCATGAAAGCCCTTGGCGCTCCAGCCACTTGTTTCTCTGGTTGAAGCGGAGTTTGCCAAAGTCCTGGGCTCTCAGTTGTTGCTCTGTCTTTTAGCCGCTGCTCGCCAGCTCAGATGCAGCTGTTTAATACCTCCCAGGGGTTTTGTGCAGAAAATAATAGCTTACAAAACCTAGCTTCTCCCAGGTTCTACTATTTCAGCTTTATTTCCGAACAGCTGGTCCGTGTCTTTGTCCATCCCCTTCCCTCCCGGCCGCGGCGAGAATTCGGCAGGAAACCTCTGGCCGCTACCTACGCCCTGAGAGCCACCACCGCTGGTGGTGGGGGTCAAAGAGCAACCCTCGCCCTTGGAAACGGGGACAAAAAAAAACCCCACAAACTTCGCGCCCCGTCTAGACAGGTCAAGGTGCAAGATGCTCCTCTCCCTGTTGCGTCTTCCGGAAAGGGGCGTGAACCGGAGCCAAGTGCACAGCAAACACCCGCGCCGCATCCCTGCCCCTTTAGAAGACTTCTTTTTTTTTTCTTCTTCTTCTTTTTCTCTCCACCCTCTGCTGATCAAAGTAGGAAGTTTTCATGACAACCATAGTCAAAGGGCCTGCATCGCAAATGAACTCGATTTCGGCGATGTTGATATATCCCGGCTCCATTGTCTCTTTTCAGACACAGTATGAACCCTTCCGGTCTCAATGATTACATTACAGAAGGACTTTCACATGTGGGCTTCATTTGCACAAAGGGGTTGCCTTGCTTCACCACCATCTGGCCACAAATCAGATAAATAAAGGCAGGAGAATTAAAATTAAAGCTTAGAAGGTTTTTTTCCTCTCTCTCCCCCTTCGTCTTCTTCTTGCAACAGGCCCATTATGAAATCCCTCCCTCCCCCAGTCACATATAGATGAGGAGTCTACTTTTTATGAAAACTGGGAAGAGCAAAAAAAGTGTCTAAAAAAAAAAGACACACACAAAAAAAAAGTCTGGGAAAAGCAAAAAAGTGCCTAGTAGAAAAAAAGGACCAAAAAAAAAAAAAAAAAGACAGCAGCCTTTTGATCCCAACTATGTTTGTAGGGCAGCATAACTTCTTTTACAGTAAAGACAGTCTGATACAAAACCACGTTTCACTATTAAAATTCCATCTCATCCACTGGGATGCAAAATATTTTTCAGGAAAACACAATGTTTCGCAAACTGGAAAACAAAGCTGGTGGAGGCAGAAGGTGGTGGCAGAAGTGGTGTTTGAAACTTGTGCTCCAAACTCTGCTGCCAGTTCCTCTTGCTGGGACAGGGAATGCAGAGGCTCGAGCAGCTCAGGCACAGAGCAAGCCCTTTCCCCCCAAAAATCCCAAGAAATATGTGGCTGTTTCTGAAACTAAAAAATAAAAACACCTGTGAACGTGGAAGGAAGGTTTTACAGCCCTCACAATAGAAGGTGGGACTCGACCTCACAGTCTAATTTCAGCCCTGGCATCCCTTTTATTGAGCTCAGTGTTGCTCTGGGAGGGATTGGGGGTTTTTTTGCACTCTGACTGCTCTAGCACTAAATTGCACTAAATTTCATCTCCTTTCAAAGTTTACATCCAAGACAGTACCTTAAGTTAGTTGATGGGGAAAGGCACTTTTCATGGCTGTGTTTCTTTTCACATATCTCCAGCAGAAGGGTTTTACTCAGCAAATTTTGGACAAAAAGGTTTTCCTATGCTATACTCCAACCAATATTCAGGTGTATACTTATACCTCCCGCAGCCCTTTCCTGTGGCTTCCTGACTGGTTGGGAATGTGCTGAGTGTGGCTGAGCCAAAGCCCATGGATGCCCTGGAGTACCCTGCCCAAACACAGGGAACTCCCTTCTCCTGAACATTATCATGTGCAGCACAGCCAGGGACTGACCTGGCAGAAAATGTATCCAACATCTGAAAAAAACAATGAACTCTCAAAATTCATGTGATGATCCCCGCAAATTTAGAGAGGACTTTGCTGTGTGAACTTTCTTTTGGATGCACCAAAAGTAAGTTTTTGTACATGTACTAGCACTTCTGTGGTGTGGTTCAGGCTTTTCTTTAGCATCATATTTAGATTTGGGCTGTATTCCCTTGCTACAGTAACGAAAAGTATTTGAGAGATAACATATACATAGAGAAGATGAAAAAAAGCACAAAAGATTAACTTGCCAAGAGCTGGATTTACACATTTTTTTTTGTTTCTGTTTAATAAATTATATATTGGATGCATAATTTCTGCATAACTTTGCCTTTCCTCATATGGTTGGAGTCAGACTCACAATTTGGGTAGGAACTGTTGTTTATATGAGAGTGTTTCTTGTAAACCCATGGATGCAGAAGTTGCCAAGACTATCTATTAATTTCTGGTGTCTATTTGTTGGGTTTTACCGAGGGAAAATTTTGCAGACATAAATGCAACTTGAATTTAAGTGAAGTATTTTTTTGCTGAGCTGCGCTCTGCCCAGTGTACAGGGCTCCAGGCAGTTGAGAGTGCTCTTTCTGAAAGTGTTTTAATAGTAAGAGAGGAATAAGTATTTGGACAAGTGGTGGAAAACTAAAGCCTTTCTTTCTATACTGTGAAGATTTTGAATAGTACTTGTCAATAAAGCAACTCCTATTGTAATTGTACCGGAGACGTGGGCCTCCACCCCGAAAAAGCTGTCTCAGAGATACTAACCTCATTAAAATATGAATGAAAAGGCAGCCATCATTGTAATGGGAGAAAACCATGTACTCAGCAACAAACTTTATCTTCTGTCTTGTGCAAAAATATAAATATGATTTTCCATTGCATTTGATGATGAGATTGATGAACACATGATTTTTTTTAAAAAAAGTTTACACATATGTCACAAAATTTGCTCCTTCTCTCCCTGATTTTTTCTACTGAGCATTTCAAAATTGGAAGCACCTTCAAATCATCTGAAACCTTAAAAAGAAAAAAAAGAAAAAAAGGGGGTTGTTTCTTTGGGGCATTTTTTTGAAGGTGGAAGGAAACTTTTGCATTTGTTTTTGTGGGTTTTTTTTCTTCTTTTTTTCCAGAATATCTCATCCAATTTCAAAAGAAAACAAGGGAATTCATTACAGACTACTGTGACAACACCTTAATAACAGTCAATTATAGGGTGCTCAAATGCCTGTTCATTACTATGTCTCTGTTAATCTAGTCCTAAATTTCTTGCTTGATAGATACCACAACTGGCCAAGAATACAATTGCATTACAAAGTGCAGTGAAAAATATACAAAATGTAACTGCAGGAAGTAGGCAGTTTCAAAATAACCGATCTGTCAATCAAATATTTGTCAAAATAATTACACATATCTGGTTTTTTTTTTTCTAAAATATGGACAGACTCAAAATGGATAATATGGGCAGGTTTAGGTTTAAATAAGAATTGTTTCAATGACTTGGAAATAAGTCTTTTAAAATGTTTCATGTAGTTTAATCATTATCTTTTCATCCACAAAAGTGTTCAAATCATTTTTGATATTAGTTAAAAGTCAATATTTAGAAGTGAAAATTCAAACCTCCTTTGCTCTAGGCTAAAACAGGAGCAACATGAATGCTGAGCTACTCTAAAGGCTGATGGGATATATAATTAGCTATTATGTTAATTGAATCCACTGTGAGTTTGTTGTATGAGATTTCTTCATATAATATGCAAATAGCTTTGAAGGTTTAGTTTTATTAGACAATATAATTAGAAATCTTCTAAAGGACTGAATTCTAATGAGGCATAATAAAGCTTTGTAAAATATCTGTTTTCTGGGTGAGCAGACCACCTGGGCTTAATCAATACCGGGAAGTTTGTCGTGTAATGGCACATTTTAAAGAAAGTTTAAGAATTTACCTTTCTAGTCCCATTCATCCTAGTTTTATTTTAGGGGAAGGAGAGTTCATTTTGGCAAGGAAGGAGATTAAATTCCTGTAATAAGCAAGGAGGTGAAATTCTTGTAATCTGAGGGGGGGAAGTAACTTAAAAAATAAACTACTTGAATTCTGCTTATTTAAAAGAAAATAAAAATAAATAATTTTTAAAAACCCCTCTCCCAGCTGTAGCGTCAGTTATGTGCATCTCTTACAGACTCTTGAAGTGAAATGTTACATGAGCAAAGTTAGCCATTATTGCTGCCATTAAATGCCTGCTTCAAGCAGATGTACATGCTTGAGCTTCTGTAGTGTAACTAATCAGCGTAACTTCACTTTTAGTAAAATAGCCCAACATGTTAATATGTGGAATTAAACACTCTCTTCTAAAGAAAGAAATTCACACCAGGGTATTCCGGAGCCGGTCCCGAATTCCACCTTCGCATTCTGCTTGCTTTAAGACCACCACCAAAGACAAAGCTTAAATTATTTCAGTTAATGCCAGAATGCCAAAAATGTGTAATCTCTCATCTAATTCGCCTTGTTCGCACTTTAGACTGTGCCAAGGCTGCACTATTCAGTCTTAATATTAATTGAAAATAATAAAGACAGGATACTTTGTGCTGGTGTAGCATTCAGACCAGGGCATTTTTTCTCTCCCTGTCAACAACAATCAGTAGCAACACAGTAAGAAAAAGTCAGAAGTGCTTATTTGAGCAGTAGATTTAACTAAACCAAAAGGAGGCAAAATCCCAGTAAGTGCCCTGCCAGCCTGCTGGGGAGGAGAGGCAGAAAACAACACAAACTGCAGCCAGGCGAGGTGTCCATGCAGCCAGGCTGAGGCTACCTAGCAAATATTTTCATTTCTTTGTGCCTTACCCAAATACTTCTGGCCCTGTGCTTCACAGAGATGCTCTCTGCAATGCCAAAAATCTGACAAACCCACACTTAATAAAGGCGATGAATATATTGCTGTGAATATATTATAAACTTACCATGCTTTGCATGGCATATTATAAAACTGTTGTACCTAGGTCTGGGTGGAGGCCTGCCTGGTACCAGTAGCTGTCCATTGACACTTTTCTGATCCATGCACTTGAAATCTGCAGCAGCAAGTGCTTGTTCCTCTGAATAATGAGAATCCCAGCATGAAGAAAAGGATAGTACTGTACACATCATTTACAGCTGAAAGAAGAAAAAAATCACTGAGTTTGTTTTTCCAATTCCTGCTCTAAGCTGTCCCAAAGTTGTTTGTGATCTCTCAGAAACTCCCCCCCTCCCCACCACCATTTGAGGAAACAAACAGTCAGTCAAAACCAACCTTCCTCCCCAAATGTGAACTTTATTCACACTCTGTTTTTATTTCCTCCTTAGATTCAAAGCGTCTGGAGAAGATAGCCTGGAGCAGCCTTCAGAAATCAGGACCGTGCCCTGGAGAATTAGTGTCAGAAGAGGATGTTACCTGTTTGCCTTGCCTGCTATCCTCCCCTTATCCCCTAAGGGAACAAAACCAGGCTGATTCTGCCCAATGTTAATTAAATCACTCTGTTAATTAGAAGTAAGGTGCTTTAGCAATAAGAAAACAAAGGGCCCTTTTCCTCCCTTGCTCTTCAGGATGGACTCAAATGCATTCAAATGTTGACTGGATAAGCTCAGGAAGCAAAAAGGGACTGAGGAGGAACCCATGTGCTTTGATCATCCTTTCCTGCCTCTTCCTCAGGCACAGGAGCTCTCCTAATAAAGAGCTGCCTGCAAGGGATGCTGGATACTGTTAGGAAAGCCTGGCTGGGCAGAGAACCTGGGAAGAAGTCATGTGTGTAACATGGTACTCAGCAAAGGAAAGACAATGTGAAATGAAATTGAGTTTGGTAGGCTGTTGTGCTGGAGAAGGTTTAAGCGTTCAGACCCACTGGCCACACCTGGGCTAAGACTCAACAGGCACCATTGCAGGCACTGAAAAGCAGCTGCCTGTGCTGTTAGGCTTGGGGCAGCTCCTTGGAGGGGACATCTGGGCAGGTCTGAGGGGTGAGGGGCTGAGGAGGTCAGGCTGGAGGTGAACACCCTGTCTTGGAGTGCATGGATGGGCCTCAGCCCTGTCAGGAGGCCTTGGTGCTGGAGAGTACATTGTGGAGTTTCCCTGAGGGAAAGAGGGCTGAGATGAAGTGCTGGGATTCCCGTGGGATACAGATCCGAGCTGAGTAACTGCATCCCTGGAGCCATCAGTTCACAGATAAGGGGTGACACTCGCCACTGACCCCAGCTAGGCCACCTCCTGCCTGGGGGTGACACCCTGGACTTGCTGAACCTTTCTCCATCCTTGGGATCAGGTGAGCCGAAAGGGTTGCTACTCCCTGGTGCTCAAAATAAAACAGCAAGTTCTTCTCATTGCTCTATTAAAGTTGTAATTTTAAAGCAGCATCATGCCTGTCTGGGGACAGGCTGCGACTGGAGTGCAGGAAATAGCACTGATAAAGGGAAACCCCGCTGGAAATTTTTAACCAGTCTCATACATGACAGTAGATAAAATTTTCTAATCTGTGGACAATTTCTATGCTTCACAGATTTCCATGCTAAAAGCCCAGAATTTCTCAAACTCCTCTGTCCTTCTCTGCCAGCAGTCTCTGCTCAGGAAGGCAGGTCTTCAGCCTCCCCCCATGCTCCCTGGGGAAATCCTCCACATCCTCCCCAGCACTAAACCTGCACCAGGAGCCTGCATCCACCACTGCTGCTTGCACGCTCCCAGGCCAAGGAAGGGGTGGTAGGTTTCAGCTACTTGGCTGCAGCCCTCTAAGACCACCTATAGACTTAAGCCTGTTAAATTAACCTTAATACCTTCATTATTCCTCTGCTGGATGGTAACCATCTGGCCATGACTTCGAGTTACAGTTAACCTAGGCTCCTGCTTAGGTTTCAGCTGGAATCCCTGGGTTTTGCCCGCACTGTCACAGCAGTGATCGAGGCTGGGACAGGTTTAAGCTGGTACGTGTCTCCCCAGCATCAGCAGGGATGTGGATTGATGAATCCTATTCCAGTTTACCCCAGAGCTGTGCCAACTGCACAGTGACTGCACACTGCTGATCCTCTGCCTGTCCTCCGGTGCCCACACTCATCCTTCCATGAGAACAAGGGTCTGGAAAAACAGGTCGCCATGTAAGTGATACTTTTGTCTTGGCTTTTCTCTTTGCTTGGGGACTCAGTTTCATTTCCACTTAAAACAACCTCCAACATGACATTAGTAGCATGGATGCTACCCAAGCTAGAGCTCTCCATGTTACCTTAGGGGATGGATTTTGTGTCTCCCCTGCCTACTCCATCCTCACTCGCTCCATGTGTGTCTGAAGCCTCTCACATACCCCTGACTCCTGGCACAGGGGCCACTTCTCACAGCCCCATGGGCCTCTTCTGCCCTCAAGATCCCATGTACATGTCCCCACTTGTAACAGAAATGATCCCACAATCACAGGATCAATTGTGCTGGAAAAGACCTCAGAGATCATCGAGTCCAACCTATGACTGAACAGCACCATGTCAGCTGACCATGGTACTGAGTGCCACATCCAGTCTTTATCCATAAATATCCCCAGGGATGGTGACTTCACCACCTCCCTGGACAGTCCATCCCAATGTCTAAATGATGAAATGATGACATACATCCTGGTGGGCAGCAGCTTTGGGTGATGTTGCCTGTCCTCAGTCAACAGCGACAGATTTTTTTCAGTTTCCTATCTCTGGACAGAAGGCAGTACACTCTTTCTCTGCCTGAGCAGGCTCTTCTCAACTCTGTTAGGCCACCAGCCCATTTTCACAAGACTTTTGAGGAGAGAACCACAAATTTGCAGACAGAAAAAAGACTTTACTAAAGAAACAGAACCCTGGCTGGGCTGCCATGCCTTCTTATCACATCTCATCACTTCTTATGGTTTCTTTTTTACTTCTTAATAGGGCTTTCAGTTGCGTGCTGCACTGGCTTGTACATGTCCAGGAAACCAGAAGTGAGCAGGACGTTTACTTGAAAGATGTTGCTGGGTCACAAAGTACCACAGAGCCTTGGCAAATTGTCCATTTGAGGTGTGTTTGAAAACATTGCACAGAATCATGTTATTCCCCACCTACAGTCGATGCTTCAAAGCACTGATTCTTTGACTCTAGGGGGACACAACTGTATACATATAACCTCAACTATACGTATCATATATTAAATATTTGTATCATGCTTGAGAAGGGACAGCACACTGGATCCAAAAGGTCCAGAAGAGCCTCACTCCAATTCTGCAGCACAAAATAAATCTCTGAGTGTGCCTGCCCTGAGAAAGGGCATCCCGTGCAGTTTAAGTCTGCCTGAGTGATGGATCAAGAGCAGAGGTGATCCAGGTGAGCTCTGCACAATTGGCTGCCCAGGAGATTTATGTATTTTATGCCAGGTTTTCTATGGCAATGCAGATTCCCAGCCTATGTCTTGTTGGTATAAATCCTGCTCAAAACTGGGGAGAGCAGAGTGTGTCCCAGCTGCAGAGCCCTGCTCCTGCCTTCTGCTAGAGAGAGCTGTCACTCCCAAAACTGGGATGCCTGGGACATGGATAAGGAGCACAGAAGTCACGGGTCTCCTCCTCACTGCCCCAAAGAGCATTGCCAGCATCTCAGCAGCCATGAGAAAACCAGATACTGCCTCTTCCTCCAGTCTGAACAAAAACAAGGGCGTTTAGCATCTGTGAAAGGTATTCCAGGAATGCTGAAGTTTTTGTGGTTTTTTGCCTTTTCTTTCTCCAGAAAAATATCTACTGCAGACATTTAGAGCTGCCCCCCAACTCATCTGCCCACATACCTGCCCAGAGGAAGCCAGCAGAAATTCATAACCTCACCTATGAGCGATCTAAACTGAGCTTCCCTACCCCCAAAAAATTGACTCCAAGTAACTCAGTGGTGAAAAGAGCCCCAGCTGATAAATAAACATCACCGAGTAATTCTGTGCAGACTTATCAGCTATCACTTACCAGAGGCACAGGGGATTATCACCCCAGCTGGCAGGAGTGGCCGCCTCCCTGCTGCACTCACAGGTACCAAAGGTCAGCTCCTTCCAGCCACTTGCTGGGACTCCCTGCCTTTCTCCAGGGAGTTTACCCCCTTCTGCAGAAAACTAAAAGCTGACTTTACTTAAACACTGGGAAATGTTTATACACGTAGGGAAATTAACAGTAAGAACTAGTTTGTGGTTTTATCTTACTGGGATGGCTGTCCCTAAAGCATCCCTTGTGTACAGCTGGTGGGACAAAACCCAGGTCTGTCAGTTTTTCTGTTCAGTGCACAAAGGTACTTGATAAATTGGATGTTATTTTAGTTAAAAGAAAATATGGAAAACAGTTGGTTTCTTAAAATAATGCTAATTTTCTGAGTTAAGCCTTTCTAATTTCTAGCTTGGTTTCTAGAATGTTTCTAGGGATGGTGGATCCAAATATTCCAAGCACATGCATATTTTTATGGGCCATCTGCTCTAAGGATATGTTTGATAGTGCCTTAGATAGAGCTCTGTAACTCTTCCAGATCACCCGAAACATTTATGAGTGCTTTTTTTTACAGCAAAATTGAATAGAAATCTCTAAATACCAAAGTCATCTGTTTTCAAAGCAAATGCATATTAATGGAGATGATTGCACATGCAAAAACATTGTACAAACCCAGGCATACCTGCATGCCATGAGCTAAATACCATCAGCATAAATCTGTGTTGGAGCCCAGGCACCCCCAAACACCTGCCCGTCCCCAATTCCCCATCCCGCAGCGACAGACTCCACGTGATGTTCAGGAGATGATTATGAGCACATTACCCCACCTAGCACTGCTGAGGAAAGGCTCCCACGCTGAAGGGAGTCACAAATAATTAAATGTTTCAAAACACAATGGATATGACATGCTTTCAAAATAGCATCTATAGAATCACTTCCACTAGGGCGAGGAGCTCTCGGGAGGAAAAGCCCTTTCACTCACTTCAGTTGATTACCTGTGTAAAAGGGCTTAATTTCTCTGGAGCGTTTCCTTTCCAAAGCACCTCTTTTCAACAAAGCCATTGCAGCAGGAGTGGCAGGTACTCACACAGCCCGTGAGGTGATGCTTCCCCAGACAGATCTATGAGGACGTGGGTCCCGGCTAGACTTAATTTGTAACATGCAATTAAAAAAAAAAAAGAAAAAAATAAAGATGGAAAGAATTGGAAAAAAATTGCCATTCCTGGTCTGTAGCTCACTGGTAAAATGCCCAAGCTATTTACTAGAAGGTCTGACCATGGTTTAAGACTTCAGGATGTTTCAGAAATGTCTGGGAGCTTTTTCTTGGAAATCACCTTTTCCATCCCAATTCTGCTAACCTAGACCTATTGAGGGATGCCCTATTTTTGCTCACTGTGACAAGCAGCAGGCTTCTGAAGGATTTTGGCATCCCCTGGCTGAGAGCCAGGCCAGTTCCTGGCCTCCTTCAACACCCATTTGGAAAGAAGGGTTTGCCCAGCACCCTTTGCCATAGTGCCCCATGAGTCACTTCCAGAATAAAATTTTGCATTTCTTGGGCGGGTTCCTGGATTTGTGTCCCAAACTGGTGTCCATTTTAAAATGCATTTTGATGGGAGATACTGGATAGTCTGTGGTTTTCAAATATTCCCTCAGCATTCAGTGAAGAAACAATTGCTGGAGAATGCAACTGCAATTGCTCTTAAAGAAAACCTCAGTCATCAGGTGAAAATAATTTCCTTAAAAACTCTCTAAATATGTTAAAATCAACAAATAAATTAAGTACTTCAAGGGAAAAAGAAAGAAAGTGTGCCATTATAAAGCTGTGTGAAACAACCAGATACCCAAAATTGTAGGGGAAGGCAGTGCAGGACACAAGGAACTGATACCAACTTTTATCACCTGAGGTGAACTGGGATCAATATCCCATGATCAATGATTTGAACAACTGTCCCTCCATCCCTCCCAGCCTATGGCTAAATCAGGATCTGTGTCCCATTGACAGCAATAGTATTCTTCATTTATTCTGATGGAAGCCAGATCAGGTCACTGGATACTTCTGTGTTTATTACCTTAACGTGCTTTTAATTCTTTGGTAGTGTATATTTATATCTGGGCTTCCTGGGGGGTTTATGATCTTTTTAAGGATAATTACAACCTGCTAGGAAAATGCCCTTAAGTTCTATAAATACATTCTTAACTCTGATCTCCATTTTACATAGATGTTGTCTCTGGGATTTTCTCTCATTTAAAAACATAAAATTTAAAAGGGAGAAAGAGAGTGAGATTAAGAAACACAAGATTTTTGGTAGGCATGCATTGCTGAAGTGTTCATGGATTTGTAGGCTTTCTCAAGGACTTTATGAGACCTAAAATTTTTACCAGCTTGAGACAAATGAGTATAAATTGCATGTATTTTCTAGAGAAATTGGATGGAGATAAATACAGCCAGTCTGGGCTTTCTTACTGATGACATTACATTTCAGAGGGAAGGTTGTGTGGTGGCTGACTGATAAAAATAGGATGTTAGTGTCCCAGTGTGAGCACAGGTATGAGGCTGCTGCCAATAGAAATCCAACTAGAAGAGAAAAGACACAGGTTTTAATAACTGTGAGTTTGAATTTGGCATTTACTGGGCACTGATTTTTTTCCCTGCAAGGTTGTGCCTGCCCAGCTGGCCCTGATGCCCTCTGAAAATCCCCATTTGTGCTGGTGGAATCTTTTTCCTCAATACCTTTGAGCTCTCTCTTTGGGAAACCTCTCTTCAGAAAAACTCAAATCACCAAGCAACTAAACAACTTAAAACTCTGATAGTGACAGAGAGAACAAAAGAAGAATAATTAAGCATTAAAAATCCTATGTGAAAATGACTTCATTCTCAAGTGGGTATAAAACTAATATACGTGTGGGACATTTGAAGAACACCAAAGGCTCATGAGATACCACAGTGAAATTTAGACCACAGCTAATTTTATCTTCTGTGATGGAATGGGCTTTCCTTTTATCCTCTGGTGTCCAAATTTTCTGTGCAAACTCTGATTTCCCCTATTTAAAATATACCTGTCTTTATTATTAAAATTGTTTTGATTAGAAACACCTTTGGGCAAAAGCTGATTTCTTTAATGTCCTTATGTTGGGTCACGTAGAGTTGGTTGCTTCATGACTGAGACTGTAGGCAGTACTGAGGTGCCTGCACTGAGAAGTGGTAGCTTCTTAATGCATCCTTCTTTTTGCACCTCATCCCTTCAGGAGAGGTGGTGTAAACACCACAAAATGGGTTTATTGAAGAAAAATCTATTTGCTCTGTAACAAAATAAAAAAATAAATTCTTGTGAAACTTTGTTTAGCTTCCATACAACAAAACCTGGGAAATATTTGGGAGAGATGCAGGATCTGCTTCCTTCTCCAAAACCCTGCACAGCAGCTCTCTGTATAGGAGGTGACATGGTCCAGTGGATGGTGGCACCAGGCTCCAGATCCTTGCCCCACTGTCAAGCAGGTGAGTCACAGAGTCAGTCACGGCTCTGTTTCCATCAAACTCTTCAGAAACAGAAACTCTGCTTCTGTGTACCTGTCAGGGGCTGAGCTTGGCTTGGATGGAGATTTTTATTTCCATTTGGATTGTTTGGAGGGATTTGGGGAAGCAGACTGCAAGGATGATCTGAGTCTGTATTTCATCAGCATTTTTAAGGTGTTGGACTTTGTCTTTAGCTTCAACTCCTCACAAGGAGTGCACACCAGTAAAATGGGTGGCTCCCAGGGTGAGAGATTAAAGCCATTCACACCCCAGGGGATATTGGAAGTGACAAGAATATCTAAGAAGAGCTTCAGAAGTACAGCTTATCCTCCTTACATTGCCAATCTGCCTTTTGCTGAGAGCTGCTTGGGAGTGGATTTCCCACTGGATTAATTAATTCTAATTATGACCTTCCATCATCTACCCATAAATTGGCTTGGTGTGGAGGTAGGTGAGATTTCAAATATGGGCTACACATTAAATATACATATCTATGTGTGTGTATCTGTATGTATATGTACATACACCAGCAATTCTCCATCTGGGACTGCATGGCAACTGAGCTGGATGCTGTGTGCACACACCAGCAAAGGATATTCCTGTCTCCATTGAAAGGAACCAGGCCAGCAGGAAGGTAAAGAGCAGCATTTTATAAGTGACCTGTAGCAGATGTTGGGGTTTGACCAGATTTCTTTTTTCTTGGTTGGTTGTTCAGCAGACACAACCAGTCACTGCTTTCCCCCAACAGTCAAAGTTGGTTTAGACTCTGGGTTAATTTTCACCTCTCACTGTTTCTGTGCTTCTGACATGCTCCAGGATGTCAGCAGCACCCCTTGGGATGCAGCAGTGCCTTCAAGGCTGTCCTCAGGGCTGTTGCAAACACTGCTAAAAGCACCCACAGCCTCCACTTCCATCACACTGCAGAGCATGAAAGGTATGGATGTATACAGGACACTGACAAATAAATTAATATTAGCAATGCTGTTTAAAATAACACACTGGTTAGGGCCTGAGGGGTGCCAAGCCAAGGGATTTACTGTAAATCTTCCATCTGCAACTCACCCTACTGAGTGTGGAATGTGCAATGTATCTTTGCTTGATGAGCCCAACTTCCCAGGCTGGACCAAGGGGCTGGGGCTGCCCCAGTCTTGCAATTTCCTGCCCGTGGAAGCACCGAGGAGGCAATATTCTCCCTGCCAACATGAAGGTCTTGTAGCCCCAGCAGGGAGCTCAGCCACTGCCACATCCCTTGGTGATATGTATGGCAATAGCAGAATCCAGGCTCGGCCAAGGGTTTTCTTCTTCCCAGGAAAAGTTCTGAAGAAAAGTGCTTTTAGTGCAATATTTTGCTCAAGAACATTAAAAAAAAAAAAAAAGAAAAGAAAGGAAAATTTATCCAGATTATCTAAAAGGAGAGGATTAAATAAATAATTCTCCTTTTCCTGGTACTTTCTGCTGAAAATCTTCTAGCACAACAGTTGCAGTAAGTATCAGCTACTGTTTGCAATCCGTATGTGTGGAGCCATGTGTGTTACCGTCTGGATTAAGGCAACCAGAGCCCATCTGATCTTGGTTGTCAATAACTCCTACTGACCCAGAAAGACTTGGAGGAATCTCAGGAATTGCAAAGCTACAGTTACATCTTTGGCCTATAATATTACCAGTGATTAATAGGAAGTTTAATACTGGTGATGTAAAGAAAACTCTTAACTACTCTGAAAATGCTCTGAAAGGGTCTGTTTTGAGAGTGTTAGATCTGAATTGAAGGAGATTTCTGAAGAAAATAAGAGCCAGTCTTTTATAAGCTAATTTTTGAGTGCAAAATTAATATTTACAGGATTATATAATTTTGGTGATGCTTATAAGAGCATTCCCCCTCTAACAATTTTTTTCAGGATTGGAACTATGGAAAATTAAACCTCAAAAAGCCTCATTAGTTTGTCTAAGTTAAGGAAATAAATGGCAAAATAGCTCTTTAAACCTCAGATCACAACACTCCTCCCACAACTCACCTAAACCACGTGCAAATTTTTCCTTGATTATTTTTTTGTGGAAAAAAAATAAGAAAAATGATCTCAGTTTGGGAAAGAGATACTGCCAGCTCAAAAAATAAAAAATTCTCTGCTTTCCCCCTATCTCTGAGTGCTGATCGGGTCATCCATGGGGGCATCCTTTTGGGAATGCACTGCCCCGAAAGAGTGCCTGCCCTGCAGCCCAGAGGTGTAAAGGCAGAAGTGCAGTCCAGCCCCGCTCAGACCTCGGGGTGCCTTAGGGAGTCTTTTATGATTCAGCTGATGCTTCGTATTTCTCTGAACAAAGGCACATGGCCATCACACACACAGAGCAGGGTTTGTTGTCCACAGCCTCCTAGAAAAAGCCTTATCACTTCCTCAGTTATCTTTTTCTAAAACAGGAGAGAACGGGACTCAAGACTTTAAGTTCCAATGGGTGAAATAATTAAATACAGGGTTTTTCTTCTGGACACACAGACATACACGCACACACCAGGGGTTTTTTTGGTTTTTGGTTTTTCTTTAAGGAACACTTGCTGCTCATTTTACCTGGAAGCAAAATTCCTTCCCTTTTTGATTTTCAGAGCCCAGGTATCACAGATGTACTGTACTGAACCCTGAGGTGTTCTGCTTAAGCACCTCCAGAGCACATCCTCACTTGTTTCACCATCCAGGGCTGGAAATCCGAGGAGCTTCTCATCAGGTCTGGGAGCCCACGGCCAGGGCAGCTCCCAGGGCTGGCACTGCACAGGGACAGGGAAAAGCCCTCATGGATTCCAGCACAATGTGCTGCTCTTTCACCCCTTGTTGTCTCTTGTGCTCACCAAGTGCCACCTATGTGTTTCCTGCTGCTCTCGTGAGATGCTTCGATGGCTGCACAAGTCATTTTCCCAGTCTTTTATAAATGAGAAATGCCTTTATTTGATTGCAGGAGCGAGATCTGCCCTGCCAGATATTTTTGTGGCTGAGAGACCAACGCAATCAAATCAGGCAGATGCAGCATAGAGGAAATAAGGACTTGATGCAGGGAGATGACACTTCAAATCATATGCCGTTTTAGACACAGGAAATGAAAATCCCAAGGGGACTCCGAAGAAATGGAAAGTCGTTTAACATTTTGATATTTCTGTATCAAAATCTCCAGGTTACAGCCAATACTGGTCTTTAGCAAATTAGGAGGCTTAGCAGCACCACAAGGAAAGAGAGATGAAGACTTCCAGGATCCAAATGCTGGCAGCAACAGGGAGTACAGTGGGTGGTTTATTTGCCAGGAGATGGGTGGTATACAGTGGTATACAACCCTCGAAGGCAGGCAGGTTACAAGTCAAGCTATTGCATAAAATATCTTCCTAGTATCTAGTCTTTTAGCTTAAAAACATTAACTCTTGTCCTACCCCCAGAGCCCTCTCTTCTCCAGGTTACAAAACCCCAACTCTCAGCCTGGTGGAGAGCGGTTCCATTCTTCTGACCAACTTCATGACCCTCCTTTGAACATGATCCAGCAGGTCCATGTCATTCCTGTGCTGATTAAAGTCCTTTGGGAAGCTGCCACAGGCTAGAACATGCAGCTGATGTGCATAGGACTTAAGTGTCCCAAAGGTGGCACCAATATCTGTCTAGTTTTGGGAGCAAAAAGATGACAGGGAAGAGGGAGGAATTCACCTTTCTCTCCCCACACCACTGGGAGAAGGGGATGCTCTGCACAGGAAGTTATTTTTGAATGCCATGACATTAATATTTCCTGAAATGCCTCCAAAAGCTTGTGGAGACACCAGCATAGCTTAGCCAGAGTTATCACTTCTATCAATTTGTCATTTGAGGCACTGAAGTCCAGGCCAATCTCCTCTCAGGATATGGGGAAGCAGAAGATATGGCTGCATCTGAGCATCCTGACCAGGGTTAGGATGATGGTGGTGTTAAGAAAAGATCTAACAAAGGCCTGGATGTGCCATAGCTTTGTGGATTTCAGCACTGAGTTCAGCTAAGAGCTACCTTGGCACAGGTTAGTGTGTCCTGCGCTGCTGCTTGGACATTCCTGGGGCTGCCCAAGCCCTGTTTATGTGATGCTGCTGTGGAAGTAGCTGGAATCAGATGAACCAGGCATGATGCAGAGGAACATGGAGAGAGACATCTGAACCTGGGATGGTTTTCCTGGTGGTCTTTTCCATCCTGAGTCATGCAGATTTATCCTGAGTCACACAGGCCCCATGACAGTGGAGTCAATCCTGTGGCTAGTTCAGGCTGAGTAAGACCGGAGATGGGTCAGGTGCTGAATTTTTCACACTAAACTCAAATTAAACCAACAGATATGTCAGAGCAGTTATTTGATGACTATTTCACTGGGAAGACCTCACAGAATATCAAAGGGTCTAAGTTTCAATGCCCTGAGGTTAGACAAAAAAGCTCAAAGAAACACAAAGCAGAGAAGCATGCCTGACAGGGGACTTCGGGGACAGGTAACAAAGAAAAGCAATCTGTATATGGACTGTGTGATAAAGCAACCCAATATTCCTGGAAAACAAGTCTGTTCAAGAAGTTGAATAGTATTTGTCTCTGAAAAAAAGGTAAGGGTGCAGAATTAGGGGGGAAATAAGTGGAAGTGAGACTCATTAAAGAAAAGCACAAGAGGGGGATGTGCTCACTGCCTGGTTACAGCACTGCTGAAGGGTGTTCAGGGACTTGTCAAGAGCAAAGTTTTCCGCTTTTTTCTGCCACAGCCAAGGTAAGATCTGTTTGTGGAAGACCATAAGCAACACAACTGATCAGCAAGTAAATGAGAAGTCCTTAATTCCTGCCAAACCTCCTGGATCATTTCCCTTTAAAGGCTCTAAAATGTGTGGGACTTCTGACAGATGAAAGCAGAATTGATTCATTTGTTGAATGCAAACTGAAAACTCTCAAAAGTGTTAAGTCCCATTAGTTGTGCCCCATTAAAAAAATCCAGCTCAGAAACGAACATGCAGATTTCTGCTATGGAAGACACAGGGCACAAGCTTCATGGAGTTTTACTCTGCAGAGCCAGGCTCCCCATGCCTAGGCTGTGAGAGCATTTTACCACTCCAGCGAGCAAAAAACACTACACCTGATGACACAGAAGGTGATGTCTGTCTAGTTTCTTTAACACTTTGATTTAGTCCTTCAGGGGAACTCAAGCTGGGAAATATGGAAAGCTAGGGAGTGAAAGGTAGTCAGGAGAAACAGAGCAGGCAGAGCAGAGAGCTTCCAGCATGAAACAGCAAATGTCTTCAGTGAGCACTGAGACCCAGGCAGTCCACACCCTCTTCAGTTCAAAGCCTATGGATAAATCTTGGATATCTTGATAGCAAGTGCTAGAAGTAAGGAAGCCATATATACAAAGGAACTAAAAGAGAGATCCAAATTTATTATGTTACAGGTCCCTTCACAGTGACTGTCAGGGATATTCTGGATGAATATTTTTATTATGGCAAAATGTTCTCTCTTGATCCTGCCTGCAGTATCCCAGGACCCAGAGCATGGCAGAAATGGGGCAGTTGCTGAGGTGGAGTACTGTCACTGAGTTGATGATCGATAGGTAGCAGTCCTTATGAGGAGCTGTGCATTGCACAGGAATTATGAGCTATGGTTGGAAAAGCTAGTGGAGAACTGCAAGGAAGACTTGCTCTATGCCTATGGATTAGGGAATTGTTTTTGTGCTACCTGCCCAGTTTACCCTGGCTTTGGAACAAAGAAAGTAGCATTGTGCAAAGGAAATTCTGAAATCTGGAAGTTTAGGAATATAGACTTACTCATAACATCATAAAGTAGATATCCTTGCCATGAAGAAATGGGTCTATCTAGATTGAAAGTAAAATCTTTCCATTGTTGAATGTCCATACACTGCTGGCTGCATGGATGTTAAATATCTCTGCTTGCTTCAAATTTTTTACTAAAGGATCAAGTAAATGGAGGCACTACATAAAATGCAAATGTAACTTTTTGTGGAAGGGGAAGGAGATGCTTGGCAGTACAGCTTTTCTGGAAAGTCTTCCAGCAGAGGATTAGGAACTATGGATGGTATTTCCATAAGCCCTTGTTTTTGGCCTGACTATGACTCCCAGAGAAGCTGATGGTAAATCTGCCATTGTATCCAAGAGGAACAGACTTGAGACAGCACTGAGCAAATTGAAGATCCCAGCCTTTGACTCAGGAGTGTAAATATTTTGCTTTTATGCACAGAGATTAGTAAATTCAGGGATGTTATTCAAAAGGCAGTTTGGTAGCTGCCTCACTGAGCAGCATCCATACACTCAGAGCATACTTATCTCCCCCAGTTTTAAAAACTGCTTCTTGTCTTTAAGGGACAAGGGCATAAATCACGAAGGCAGCTGCAGTCAGTGTCGTAATCTCTGCACAAAGGAGACAAACAGTTCACAGACACATTATTCCCTTTGCACCCCTTGGGATGCTCCCACCCCCAGAGGGATTCGTGGCAGTAGAGATGGGTGCTAGGAAATACCGACGCTGTCGCTGGCACAGCTGCCTGCTTCTCTGCAAAAGCTGGTGGAGTTGGTCTCTCCTGCTGTTGATGTACGGTTTCTAATGGGAAAGGAGAAGAACTGAGGGGGAAAAGGTAAATCCCTGCTCATGTTCAAAGTCAGAAATACTGTGTATAGAGAGAATTTAATCCACTCAGTAGAAAGGTGCCTGTCTGAAAAGGTATCCAATAAAGATGTTCAGATGTGCTTAAATGAGCTGGAGAGTGGGTTTTTCTGAGTTATCTGTCCAGCATATGTAGCAAAGATAGGAGATGAGAGCAACATTTCTTACCTTGTAGCTATAGCAGGAGCCAGAGTGGTCACAAAAGCTTAGAAATACACAGACACTGTTACCCATAAAATGCCTCATGCACTCAGTGTTAGAGGAAGAAATGGGATTTCAGGCTGACATTTCAGGCAGACAGAAGAATATGCTTGTGCTTTCCTGGAGCACTTCATTTGAGTAAAACAGCCTACAGATCCATACCAGCCTTCACCTGTATACTCTGCCTTGGCTAGGAAGCTCTTCTGCCTTATTACTGAAGGTTGAAATCTGATAATTAGTTGAAGAATTAAAAAAAAAAAAAAAAAAAAGGCTTGATCTTTTAAGTTGTTTAGGGGTTTTTTTGAGACTCATCAGGATTCTCTATCTGGTTGAAAAAAAATTGCAATAATGGAACTTGTCAAAGAATTCAATTCAGACAAAGACCTTGACTTGAAATTTGTGTGTCTGGAGACTCTACCTCTAGCTGATGAACAGAAGTAGACATCAGTTGGCACAGTGATGTAAGGTGCAGAACACCACAGCAAAGTTGTGGTGTGAAACTTTAAGGGGGAAGAATGAGAAGCATTTCTATAACAGCAGTTTTATTACTTGGAGCTTTTCCCAAACAAGCTCGGTAACATCATGGCTTACAGAATTGACATTTTGAAGAATTGACATTTTACTTAAATATTTTGCTCCTGCTGCAAGATCTGACCCTACAGTTACTTTTAACCTGCCTAGAGTATTAGCTGAAGAGCAACCTTTCATGTCACACACTAGATTAAATCCTGTTCAGTGACTTCTCTGAGTGTATTAAGAAGTTCCTCCTTCTCTATGCTTTGGTCTGACAGACACTTGCCTCAATGAGTTTTTGCAACAGAAAACTTCTTCTGGGAAAAGGAACCCCAGAAGCCAAAGACTCAGAGCAAAGACTCAAGAGAAGTCATCAGAAAACCCACGTGACAAGAAGGGATGGACAGTAGCAGAGGTTTTCGGTCTTTCTATCTCCGGTACAGTTTTGGAGAGCAGTAGAAAAGTGGCAATGCACTAATTTGAGAAATGGTCTGAGCTTATTTATTCTCACTCATGTTAGGTCTTGATAGATGCAGAGAAAGTCTGACACCAGTCCACCAAAGTGACTTACATGAAATAGGATAGCTCCCTAACTGAATTTGTATCCATGGAAGCCTCAGTGATATCCACCCTTGGCAGCAGTACACACTGGTGGAGCACCTGAAATGAGCAATATCTCTCCACCTGAAACTGAGAAGCTGATATATCTGAGCTGGACTGAGCTGATCTTTTTCCTTTCAGTTTGCTTATGTCTGTCCCATCAGATCTGCTGAAACAAACAGTCCAGGAGAGCCTGTTGCCCTCAGACATGAGTTAGAATCTTCATGAATCACTGCTCTGGCTACCGAAGCCATCATTCATGGATTCATGAAATCTTCCCATTATTCTGGAGATAAATGCTGGATTTTGAGCTGGTACTTGAAATGATAACCACAGCTGGCATCAGTATCACAGGCATGTGTGTGTCATCACCAAGTGTGATGCCCACTCACAGCAGAGACAAGGAAACCTCTCTCAATCACATGTGCTGCCAGAGAGCATGAAGAAGAAGAGATGACAGGAATTACTGCTCTGCCCTCATGAGAACAGGAGATCAGAATCCACTATTGATTTCCATGAAAACTGGATTCTTTTTCAGTGTGGCCACTTTTTTCCTGTACGGTCATTGCAATCCTCTGTCAACTTTCTGCTGAGGTGACAATTCTCATGCAATCCTGTTTGCCTTCACTTCCTTGCCTGCATTTACAGTGAGTTCAGGATCCTCTAGAAACAAGTTTCTTGGTGCTTGCTCCAGCACTCCCTTGAGTCAAAAACCTTGACTAAAATCGACAATAACTCTCTGAAGAATTCCTCTTCCTTAAAACCAGTGCTAAAGCTGCCATGACCCAGAAAGAGAAGAATTTGTCAGATCAAACAGCAGTGATCAGACATGGGGTAATGGGGGAAAGCCACCCTCCAGGTGCAGCATGGAAGAAACATGCCAGCAGCATGTGAAAACCAGCCTGCTTTGAGAACTGAGTCAGACTTGGAGCCCTGCTCTGCTGGTTCCTCTCGACACAGCTGGAAATTGGACAGAAGAAGTATTGTACTGCCATGACCCAAAGCAGATGAAAAGGGATTTCATTCATACCCTGGTATTCCATGCCCTGGCTTAAAAATGCAACATCTGAGCACAGGAATGACAAAGTGGTGTTACCTAACTCCAGAGTAAACTTTCTGGACAGCATCCAATGACATTCTTCTGAATAAAATTACAAGTAGCCGTTTCCCTCCAAGCTGGGAAAAAAACCTTGCCCCAGTCCTTGGGTGTGATTCAGGGCAGAGCCGAGGTGCTGGTACCAAGTGCTGCATCTTACATCACACCCTGCCCTTGGCCTACTCACTGACAGTCAGGTGATGCTTTATCCCCTTGCTGTTCAAGGACTCCAGCCATTTCCATATGGTTTGTACTCCTGACAAAACTATAACTTGATTTTTTTCCTGATGTCTGAATAATCTGAGGGTTTGCTCTATGACTTTCAGCCTCTGAAAGAATTCCCTCCATGTTCCAGCACTAGTGCCTGGCCAGAAGTGCTGGTGGACAGCCATCAGTCTCCTCTTTTCTTCACTGCACTGTCACCTTTGTATATCAATAGCATATTTTTCCTTCTGGGTGGATGCCACCCTTAGATTTGTCCCCATTAGGCCCCATCAGGAGGAATAAATTCTTCCCAAAATAGTTCTAGTGGCTACTTGTGTCCTTTATCTCCAAGATACTGAGCTTGTTCTTCCCCCCCAACTCAAATGGGGCCTCCTTGAGAAAGGAGCTAGAGTATCCCTGAAGGCTAGGGCATGCAGGGAATGAAGAGGAGGGGACAAGGAAGCTGGGATGGGATGGTGGGGTTTGACTTGCAAGCAATTTTTTGCTTTCTTTTTTTTCCACCCAGAAAAAGCAAACCCAAGCACCTTGGCCCATGCTGTGCTATGGGATCCAGCCCAGTGGGCCAGGCTGGCTAACTTCCCATAAGGGCAGCATCGAGATATATGGAATCACTGAACCACAAAGTCATAGATTGGTTTGGTTTATAAGGGACCTTAAAGGTCATCTAGTTCCACCCCGCTGCCATGGGCAGGGATGCCTATCCATAAAGATGCTTCCTTTCACCTCTGCCTGACCGCCCCATTTCCCTGTCAGTGGACAGGGAGTATTTAAGAGCCAGTCTCAGGATGCACTTTGGTAAGAAAAGCTCTGTGCACAGAGAATCACCACAAAATGAAAGTGCTGCTCTGGCACACACCTTGTGTTTGGTAAAACCTTGAACTCAGACATTTGTGACACATCGAAATTTTGTGGATGGAAATCCTGGCCAAGTCACCTCCCACCCATCTCTGCAGGGTTTGTATGATGGCTACAGGACTTGCCTCCAGGCTTTGGCAGTGGTTTGCTTGGGGGATAGTGCAGGTAAATAGAGTGAAAATATTTTTCTTTTACTGTTGGGAAGCTGCAGAGGACGGGGCACCTGATCCTGCCTCCAGACTCTCTGGAGGCTGCTGCAGCCACTGGCTCTTGGCACAGCAAAAGCACTGCGGTGCTACTGTTGTTTTAGAGAAATAATGGCTACAGACCATGTTGCTCAATTGGCAACAATGTGAAAGCAAAGTTTGGGTTTAAATAAAGCCAGTTTGGCAACTCTGAGATGGAAGTGCAGATGTGCCTAAAATCCCTATAACTCCCTGACTCTGAAAAGTATAAAAGTTGTGTTGGCTCCTTCAGCCTGCTGGAAAAGCAAGGGCAAAAGGCATCCCTGAGAAAAATTCTTTCCCTGAAATATGTTTATCCTTGCTCTCACCTGATGATCACAGCATCTCCCTTCCTGATGCCTCTATCAGCATCACCTGTGCATGTGCAGGTGATGCTACTGGAATGTGTATGGGATTGACTTCACATCACTGAGCAAGTCGTGTGTAACCAAGGGTGGGGAGTGAGAGTGAGTCAGCCTGGACAGGGCTTTCCTCACCAGCCTGGCCTGGGTACCCAACCAGGTTTTTATTCTCATTGCTCCTGATATGATAGACCTCCTCTGGCTCACTCTTTTTTTAACCTCCTCTGACATTTAGGGCTGGTCCATACTGGGGATTTAATTCAAATTGTTTGAGGATGTGAATTTAGAGAGGAATAATTTTTCTTGATTAACTCCCCATGTGGACAGTCTAGTTCCAAAATAAAAGTGCTTTATTTCAAGTGGGTTTAATTGACTCCAAGAAAATCACTAGGTTGTTTTCTCTTAAAAAAAGGATAGACACAAAATGAAGAATACTTTCCCCCCCTGTCAATTTCTTGAAAAATGCAAGGACTTCTGAATGTTATGCAAGTTTTAACTGAAAATTGCTGTGTGTTATTATGTATAATTTGCACCTCTGATAAACTGCACGCTGTTAAAATTATTGTTCCATGAAAATAATTACACAGCAGCCAACATAATTAGACAAGCAGCGCAAAATCAGAGGCAGAAATGTAGGGCGAGACTGTGACTGGGGGAGATGTTTATAGGGAGGTTGCTCTGAAGTGTATTTTATTCTGTCCACACATTCACACAGAGCCTGATTTGCTGAAACTAAAACTGATTACAGACGGTAACAAGCCTCACAAAAACTTAATCAGAAAAAAGTTTCTCAGCTTTAGGATGAATTTTCTGTTCAAAAACAAAGCAATACAAAAGATGGGTCCCAGAATAATCAATACTCTTCTGGGGAAAATCAGAGGTTGGGGTGCCAAAAAATGCCCAGCGATACCAATAGTGGAGGCAGAGATGCTGCTGATGCCTGTGGTACCCAGAAGGGAGAGCTGGTGTCAGGAGGGGTTCTGGCTGCCAAGTGTCACACGTGGGCTCAGGCACTGATCTGGTATTGTCCATACCATTGAACTTATCTCAAATATCACTGTTCAAGAATATTTGATGGGGACAGTGCAGGATGCAGTGAGCAGTTTAGGGTGAAGAATGTTTAGAGTGAATCCAGACCCAACCCATGTCCTACCTTTGTTTACAGGGCAGGGAACTGGTCCCTGCCTTGTTGGGTACCAGGACAGACCTGCCCATATAACCTCCTCTTTCCAAAGATGTGCTCTGTCTAGGTGCAATCCAGCCTTGCACAGGAATGTCCTCCTGGAGCTAAAAAGCTTACCCTTATGAAATTGTCATCAGAGCTGCTTCATGGGCTTCTTCCAAAAACTGTTGTCATCAGCAAATCAGCATTTTCTGCATAAAACAAGAGAAAAAAAAACCCAACCTACCTAAAGAATTCAAAACTCTCATGTGAATCAGTAGATGGGAAATCTTATTCTGGGGCTTCCCAGGCAGTAGGAGCTACCACTACTGGCCCAGTGGAAAACACAAAACACAGGCTTTTCTCACCTTCCTTTTTTCCACCCAGCAGCAATTTGCAGTGAAGCAGTGAGAGCCAGCAGCCCCCGGATCCCAGCCCTGATTTTGAGAACACATGCTGGGATCAGGGGTAGTACAGAGGTTTACAGGATGGCTCATGTGCATAAAAATAGGTAGAGTTCTGCAGAAACAGAGCCTAGAATTGAGACTTCTGCAATCATACCATGAGAAGTGGGAATTTTAATGCTCCCAGAGAATGTTTTTTTCTTTGCTTTTCTGGCATTACTTTCAATACTGAGTTTCACTGCCCCTTCTCCTTTGCAAAGATGGAAGAGCAATGAAATAGACAGGAGGTGATTATGCCACTCTCTTAAAACCTACTGTACATGTTACACATTTAACAACTCAGCTGAGAAAACAAAACCTATTTCCATATTTATCAATTGCTTACCTTCACTTTAAGGTACTTTATGAACCACTACTCACTCATACCAAGCCAAATCTTTCCCTTCATCTTGAAGACCAATATCCCAATAAAATGCATTCTTTTAACTGTCCAGCCCATCAACCAAAACAGATCATGGCCAGGTGTGTTTAACTGCCCATCTCACCATCCTGGTCACCTTTGCCAGGTCCAAACGAGCAGGAGCTATTATTTCCACTTCTTTGGCCCACACAACCCAGTTTGTGGTGGGAAGAAAGGCAGTGGGTGCACAGACCTTGCTGTGGGGTGGAAACTGGATGTGCCAGATGCAAACATCTGAACTCAGGAGCTCAGGAAACATCTTCAGTGTCACGCTTTAGATACAGCCCTAGTAACTTCGGGGCCTTTCAATAGAGCTTGGGCTTTCTGGGGCCTGAGCCATTCTGAAAACAGGACTTCAGGATGCTTTTGTAAATGTTAGTCAAGGTGAATTTATACAGAAGTCTAAATCCACAGTTAATTACAATGAAGAATAAATGGTTCTGAAGAGATTAGGGATGAGCTTTTGAAGGAGGCCTCTGAATTTTAAGTAACCAATTCTCTTTGAAAGTCACTGGATTTGGGCTTCTAACTCCCTTGCTCACTTTTGAAGATCCAAACCAAGGTTTAAAATTCATTCTGTTAACAAGCTAGCCAATATTTCTTTCCTGGGAAAGCAGTCTTCTGTTATCCTAAAATTAAGACAACAGAGGGCTACATTTTTTATTTTATTCTCCAAGGCTAATAATGAAACAATATAGAAATTGTGAAAAATAAACTACAGCAATTTAGATATTTAGTTTTCAAATCAGTTGACAGGCACAGCAAGGAAATGGTTTTGCCTCTGAAGAAATAAATGTAATAAAATACTGTTTAAATAATGTTTAAGTGATGTGATGAAAGATGGGTTCACGAACCCTCTGTTATGTTAACAATTAGCAGTACAGGACATGGATTTTGTTTAAGAAATGTGTGCTGCTAATACTGGGGTCAACATATGAATAAACAAGAGCAGTGCTATGCACTAGAGTCAGGCTCTATTAATAACTGCTTGGTTATCTGTATTGCTTTATTTATCATACCAAGATCTGCTGCAGTCAGGTCCTGTGTGTCCATGTGTCCACAGGCAGGCATGGGCAGCCATCCATACTCTTGCCCACATCGAGACATCATGGAGGTTGGAACTGGATGAGCTTTAAGGTCCCTTCAAACCCAAACCACTCTGTGATTTGTGTGCTGGAGCGACTTTCTTGCTCAAAGTGAGGAAGAGCCACCTGTCAACCCAGTACTGAAGTCTGACCCGTGCTGTTAGAGCCAGCAAAGTCCAGGGGTTGGGGGAATGTTCTGGGACCACCCCAGGAGCTCGTTCTGCTAAGACTAACCATGCAATGCCAGCCAAGCCACTGCACTCTCCTCTCACATTCTCTTGTAAATTGTTAATCTTACTTACCACAAGCTGGTCTCGATGTTGGCCACAATGGTGCCCTGAGCATGGAGTTCTCACTGACAGGAAAGATAAATTCCTTGGATCTGGACTTCAGAAGACTCAGATGTCTTGGACACCTTCCGATCCTCTCACTTCCAGCTGCCTTGGAAAGCTGCTGCCTCTTTCCAGACATATCCTTGGACAGCTTGATCCTCAGTCCTCCTCAGTAATAGCTTGAGAATTGACATAATTGCTAAAGCCCAGCCTGAGAGTCATGGGAAGGCTCTGCCATTTATAAAGAAGCAGCTTCCGTCTTCTTATGCCTTATATACTCTCTTAAGCCTTTGAGTTTACACTTGGGGATGATGGAAAGGTTTATTATCTGAGTCAACAACAATCCTCTGGAATATTTGCTAAATGACCTAGCTCACCAAACGTTTCCAGGGGTTTTTCTGTTTACATGTATGGAGGATGATCTCTATTTTCCATGCTGCAAAACACATAGAGTAAGCCAAACTTTGCTCCTGCGGGTTGGCAATGTGATGGCTTGGTCCAGCAAAACATTGATGACCCTCAGTTCCCACCACTGGCAGTGGAAGTTGAAGGTATCCAGCAACCACAGGAAGCCCATGGATGGCAATGGGCACTATTTGGACCTCAGTGCAATGCCTTATTAGATAACAGTCTGGCTCTAGGTAGAGCAAATATTCTCTCTCTTTCTTTCTTCCTTTTTCTTTCTCTGTCTTAATAATGCATGTAGCTCTGATTTATTTTTTATCAAGATTAACAATGGAACAATACCACTTCAAATATTAAAAAGGCAAAGAAATGTAGGTACTGAAAAGGAAGGAAAATACCTCAATTTCAAGCCTAAAGATTACTTTGGGTCCCAGAGGAAGCAGAAGCAATTTAGTGGCTGATACCCTTAGCAAGAAAAAAGGTTGTAAGATTAAGACCAACTGCTGTTTGGATAAGTGGTTGGTAATTGCACATATCAGCAATTATGTGCTGTCATATCATTTTTCTGCTACCTTACTCCTCTCTTGTGTCCCGTCAGGGTTTACTTGGAATGACCCTACATCTATGGTCCTCTTTGGATTCACCTTCTTAATGTCATACCACAGTGCCTCCAAGTTCAAAGAAAAAAGAAGTCATTATTACAGGAGGTGCCTGGTGGAGGTGCTCCTCTTCACAGATGTAGCTAGAGGCTACTGCTGTAATAACCAGGCTTCCAGGGAGAGAAAGAAAGAAAGGCGTCCTGAACCTGCAAAAACCCTCTTTGTCCTCCAGCCTTGCAGTGGGAGAAGGGGGTGTGTGAGGGGAGAGTTTTAGCGGGGGGAGGTTTGAGTGGGGTGGGAGAGGGTTGTCTCCATGCAGGGCTCAGATGCCATCCCACCCCCGAGGGTGCAGCACCCTGCTGCAGGTGACACTGGAGGGACTCAGGGGAGCTGGGTGCTCTGAGTCTTGCCTGGTCAGGGCAGTACAGGTTATATTGAATCCTTTTCATAGGAAAAGGGGGAGTTTCTGTTCCATACATGTAGGCTGCTTATAACTCCTGCCCCATTTGGGGACGTTTTGGGGAGTAACAGAGGCCAACCCTTCAGCTGAGCTCTGGGACTCCCTTCTGTAACTTGCCAGAGGCTTTGCATCGCTCAGAAAGGCAAACACTGTCAGAAACACCTTTATCCTCACAGAAGTAACTGATTCCCCAGTAAAGTGTCAAAAGATAACAAAGTCTGTTCCAGATAAACTCATCTGTTCATTGCCTGAGGGAAGCCTTCAGCTCGTATGGCACCGGGTGCTCCCATGGAGCAGAAAATATTTAGTTCACTAACCAGACTCAGGAGGTGTAAGTGTGGCTGCCTGCAGTGTGCCTACAGTAGGTCTGGAGAGGACAGGCACTAGCTGCCTTTCCAGTGTCCAGTACTGACCTGCAGTGATGCCTCTGAGGTCAGTGGCTTTAAAGGAGAGCAGGGTTTTACACGGGGATCCCACTGCACAAGCAGAGTGAGCCCTGTCTCTGCAAGGGCCTCCAGGGTGGAAAGCCCTGGGAAGGACCAGCAAACCCTGGTGTCAGGCTGTAGGAGATGCCAAACCACAGCCAAACAAACCCAGGAGTCTCAGCAGTGATAGCAGGGTGCTACCTCACAGCTCGTGGAAGAGCTAATACCCTTTGAAAAGCAGATAAAAGATTCATCAGCACAGATGAAGATATGAGGGCTTCGGCTTAGACAGCCTGTAGCTCCTGCCAAGAAATTGTGTGGAAGGTAGAAATGAATTTAAAAGGTTGAGTGGGGGCCAGCAAGTCAATAACTGAATAATCCCACCCAGATAGGAAACCAAAGCATAAACTAGAGTCTCCATGTACTGACAAGTTAGCACTGGTTGCACTTTGGAAAGGATCCTAAAATAACAGAGATTCCTGTAGACAGAATAAACACATCTCTCAGTTGTCATCCTGAGCAGAGGGTAATTGCCTAGATGTCTGATTGACTTGCTGCTAGAACTAAATATGTACTTCTCTGACATGCTGTCACCTCCTTCACTGTACATCTGAGATTTTTCAGCAAAGCACATCAGGAATCAAAGCAAATGTCCACAAGGAAAGATGCATCTCGACCTTGAACTTTAATCACTGGCAAAGGGCTGAAAATGTATTTAAAAAGAAGTGAAGGTACTGCATTCCTGAGAGCGACATTTAATCTCAAAATTCCCTGGGGGCTTGTGCACGTATGACCCAGCCCCCCAAGAGAGGAACACAGAGCTGCAGCCCCAGTCTGAGAGCTGGGAGCTGGCACATGGCTTCCTGAGCTCCCCAGGCACACCACAGCACGGTTCTCAGCTCTCCATCTGATTCCTTTCCAGTGGTTTCTTCCTGGGTTTCCTTCAGCAGGTCTCTTCCCAGTTTGCAGTCCTGGAAAAGACAGAGGAGGAGAGTTCCCAAGCTAATCCTCCTTCTAATTTTAGGAGTTCTTTTACCCTGAACAAGAGTGTTTGATACCTTCTCAAAACTACTGCAAGGCTCTTGGTTAGCGATTCCTATCAAGTGCTGAGCAGTCCTGTCCACCCTGCTCATGCTTTGCTGCCTTCCCACCTCAGAGCCAGTCTCTGTTTCAGCTGTGTTAAACTTTTAGTTACAGAAATGTAAGAGAACCTACTCAAAAGCCTTAACATTGGAACATTAATATGAATATTCAGTAAGTCCTGGACATTGCAAGGGGCTGGACAACTGTCAGCACAATACTGATTTTCAAAAGTAAAGTGACCTGGCCAAATCCTAGGCTGGCCCAGCTCCTGGGAAGGATGATGTGCTGGTTTAGAATTCAATTCATAATAGATATAAAAAACACTATACCAAATGCAATGCAGTGTGAATTCATGAAGGTAACTTTGTCGACTCGATACTGCACTCTAACCTGTAAGAGACTTGTATTTTACTCCATAGTCTGTGACAGGTTTGGTACTGAATTCAACCAAAATTAATCTGGCATATCATATGTGAAAGGAAAATGTTTAAACAACAGGCCTTTAAGGGAAACTATAAAGGAAAACCATCAGTAATTGAAGGTAATATTGAAAGAGTCCTGGTTCTAAGTCCTTGGTCTTTCATATTTTGGATCTAGAGAAAAAAATTAGATCACTAGAATGAACAGACATTTGATATGTGATTGGAGGGAGCCCTGAGCAACCCCATCTAGTGGGTGCCCACGGCAGGGGAGTTGGAATCAGGTGATTTTTAAGATCCCTTCCAACCAAAATCATTCTATGATTAACAGCAAAATGATAACCATGGATGTGGGGTAACCTGCATCACCCAGTCAACTTCACTTGGGCATCTGGTGTGGCTGGACATGAAATAACTCCTCACCAAATGAGGACTGCTGGGAGAGCTTCCACACAGGCTGCACTGGCATCAGGCAAAACAGCTAATGTGAAAGCTGGGGAAAATCTGCAAGTGGCAGATGGGAAGGAGGAGGTCACACCACCTCCCACTGTGGATCTGCTACAGTCCCTGCTGCAAAACTGCCCCCAGGAGGGCAGCCCAGAACTACCATCAGGTGATGGAGCAGGAGAGGCTCTGAGAAGCTCTGCAAAGGAATTGTGGCATGGGCTGGGTGGAAGGACAGGTTCTCTTTTCTGTCCCCATAAGAGGGACACTGGAGGCACAGGAGGGCTCAGGCACACGGCAGTGGAAACCACGCACCTCAAATCTGAGCTGGTGGCCTAAGAACAAGACTATCTTCTCCATCTCTCTGCATTTGAGAATTCACCCTGGAGTGAACTCAATTCCAGGTCAGAGTGAGGTTGTGGGGGCCATTTGCAAACCTGTCCCCTCCCCTCGCCTCCAGCCCGTGCAGGAAAGAAGCATTTTTTAACAGAAGCTTTGACAGAGCCATCACTTTGTGAACACTGCAAATATATATATGAAGCAACTTGTCCAATACATGTTCAAGATAAAAGTTTGAGATGTCAGAAAATTTTATCTGAAAAAAACCAGGCATTCATGCACAAGAGGATAACTTCAAACTATCTACCCATCTATTAAACTCCAAGCTTTAGGTAGATAGAGAAATCAAGCAGAAACTAAAGCAGGCAGACACATGTAAAATGATTTCTGAAGGCAGAGCAGGCCATCCCTACAAGTACTGCTAAGCTGAGTTTTGGGGGGAAAGTGGCAATTACTCAGCCCATGCCTCCTGCCCTCAGATGCGTGGCCCCAGGAGTGAAGCGAGGCACTCAAGTGAGACCGGCAAACGCGCCCTGAGGACTGGGATGGCAGGATGGCACACATTCCACTGCAGCCAGATCCTCTTCTACCCAGAATGACCTACTCATCATTATCTTTTCTTTTCTTTTAATTTAGGAATATTATTACAACAACCCAGGGAGAGCTGGGCTAGGAAGGCATGCAGAACAGGCAGGAGGAGTCCAGCCCAAGCAGAAGACAAAGTGCTCAGTTGGTGCTTCCTTGGTCTGATTTCAAATCACTGATGACTGGAAATGAGCCCAGTGGTTTAAAGCCAGTATAAATGAGTCCTAGCTTGGGTCTACCAAACAGCAAATTCCCTTTTCCTCCAAAATGGTATTTGTCATGAAGAATCTTCTCTCACAGAGACTGCAAAGCCAGAAGGCATCCTCCATCATTTACGTATTAAAACTCAACAGATGATGAAGGAGAAGCAATTACTGGAGACAGCAATAGTAGTTCTCTTACTTAAATTTCTTAATTTTCTTTTTTCTCAGTGAAGTCTATGCTCAACAGAAACCTGATTATTTGTATCCAGCACATTAACTTAAAGTGATTTAACACAGTCAAAAAGAATGAAAAAATGCAATGTGAAGGAAATGTGTGGCACTTCACAAGCAGGGAGCACCATCATTTCAGCTGGGCTGTGTCTGCCACTCTTTTAGAGGAGAGGTTTGTGCATAGAGCTAAGCACACCTTGAGGCAGTGCTCAAGTGCAGGGTGCTGCTCCCTGGGCAGAGTTCAGCTCTGTCCCAGCAGCAAAGTTGGCTGTTCCAGCTTCATCTTCATGATTGCTAAGGGGGTGATGGGTGCTCTTTTTCACCCAGACCCATCTGCACAGAAGATGGATCCTGAAGATGGTATTTTAGACTTTCATTTTCCCTTCAAGTGCCATTTGGATTTATTTTTTCCTCTCCCACATTTTTTCACATTAGCTGTATTCAACTACAGGGAGTATCAGAAAATATTACCTCAGCTTGAGAATAGGTTTGCTCTCAAGTGACACCTTCCAATACTACTGATTTATACCCTTTTCCTGCATTGATCTGTTGGGAGATTCCGTCATCTATATCTGACATAAACACTGTATTATTCTGTATTGCATTATACCCTAGAAATCCACTCAAATCCCTTTGCTCCTCAAATTAAAGCAATATGCATTACAGTGTCCTGATTTCCTTCTATTCTTGCATTTGCATTTTTGTATCATGCTCTAGATTACTCATGTATATTTTGGCATAAGCATCTCCCTGCTCATTTAAGAATATTGCCTTTAATCTTCATTATACCTTGAAGCATACAAAACCCTGGCCCCAAAGGACACATGGAGACTGAGTGGCTGAATTTCTGTGGAAGTTATTTAAAGCAAATATTGTGTTGTTCAGAAGCCCAAGCCTTGTTCCAGGGCAATCCCACGGACACCCACAGTGTCCCTCTGGTCTCACTGCTCCCCACAGCACATGAGGTTTGTCTGCCAAAAGGTTTTAGGCTGTGCTGGAGTGCCTGAACTCCTCAGCAGTTTAACCATGGAGTTCACTTGCCTGCAAGCAGCTTTTCAGTGGCAGAAATGGAGTAACAACTGGAGGTGGTACTTTGCTGCAAGATATTGGGGGTGTTCATGACATTGTTCTAATTCACTTTAAGCACTTTCTGACCATAAGAATAATCTATTACTGTATTTCTTACAAAATATAATTCTACAAGAGAACACCTAATAAAATATCACATAGTCTGGTAGGATTTTTTGGTGGGTCTGCCTTACTTCCCAGATTTGTTCTGTGGTAGGACTCCATGCAGGTCCAATGTTGGACCCAATCAGATACTAGTGGTTATACTGGGAATGTATTCCATCAGAGAGAGCCCTGAGTTCAGTAAAGATACATGACTTATATGAAAGGTCAGGATATTCCCTGAAAGAGGAGTTCCTGACTTTTCTGAGGTAGTATATAGGCATGTTAGTTCAGAATTGCTCTGTTTGATAATCAGTCTAGAGAAATAGACATACTCTTTATTCTAGACTTTCCTGGACTATTACACCCCATAGAATGTGGTCTGAAGCAAAGCTGCTAGGAGAAGATGTCTGTGATTTAGTGACAAGTAATTCTTTCCACAGGTGGGAGGGAAGACCCAGGTTTTACTCAAGGTGATGCTGAGATCATCATATTCAAAGTGACCCTATTGTTGTCTTCTCTTATTTTTAAACATCCACTGTAAGATATCCAAGATTTGGCTCAAAGGCCTGAGCACAACAGACTCTGCAGGCAATCAGAGCCAAGGTGCACAGAGACACTGGGTGGGCTCTCAAGAAGTATTTTGAAAGCTGTAGTTCTTTACCAAGAGCAGCAAGAAACCCAAAATGCCAAGGAAGAACACGTGCAAGCCATGACCAATCTCAGTGAGCACTGGCTTATGGGTCAAGTGTCAGCAAAAAAATGGAATATTGATCATTGTACTTGGAAAGGAGGAGCCTCTGATTAAGGCACAGCAGAAGTTGAAGATAGTTTGACAAGAAAACCACTGCTACCTGCAGTCATAGGGGAAATGTGTCTGCACCTTCCACATCAGCACAGGAAACTTCTTTCTCCACTCATATTTAGGCAATGCCCTCATGAAGGGCCACTGATCAGTCCAGCATTGCTTCAGTCACAGCCAGTAATGCAAAACTTTCCTTGGAGGACAGCCCAACATCATGTCTGTGAAGACAGCATGTCCCGAAATCTCCCACAAAATGCCCCTTCACGGCCTGTTCACACTCAAGGGCAAAAGATGCTATTACTGATGAAAACTAATAAATTGTATGTCCAACCCAAGCAGAAGAGACAAACCTCTGCTAATGCCCACGGGGCAAGGAACAAAAAAGACAGACAAATAGAAGAGGGCAACAAAAACAGTTACATTGTGCCTTCAAGAGCAAGGGAAATACCATTGCATATTCATTAAGATTTGTTCAAAAGTTCAGAAAATTCCCTCCAGTAATATAATGGGTGATAATTCAATTTATTTATGTTTTTAAGGCATGAAGACTAGCTTTAATTTCCCTCAACTGTGCCTCTATTATTATTAATCTACTTATCTTCTAAAAAGATCATCTAAACTACACTTCAATAGGGAATGTGATCTTTGGCCATGAAGGGCTTTGCAATTATCCAGTTCTGAATGAACTTGTTGTTAAAACATTTTTAAAGTCTAATGAAAACATTAGATCAATTCCTCGCAGTGATAGCTGTCATTAAATCAATAGTGTGTGTAAGTCCATTATACTGATATTTGACACGAACTGCCGAAGGTCTGCTAACAGTGAAACCATACTCAAGTGTGTCCTCTGCTAAGCATATTTTATATGAGATAAAAATCTGTTAAGTCTACAGTAACTGAAACTTTTCTTCTTTAACTAAAATAAACAGAGATGTGAAATGTTACTGTAACTCACACTAGGACCACCATGATCACACAGGTTTTGGAGCTGGTCCTTTTATCACACCTTTATCACAGCCGTGCTCTCAAATCAGTCAGAAAAGCTTTTTTTGATTGCGTATCTGTGTGGCCTACAACGAACAGGCAGAGGTTTCATAATGAAGCTCTGATGGAGGACTTGACTCTACCCCCCCCAAGAGCAATGTCACTGTCACCAACTTCAGTGAAAGTTGGACTGCTCCTCAAGTCCCTGGGAAATGGACTTGAGGAACAGTCTTCTGGCTGAGGATCTTCCCAAGGAGAAATAGCATCTTTGCATCACAGTGCAGCAGCTTGCAGGGGCAAGAAACACAACCAAACCCATTTCTCCACAGAAAGGAGCAGTTTCATTGTATATGCCATTATAATGCAAATGGGAAAAATAACTGGAGGACCTCTGGCTCTGTGTTTTAAAAATGTGGCCTACAAATTCAATTTCCACTCCTACCACGTGTGCTTCAGCAACAGCCTCAATGCAATCCTGTGAGACTGTGATGTCTGATGCAATATATTATGGGACTCTTACCATGAGAGAAATATAAAATTTGAGAAAATGGCTAGCTGATAGATCGACTGAAGACTGCTCAGCATGCCACTTCTTGGGATTTCTAAACCTAACAATTTTTCAGTAGTGGTAGGTAACATTTGCTCACAGGCAAGGGAGCTGTGAGTACACAAGTGTTATGGGAAATAATGGTCAATGGAGGACATTGACAATTTTCTGGCTGCAAAGGTTATTTTAAGCTGAAAATCCAAACTAGTTAATTTTGAAGATGTTAAAGATTTACTGTGAAGTGGGCAGAGAACCACTTAATTTCTGGAAACTTGGTCCTTAGAAAATGTAATTTTTCACAAACAAATGCAATAATTGATAGGGAAAAATCCCCAAAACAACCCCACCTGAGACATTCTCTGAGACTCTGGTTTCTGTAATATTTGCAGCAGACAATCCCAACCAGTATCGAAGAGGAGCGAGCCCCAGGTAGAGACGGGTCCTGCCCTGCCCTGTGCGATGGCTCCCACTAATGGCAGCAAGGGAAAGCTCGGGCACTCCCAACAGAGCACAGACAGAAAAAAAACCCTGCAAATCCTTCTTCAACCCATTTTTGGTGTTTGGTTTTAAATGTCTAAAAATACAGTTACCAATTAGATTTTCATTATTTTTTCCATAGTCAGAATATGAGCATGACAGAAAATAATCTGAAGATTAGTGTCCTTGGATGGGTTTTATCTCACCATCAGACACCTGCAATGGACACTTCTGGAGATACATGGGAGCAAGATCCAGGGTGTGATTCCCATTGATGGTCTGACCTATTTCAGGCATGGGATGAGTCATGAATTCGATTTCCCTACTAACTTCTGTCTTGACTACACGTGGAGTCAGGGCAACTGGTCCAGACATGTGATGGAGATGGCCCCAGGGTGACTGCAAGGACATGTCACGCAGAAAACACAGTCCTGTGCTCAGCCAGTGAGGATGATGGTGGTTGAAATGAGGATACTATGTAGGACTCCCTTCTAGGGAGCTCAAACTGTGGGACCAGGGCTGTCGGATGGAGGTTCTTGTTTATGGCTGAGAAGAGTTCCAGCCCCCTTATCACAGGGTCTTGGGATTTTGGTCAAGTTGGTGCTCCATGTCTGTTACAAGGAGGGAAAGTCCAAAACACTTGGGTGAGGACTGGTAACCATGGAAGGAGATGGACAAATATATTTGTTTTACTTTTCAGCTTTGAGCACAACAGAGATTATCAAAACAGCTGAGAAATTTTCTCTTGGTAACATTGCAGAGATATCTTCTTGCAATCAGACACAGAGACCAGGTGCAGACTGTCCTTGGGTCCCACTTCTAAATCACAGGTACATTTTTATAAGGGCTCTGACTCAAGGAATAAACATGAGAGGATTACAGCTAATCAGATAAGTACGTCTTTATTTAACTGTAACATCAAAAATTAAGCCTGCAGTATGTTCTTAAGAGATAGAGTCTTCAATCTAATTCAAAGATTTTTTGGAAAGATTTTTTTTTCCGTTTAATTAAATCGTGTTGATTTTATTTGACATTTGATTTCAAGCAAGCCGCCAGTATTTCTTCTTCACTGTCTAAACCTGTGTGTAACATGTCACAGTCAAAAGGCCACCCACTTCTCCTGAACATTGCTGCATTTTAGGTTCTCTGTGTATGACACAGATCAGCCCAGGTGCAGATCAGACAGATTTCCCACTGAGTAGCAGGATTTCTGTCCTGTGCAGGTAGCACAGTCTACATTTGGCATATGTACGTGCAGCAAAAGTGAACCTGCTGGCACAGGATGGACTTTCCTTGCACCAAGGTACAAGTTATGCTGGGATCAGCAACACAGAAAATGTCCTACAAATACCCAGGAAGATATTTTGAATAGCTTGTACTGATCCATAGTGGGGCCAGACCAGCACCCAACAGGTGTGACCAATGGCAAGAGGCTGAAGAGAAGCAATATTGTTCCTTTTCAGCAGCCTGTCCAAATCCAATGTGTTTTCTATTTCAGCTCCATGGATGAAAGCCTCAGGGCTTAGCTGGAGTCATTCCTCTGTTCTGGACCCAGGCACATACCTGCCACAGTGGCACAGTGGTGGAGGGGGGAAGGACAAAGCTTCCACTCTTGATGGCAGTGCTCCTTGCAGGACCACAATGGTGGCCCGTGAGGACTTCCTCAGGTGCAAATCCACACATAACTGCAGAACCCAAGAAGGAACCTACAGAGATACTCCATCAGCAGCAAAAGGAAGATTAAGGAAAATGCAGGGCTGCTGATGAATCAGTTGGGTGTCCTGGTAATGGAAGACATGGAGAAGGTGGAATTACTGAATGTCTTCTTTGCCTCAGTCCTACTGCTGACATCAGCCCTCAAGAGTCCCAGACCTCGAGGTAAGAGAAGAAGGCAAGAGAAAGGAAGACTTCCCTTGGTCATAGAGGATTGGGTAAGAGATCAGCTAACACACTTAACACCCATAAATCCATGGGCCCTGATGGAATGCACTCACAAGTGCTGAGGGAGCTGGCAGATGTTGCTAAGCCACTCTCCATCTTTGAAAGCCGTGGAGAATGGGAGAGGTGCCCAATGACTGGAGGAAGGCAGGACTATTACTCCCAACTTTAAAAAAAGGGAGTACTCAGTACTTTAAAGCAGGAGTACCCAGAAAGCTACTGGCCAGTCAGCCGCACCTCCATCCCAGTAAAGGTGTGGGAACAGGTCATTCTGGAGGGCATCACCAAGCATGTAGAAGAAAAGAAGGTCATCAGGAGTAGGCAGCATGGATTCACTAAGGGGAAAGAAATTACGCTGGAGTTGGGCCAGTTTAGTCTGCAGAAGAGAAGACTGAGAGGGGATCTCATTAATGCAAATAAATATCTCCAAGGCGGGTGTCAGAGGATGGTGCTGGACTCTTTTCCATGGTGCCCAGCAACAGGATGAGGAGCAATGGCCACAAACTAAAACACGGGAACTTCCACCTTAGCATGAAGGAGAACTTCCTAACATTGAGGGTGGCAGAGCACTGGCACAGCTGTCCAGGGAGGTCATGGAGTTTCCTCTCTCTGGAGACATTCCAAACCCACCTGGACACATTCCTGTGTCACCTGCTCCAGGTGACCCTGCCTTGGCAGGGGAGTTGGATTGGATGACCTCTAGAGGTCCCTTCCAACCCTAACAACTCTGTGATTCTGTCATATGTTAAAACAGAGTGTAAGTTCTTTAGAATAGGATAACATAAATAATAAAAGAGCTAAAAAGAGGATGCTGTGCTCTACAGAAGTAATCACACTAATATATTAAGGTTTCAAATCGGAAGTTTGTAAACACCCGCCTTAGCATCTGTTGGGAAAGAGCCCTGTGTCCACTCAATTCCCCTCTCATTTGTTGCTGAAACTGGAAGCTGCCCAGTGAACAAGGCAGGAAATTTGAAGAGGAAGGAGACATGGTGAAGGCAGCTGAATGGTGTCCTGGGGCCCTGGCTGCTATCGCTGTCCCTGCTGAAGACTTTTTCTGAGATACTGCCAAGTCATCCAAACCATACATTGAAAGCTGCGTCTCAGTAATTGTGTGGGGTTTTGCTTTTTGAATGCATAAATTAATACCCCAAGTTCTGATTCACAAAACTGCTGAGCACTCGTTGCTGTGAAAGAAAACAAGGGCACTGTCCTTCCAGTGCATAAAATGCTAAAGAATGTGAAGTGTTCAGAAAAATCAGGTCATTAGGCATGCAAATTGGGTCATCAAAATTAGTGGATCTTTTTGACATTAATCTCTCTAGACTTCTTCCTGGGAAAACAGGGAGATCCCATACCCTACAGGAGAGTTGTGAACTAAATTAATTTAATGTTTGTTTCTCCACCAGCTCCCACTTCATCTGATGCTGACGCTAGTTGCATGTCGGGTGGGCTGTTTCCTCCTCTTTCTCACTCACCACTATCTCTGAGGAGATGGCTGTACTGGCACAAAGCATCCCAAGCCCTGGACAGACACAGAATGGGAGTCCTGCCCCGTCCCCTACAGACACACCAGGCATCTCTGGTGCTGATGGCTCTATCTGGGCTGCTGACCACTATGATTTTAAGCTCCTAAATTTTCAAATTTGCTCATATTTGAACATTGCTTCACATGTCCAGAGTATTGTGAGGGCCAGGATGACCTGACCACTGCCCAGCTATAGGGCAGCGTTCCACTGCATAGAGCTTCCCAACAGCAAAAGCAACTTCTGAACGCGCTCGTTCCTCAAAGTGGTTCCGCTCCCCTTCCATTTAGACATACCCAGGTCTATTATCCCTAAAGTAAAACACTAAAACTCCTACCACAGATGTTTAAAGCTAGAATTTCTCAGAACAAAGAGCTTATTCAGCTTGAAAAGACTTACTACCTCCAGAGCCGTGCTAATGTCTTAGCTCCCCGCTGCTCCAGTCCCTGGCATCTGGGGGCTGTCTCAGTCACTGCTCAGCCTGCCGCCCCAAATCCTGCTGCCAGCGGAGGCAGCAGGGTGGGACCCCTCAAAACTGCTGTGCCTCCATCACCCATGGCTTTGTCAAGGGATTCGGGGAGAGAGGTACGGCTGCATCTGAAGCCATGGCGATCATCAGGGAGGACTTATTTCAATATGTTCTTGAAACTATCTGATGTCAAGTTATGTGTCTCAGGGGGACGTGAGCTCCGTGTAGTTTGTTATGCCATCTGTTGAGAAAGGCAGCCACTCGTCTCTCCGCTCCGTGACCACAGATGGGGAGTTTTTCCCCCTGTGTGCATTACTGTCAATACACGCCAAAGCCTTCCTAGCTGGAGCCAGGTGGAATCACCAGCACGACGAGCACGCCTGGGAAGAAGGGTGCTGCTGCACAGGCCTTCCCAAACACCTTGGCTCACGGCGTGCAGAGGAGCTGAACGAACAGAGCCAGCCTGCACCAGCTAGGGCAGGTGCCCAGAACCCCTCTGACTCGCAGGACACTGAGCAAAAACTCCAGCAGAAGAGCTCAAGGAGGAGCTCCATGCAACACGTGCAGCCCCACTGCAGATTTGACTCTCCTGTTGGCTGGCTGCGGATGGTGCTTGCCCCAAATCACCACCTGGCAGCAGCACCATGAACCTGAGACACAGAAAAGAATCCAAAGCTTCAATTGCTGCCTCTGTGGAGATGCCTCAGCTCTCAGTGGAGGCTTGGTGTGAGCTTAACTGAACAGGGTGTCTCCTCTCAGACTGCAAAGGAAACGTGCTCTGCTGACTGACCCACCGAGTCCTGCGGGGAAAGCAAACATGGAGTGAGCACCAGGTCTTCCAATGGCCATAGGTGACTATTGACTTCAGCACCAATTACACTCCTTTTTTCCAGGGGTGGTTATCACACCTTTTAATATTGATCTGACACTTTTCCAGTGTAACTGGGTCCATTTCTGAGCCTGGGGACTGGAAGTTTTAAAGGGAGGCTTTACAGACAGGAGACTGTAACTGGAAGTTTTATTGAAAATTGGAAGACTTACAGAAAGGGGATGTTGGCTGGGAAGGAAAGTTTTACAGAAAGAGCTAGCCCACTCAGATCACTCTCCACATGTGATCCCTTTGGAACAGGTATTTCACCCAAGCAGAATAGAAACTGACATCGTATTTATTTTCACTGGAAAGCAAATGTTTGTCCTGCTCTCACAGCACTGCTCCCATCACAAGGGTGGCAGTAGCCAGTGGCATTCCCCAGTGCAAGCTGCTCTGCTGTCCTCTGGGAAGATACAAGTCAGCAGCAAAAGCAGCAAAGCAGCTCCTTGCATATGAGGAAGCATTTTGGAGGTGAGCATGCCAGAAAGGGCATCTGAAAATAAATCAAAAAATATCATCTTTTACATCAGTGTTAGAAATATCTTCCCCCTTCATCCCCCAGCCCTGCTCCCAGCAGCCAGAGGTGCTCAGCCCTTCTGTAAACCTGCTTTCAAAGCTCAGACTTGGATGCTCTTGTGGCAGGCAGAATTTTGGGGTGCCAGCAGATGTTTGCATCTATCACTTCTTACAAAAGCCGAGCTGGCCTCAGTGAACACAGAGCTCAACCAAACCTTTCACCTTGGCAAAGCCTCAGGGGCTCTTGCCCCTCACACCTACTCTAACCAGGCCCTGTGCATCTGCAAAGGCAGCTGAGGTGGTCCCTGCTTCAGATGTGCCACCCCGGGGATCAGGTGAGAACCCCAGAAATCATGAGGGATGGGCAGAGAGCCTGAGGTGCCACGGAGACTCCAAAGGACCAATGCTTCTCACCCTAGATTTTTCCAGACAAATGCAACTTTTGACTGATGCCCAGTTCATCCATGCAAAGATTTCACTTTTGAAGCCTGTATGGAGTTAAGGCTCCTTCCTCCCATCTCACACTGAAGAATCAGGAATTAATTTACCAAGTGATGTAACCAAATAAAAAAAATGAAACTACTTTAATAGAATACTCTGACTAATGGAAAGGATAACTTAATTTTCAGATCTTTTCTCTAGTTCCTCCATCAATTTACTTCTGCTATAATTTAAGTTTACACATGCCTATGAAACAACCCAAAGAACTCATAAAACCCTTTCCAAACAAACGGACAAGTTATGCACATATGTCTTTGAGGCATGTGAATCCCTGTACTTAAAGCAACTTCCAGCTCTGCCTGCAAGGAGATCTCAGCAGGGTCTGCCTGAACACATTCATTCTGAGTGCCCACATATTGCACCTGCATGTCTGATGGCACAGCAAGGGGACAGCTGGCAGGATCCCCTGGCTTGGGGATGCTTCAGCCATGGACCAAGCTCACCAGCATTCACGTGAGGACCCACACTGTCAAAATTTTCCTCCAGGTCTCTTACAACTGGGAAGCTGCCAGTGCTACATCTGCCTCTAGAAGCTGAATCCTGTAACAAGTATTTGGACTCAAAAAAATAGGGCCCCAGGAGGGAAAGGATTAGGCATAACCCTTAAAACAAATGAAGTCTTTGTGTTTTAGTATCTGCATTCACATGTCAGCCTCCATCAAGCTTTTCCCACAGTGCTTTGGGGGGTGGGCAGGCCACTCATGGCACCTCAGAGGGATCTGCTGGTTGAGGGAGCATGTCCTTAGACACCAGGAAGGGCAGAAGCGACACAGACCTTCAAGAAGAGAAACACTTGCTCCTTTCTGCACCTGTATAACTCCCCGGATGGACACCCACTAGGGTTGCCAGATCTAAAATCTGAAAACATGAGGTGCAGCAGCCACAGCAGCTGGAGGGAGCTGTGAGGAACTGTTTTTCCATCATGTCATTAAAAAAAAAACATTGGAAATGGAAAAGAAGATGGACTAAAAGTAGAGGAAAAAAAAAGCAGAAAAGGAAGAATAAAAGCTGCAGAGAGACCAGGGTGGAAAGGAGAGGAACAGAAGCAACAGAAAACAGGAAAAAACCCCATCACTTTCAGGTGTAAAAATTAGTACTTTTGGAGAAAAATAACAATTCTGCTCTTACAAAAATTTGAAAGTGAAACCCAAACAAAAAACTCTAAATGGGCAGAAATGCTGTCCCTAACACAAAACTCATGATCTCCTCAATTTTTTAGGCAAATGACCAGCAACATGACAACTTTTATGCATCGATCCTTAGGAAACAGCTCCCCCCCCAACTCCTGTCAAGGAGGACAAGGGATTAGCTCAGGCACTGAGGAGCTGACATAGTTAAACACTGCTGCTGGCAGATACAATCCAGTTTATGACTGAGGTTGTAAAAATACGGATGAAAGCAAATTCGTAAGGAAGAGGCTCTAATGAAGATGTATAGAAGGGCTGTAATGCCATGTAGCCTCTTGATAGCTAAGGCCCTGATCCTGCAAATTAAGCTAAGTGGCAAAGTTAATCAGATGCATAAGCATTTGCAACATCAGTGGTTTTTTTTCTTCCCCAAATGAGCTAAATTCAAAAAGCCTTGGTTTAAATTACACGAAGATATTAGCAACATCAGTTCTTTATTAGGAACAGTTTATTCATTCAGGGTGTACAGTACGGAGCAACACGCCTGGCATGGTTAGCGATGCGTGAACCTGAAGGGGAAGAAATCCCTTTGCATTCCCTTCACAGCCAAGTTGCACAACAATTCAGGCTGCTGCCTCAGCAGCCAAATGGGCATTTTTCCAAGCCTAAAAGTCAGCAATGAACCCAAGTGTTAAGGCAGCTTTGTTCTCCCATAAAGCTGACCATATCCTTGGAAAACTCCCTTGGGTCGCCCTTCTTCCTCCCCATCTCCTCCCTGACAGCCTCTTTCTCTAAAATAGCACAACCATCATGTTCCACTCCAAATCAAGGAGTAAAAGCATCTCATGGCATCAGAGTCAACAACTAAACCTTTGGTTCACGGCAAAGCTATGGAAGTCCTGGTGAGGATGGCAAAACTAAAGCAATACACCTGAGGTAGGAGGAGAAGTAACACTCCAGGCCCTCCAGGCCTTCTCTCTCATGTGGCAAACATGTTTGCACCAGGCCTGGTAGGGTGACACTCTGTGCTTGTCTTTATGGCAGGGAATGAAGCAAGGCAGCAAATCCTGCTTATAATTTGCACACCTCAAACACATCACTAAAAACACCTCCTTTGTGTGATGCAGGATGCCTTGTTCAATGAGAGAGGAAAACCATCAGAAGCTGAACAGGTAAAGGAGAGTGAGAATCCTGATCCATGAGCAAGGCATCTCCCTGATGATGACATGGTCAAGGCTGGTAGGCCAGGGGACCTTGTTGTCCCCTCAGCACACCCCTCAGCACCTTTCTGAGGCTTTCTGAGTTGATCAGTGGAATGGTAATGCTTTCTCATTTCAGTAAATTTTTAGAGAGGATAACAAAGCTCATGAGCCACTGCTGTGAGGTGAGCAGGGATGACCTTCCCTCCGCAGTGAAATACAAGCAATGTGGGGATGGGATGTTTAAACTAAACCATAACATACAGCAATGCTGTATAAAGAGTAAAGCTGTGTGCAACCTTTTAGAAATAAATTACTTTATTCAGGAAGAAATACAGCACTATGGGGAAAGAAAAAGAACAAGCAAACAAATGTCTTTTGATCTTCTCCAACACTTCTTAAGAGGCTTAACTGAAAATTTCTGAACATATTTTTCTCAGTATATATCCTCTCCATTTTCTATTGTCTCCGATAAGATTAACTTCTCACCCAAGCATTTAAGCAACCTCCTTGACTAGTATTGCCTATTTAACAAATACTGTCATCCCACACCATGGTTGTACTTAGCACTTTCATACAAGTCTGTGCTGAATAGCCACAATGCATTTAGACACCAAGAGTGCCTATAAAAATTTCACTGAGCATGACCTGAAACTTCAGGGAACCCCCCCAAATTCAGTGGCCACTTGTAGTCATTCATGACTTAAATTTTGCAATAGGAGCAAAGGATCTAACCTTGGTCTTGTACTGAGAAGCAAGATAGCAATGACAAAAGTGAAACAGTTTTACTCACAAAGACATAATTTCTAGTTCCTCAGTCACAAATGTATGGAAAATACTTTGACTACATATAATTGTTCTTTCTTCCTTTTCCAGTCTTGGCTCTACATATCTCTTACTGGTCTTTCCTGGGGATAAATACTTTGTCAGATGGACTTTTGTTCTGACCTAGTACACAACTTACATGGTTGTAGGACCAAGACCTAGCTTTCCAAAATTTTCCAGGTTTGGAAGCATTGAAAAATAGAAAAGGAAAAGAAAAAGGAATGCCATCAATCTAGTAACAGTTTTAAGTTTTGGTGGGTGTTATTATTATCATTAGTAGTAGTAGTAGTAGTAGTAGTATTCCATGCACTATTCGTAATAACCAGAAAAGTATTAAGTAGTTACGGAGAGACAAAAAGAAAAACACAGAAAAAGAAAGAAAAGAAAGAAATCCCCGACCTCTCATTTTATTTCCCACAAGTCAAAAAGATGAAATGAGTATGAAAATTATCTTAAGAAGTAAAAACAAATGCCAAAAATTATTATCTAAAACAAAATGCTGTTTCATTTCAAATCTGCAAGAGAAAATCAGCTATTTTAAAATTTATTAAAGATGAATTAAATTCATTCCACTCATTCATGTGGTAACCTCTTCATTTCAGTTTAACCTCTCTGCATCAGAGTGCCGGATGCAGGGGACATGGAGGGAAAAGAAGAGGGAGCTTCCTGGAGTGCTTTGTGCTGAGCCTATTTTGGGTTGCATAGCAGCTGGTGGGCAACTGTGGGCAGCATCCGTGAGCTATAGCAACGCTTGGGGTGATGGCTGGCAGCTGTGCCAGCCCTTGGATCAGTCCTGAAGCCCAGAAACACAAAGACATCATGAAGCTTTTTTCCTCCCCTGTCTTGTGTGGAGCCTCCTGGGAGGCACGAGACAAAACCTGGCACTGACGTTCTTCTTGATCTCTGTCAGCCAGAGCTTCCACACCCAGACACATCCAGCCCATATGCACTCACAGAACTGGACCCATGTGTTTCAGAGAGCTCTTCTTACAGTCAGGGCCATAACAAACTCCACATGTACATCAGCTCTTGGAATAACTGCTGGAACAAGACCAAACTGGTAGGCAGGATGTGTAGACCAACAAAGCCTGGCTTTCAAACTTGGAAATGTTTGATAGCAGCGCTCCCTTAGCTTGCTGCAGAAGATCCCTTTTGCTGAATTTAGGCACTAAATAGCACTGTTGACCTATACTCTTTGCAGGATGCCTGGCATGGTGCAAAAGCACTTTCTGGAATAATCTGTTCAGCACAACTCCATAGCTGCTGTGCAAACTTAAGCATACACCACGAGCTGGTACTTGTGCAATCACTGACGTTTGCTGCTGAGCTGATTTGTATTGTCAGTGTCAATATAAAGGTGAGCAGGTTCGGGGAGGTACAATGCAAAGTCAGTGGAACCAGAGCAGGCAGCACTGGTCCATGACAGGCAGCAAACGTGCCCTTCAGCACAGCTCCTGCTGGAAAGAGAGGAAAGCAACCATCAGCCCCTGGCTTCTGGATAACTAAACACAAAATACTTGTCAACAAAAAACCCAACAAAATCAATCCTTTTTTTAAGTGGCTGCCAAACCTGACGCAGCCAAAACATCAAGCAGATGAAAGATGCTTCATTTTCCCCTGCAAATTTCTGCCTTTAGAGAGCACTTGGCCATGTCTCTCCCCAGATTAACAAGGTCAGCAGCTCCTATCAAAGAGCAGCCTTTGCTCTGCAGCTGCAACCCGACACCTGTCAGCTTAATAAATTGGATTTGAAACCTTCCCCAAACCCACTGTCTCCATCTGGGAGCAGGCAGCCCAACTTGAGTTGGATTCATTCAGAGCCCAAGGCTGATTGATAAATCTCCTTCCTTCCACTGGCATCTGCCATCTGGCAGCTGAGCTGAAGAGACACTGCACTGTGGTGGTATGTCACAGGTCTGCTCCAAGGGCTCTCTGCTACTGCCACCACCCTGGGAGGTGACAACAGTGGCCAGGAGAACCAGGGAGCCTCAGCGGCAGAGCCTCCTGCCATGCCTGCCATGGAGTTGTGGCCAGGTAGCACCATGGTGAGGCTGGAATTGGAGTTCCCGTGGCAAACCACCGGGCATGAAATAACCTCACTGGAGACTTTCTTAGTACAGGATTTCTGGATGATGTAGTAAAGCCGATTGTAATGCTAATTGTCTTACAGGACCTCAGCATCCATGGTTGCAGGATCTGTCCCCTCCCCTCCAGGGAATTTGAATCCTGCTTTAAGCAATCAGTAAAAATAGGATTTCACTAATTCCCAGTCACAGGAGTGTTGCACATACACACACGCACAAAACACAGAGGGAAGAGCATCTTCTCCAGAGAGATCTAGTGCAAGGATTTTGGGGCTATGAGGAGGTTTGGATGGCAGCCTGTGATGGTTTCAGCATTGGTTGCTGCAGTCCCAGAATCACAGAACAGTCTGAGTTGGAAAGGACCCAGAAGGGTTGAGTCCCACTCTTAGGTGAACGGCCCATGTAAGGACCGAGCCCGTGACCTTGCTAGCACCATGCTCTAACCAAGTGAACTAATCTCAGTTTTGCTCAACCCTCTTATAATTCTTATAATCCTTATAAATGGTCTCATAATAAGCATAGTCCCCTCATCCTATGACAAAGGTGAACGATGCTTCCAAAATAACCTGTGAATGTGGCTGGTTGAATGTGGCTGGGCTGCCAGGAGCTTCTGCAGTACCTTAAGCAACTGGACAATGCTCTTGCTTCAGTCTTTTGATTGACACTGGAATGCTGAAAATGGAAATTTCATTTTTTTCCCCCCCTGCTTTGGAAGCAAAACCAAAGACTTCATCTCATCCACCTTTGCTTCCCATCAAAGCCAAACCAAAGGATGTTCCCACAGCTGTGATTCTGAAATCAGACCACATGAACAGTCGACAAGCAGAGCCACGCAGTGACTTCTGCTCTTGCCCTTGAGATTGCCCAAGGGTGTGGAACAGGGACACTTGCCTCCCAAGACCCAGCTGCCACTGTTCTCCCTGGACAGCAGGACATGAAGTCATCAGTGTGTAGAGCAGGTGCTTCACAATATAGTATCCATATAACCTTCACAGGGACATCTCTAGCATCCTCCAGTGCCTCTCAGTTCATTCACTTTTCTTGTTTTAAGCAATAAGAAAATGGTGGGGTTTGTTGGGCTTTTTCCTAAGAGGTAAAACTAAAGCTTGTTCCATATTGCTAAGCTGATTTTTAATTGTGGGGGGAGCTACTGAGAAGAATTTTTCGCGGTATTTTGTGGTTTGAGGTTGAAAAGTGTTCCTGTCTTGAAATACTTTGTCTAAGCTTAGTTTCTTTGTCTGACTAGATCAGCAAACAAACGTGTGACTCAAACATAATGACTTCATTTTTAGATCAGTAAAAACTTCAAAGGAACATGTTCATTGCAGACAACAAAACTGTCCCAGAATATTCACTGAGATACTCTGCATCAGGAAATATATACATATTCATTAGCAGGTTTTATTTATCTTCAAAACACTACAGTTCTGAAAAAACAAATCAAACAGAAGTCTAAAAAGCCTTTGTATTCAGCCAAGACTACATGGGAAATGATTAGTATTACTGCAGTTGTACTGAGTAGACAGAGTTATTAATTAAGACATATTGGTTTGCTCTGGTGCACTCTATCCTCAGCAGAAGATCTGTCAAGTTACTCTGGTTTGCACAAAAGTTTTCTCCACATACCATTTCACATATTTTCTAAAATAAAAACAACTCAAGGCCTTCATGCTTTCAAATTTCTCAGGGCTCTATTCACTGAAAGCAATGTCAAAAATCCTACCCACCACATTCTTAATAAACTCAATTTAGAAATATACTTGCTACAATTTAAAAGTATCTTTCTGTTCTCTCAGTAAATAACCCCATAATTTGTTTTATGGGCCTTCGAGTCTGGGAACAACTGCCAGCAGTCTGTGTTCTGTGGAACAACAATCTTCTGGAGATTTGTGTTTGATTCGCCACAGAAATGAAATCTAACCTCTTCAGAGGGGAACAATGACCCAATAGTCCTGTATGAGGCTGAGAATTAGGGGAGAGGAATTCAGTTTTGCCATAACATCAAACTTTTTGTGTGATCTTGGACAACATCCTTGTGAAGGTCTACACTGCTCTGCCTGGGAAGCAGCGTGACTGTGATGAATTGGTGTATCTGGAGCTTCGTGTCACTGGTCTATTTCTGGGTCCTGAGCCAGGTCCTAAGGAGCCCATGCTGGTACCTCTACACTGATCTGCATTGTAACTCTGAGAATATCTGTGGTCATAGACCCGAGAAGTCTAGAAAATGAGCTTTGATTCCTGTGACATTGGGCCTCAGCAATTGCTGAGGTAGCTCATATATCTCTAAAGACCCTTAATTCTCCTGTAGCATTTTATTCTTAATTTTAAAATGGTAATGATACTGGTGAGTGGTGAGGAGAGTCTAACCACCCTGTTTTGGGGGTAGCAAGAGTTCAGTGAGTTGGACCATTCATCCCAAGGACCAGGAGGTGATCTTTCATGTCTTCTCTTTATTGATACAGGTGTAGCCATTCTCTTAATACGAGGACTCATTTGCTTTTTAAAGAATGGTCCTGTGGTAAGCAGTGTGACCTGTGATTGTGCTGACTGAATAAATGGCCTGTGAAATGTGTCACAATAACACAGTACTGATGCCTAACAGAAGGAAATCTGTATTTTCCCTAAACAAAACTGCAAAGAAATATAAGCAAATTTGATCCAGACTTCAAGAAAAAGCAGTGCACAAGATATCCCAGCTTGTAGCCAGTAGCTGCTCAAAGTAGAACTGCATACTGATTCTTAATCTTCCTCAAGTTCTGACCAAAGTGATGCTCTTACGAGATCTTTGTGTTTCCTTCTCCTACTGAGATTAGGATCTGCCCTCTCCTAGCTTTTGTGAGCGTCCCTACCTCAAAGAACCACAAAGTAAATATACAAAGCAAGACAAGCAATATATTGAAAACACAGTATTGAAGATCATAAAGAAACAGAGGGGCAACTATGAGAAGTGAAATGGCCACTGTCACAGCATGCTAACTCCACAGAAAGCAAGTTGCATGGTTTATGTCCCACAGTAGGCACAGCCACTTGAGCATTGCATGAAGGTGTTCTGAGATAAGCACAGCAACTCTTCTACCCCTCACACATTCAATGCACAGTCCAAGGCTGCAGACTGAACTGGCACAAGCCTCTTTCTGCAACTCCTGTTAAAATTAGTCTTTCTCAAAAAGTATTCCACCTGGAAATCTCAGAGATAATATTTTGTCTGAAAAAAAAAGCATCAAATGCCTTTTGGAGGTGGGTTTTTTCATTCTTCCCTCAAAGTCAAGAAGAACATTTCAGTCTCAATGGCAAATTTCAAAAGGTTTAATTGATATTCCTATCATTCTTCTGTCAGGTAGACATTACTGGATTCAGCCCAAATCCCTGTGTCCAGCAAAGCCTGAATTATCATCAGCAACCTGACATGACTATCTATGGTTTAAGTTCTGACATGCTTAGCTGGAGATACATTTTCTTCTTTTTACGGCTTTTATAGTTCCTCATCTTTTTTATTCTTCAACTCTCCTTACTCCACAACTCCTTCAACTCCTTTTCCCTTCATCCAGGTTCTCTGTAAGAGACTTCTAATGCCCTGTACTAGGAGGACATACACAAAAGTGTTACACTTTCAGCTTCCCTGAGCCTGCTTCTGAGCCTGGAAATTCCCTCTGCAATACAGGTCATCTCTGAATGTGAAAGCTTTAGCCTAGATGGATGCTGTCAAATACTCCACGGAAAAACCTATGAGTATTCCAATTAAGATGGGTAGTTTTCATACTCCATCTAGCAGATGAAGCAAGACTTGATCTTTGGATTTACCAAAAAGGTCTTGGCAAACATTAGGGGATTGTCTGTGCTGAGGTAATGTGAAACTCTTCTACTCCAGTGGATTTAGGGTCAAGCTGCCAAAGCAAAGCAACCATGTGGAGCCTACTACAGAGCTTCCTACAGTGAGCAGCTCGTTGGTTTCTTCAGGAGTCTTACAGAAGAGATATTGGTGCTAAAGATTTGCGCACACACCCACACGCACAAATCAGTGCTGTGAAATAATGAAAGCAAAATTCCTTTGGATGATAATATTATGAAGAGTACACAGCATACACATGGAGGATGGGAAGGAAATGAAAGCAGAGGAAGGTGGTGTGTCTTGAGGAAGGTCACGGAAAAGGCTGGTAGTAAGACTCAGAACACAAAGCAGATGTTCTGGCTGGGGTTTTTGTTACAAGAAGACTGCCTCTCTTCTCACAGAGATCCCTCCTCTTAGCATAATGCTGCAATAACTGCTGCGGGGATCATGGAAACCCAAGCATCAGCCAGCCACCTTTTCCAGAACATAAACTCTGAGAAATTTTGGCAGGTATCAAATGATTTCTTCCCCAGAACTCAGCACCAGCATATGGTTGTGACATGTGCAACATCATTGCATTATATGAGCAGTTACCTGGCAATGCCCTTTGAAAAAATCTCCTGCATTAGATGGTACATTCAGATGCACACGACTTAAAAAACAGTAATAACAAAGGTAACAGCTGTAGAGTCACCCCTGATGGACTGGCCATTCCCATCAGAGCTGTTTTACCTGCAGGAAATGTTTTTCCTTCAATTCTTGTTTAAAGAGTAAAATACTTCTTCTTCATTATTTTCTCACATCATACAAGGTATTCTAACCACTGTTGGGAGATGAACGTAATGTTAACAATACATAATTTAATAAATTCATGCCCATATTGACACCAAAATAAAACCTGAGATTGCACCACAGTACTGTGGTTTTATTATACTGTAAGTACAGTTTCAAACATAATAGGATTTATTCACAGCATATTTACTCCGCTGAAGTGAGCATAAATATGTAAATATCTAAGGCTTAAACTGGGAATTGCCTACTGCTGCTTTTAAGTCATGCAGCACTCTCTGCGCTCTAAATACAGGCTGACAGCAGAAACGGCAGAACTGTACTTCCAAGGAAAGTATTACAGGAGGATCAACCTTGCATATCATTACCTTACCCCTGACTTCTAACACAGAATGACAGTGGACACACAGTTGTAGCTTTCACACTGCTTTAATGGAACAACTACAGAGAGAGAGTGAGAGAGCACACATTGCTGATTGGGGCAGCTCCTGCTGGAGTGTGATTTCAAGGAAGAAAAATCCCTTTTTATAGGATACCATTCAGATGTACTAAGCAAAATAATTTCACATTGAAATAGGTGAAAGTGAAGGGGTGTTGAATTTGTTTCCAGGTTGTCAGGGAAGAAGAGGACAGCAGAAGTGCCTGCGAGCAAGACTCAGACAAAATCTTTTTCTGAGTGAAATAAACATGAAGTGTGTGGTGGGAAAGTTATTCTGCTGAAACCAGTGGATGCTGAAGCATTGGCTTCTCTGGAGAATGAGGCAGCAGAGACCTGTTTCAAAGACTTGCAGGAATGAGAGGCTGCACCAATGTGACGGAACTCCATGTGGGCCATATTAAAGTGAATGGACCCTGCTTATAGATTTCTCAGAGGCAGAAAGCTCAATCAGTTTCCAAAGTTGCAAATAAATAAGTAAAAAGACACAGCAGAATTGCTCATGGGGCAATTACTGGAGGGTAGTTGGAGCAACAGAAAAAAATACCAGCTTCACAGCTGACATTTCAGATCTAAGCAAATACCTGAGTAATCATCTTTAGCTGCGTACATATTTTAATTCACACCCTTCACTCACTTATTGCCTCTGTGCCAGATAGTTTTTAAGAATGGGAATCAATTGCCCATAAAAGGTGCCATATTGTCAACAATGGAAATGAAATCCCCTGGTTCCTGAATGAACAGGCCCAAAGCAGCACTACAAACTTCTGCTCACCGCTGAGGCAATTTGCCTCTCGTGTAACCTGGAGGGTATCTCTCGTTATAATTGCTACTCGGTCCTGGCTTGAATTGCTCCAAGCTCTTCTAATACAATCTGATCCCTTCAGACTCTGCTTTACTGCCCTTGTTCAAGCATGAAGAATTCAAGCTGGAACAGGTGCAGAGCAGGATGATTAACAATCTGGGGAACAGGGGGTCTTTCACAAGCAGAGCTGCCAACGCTATCAATTTATGTGGTAGACAACTGCTTTGGGCAGTAACCTACTGGATTTCCAGTATGTGGCAGCTTAGGTTCTTGGATGCCTGGAAATTCAGGAGATTTTCACAGAGCATACGCAAAGCAACTTGAGGTGGAACAAACAGCGAGTCTGATGCATCCCTGGTCCCAGAAGGGGCACAGAGTCAATTGGTGGTTGTCATTTCTGGACCTGCAAAGACAGAATGGTCCAGTTCAGATACTCTAGTAAAGGTTGACTGATGTCTGGGCTTACATGGGGATGGGAAAGAAAAACACTGGGAAGGAGGAAGTGTCACTTATGCTAAAAGATTGTATCAGCACATAAGACAAAACAAGTATGGACTGGCCAGCGATACAGTCATACTGTAAACGGGAAGATGCCAGATAATTATGAGTGTGTGGATGTTGCACAACAGCCTTCCTCTAAGGGAGGGGGAGGCAAAAGCCCAGCTACTTCTAAAAAGAGCTTGAGCCTTTATGAAACTACTCTATTAGAATAGTGTCTGTAACATTAGGGATTAAATCAGCTAAATCCAAAGATCCTGCCCTGTTTTCAACCATGCAATGGCCCTTATGTGTGCCTTTCTCATAAAAAACATATGCTCTTCTCTCCTTTCTCTGGAATTTCCTCTGTGTTTGTCTCCACTGAGCATTGGCAGTAGTATTATTTTGTGCTTCCAGTGTGTTCATCCTATTCTAAGAGCCAGGTCTTTGCATTAGCCTCAAGTTCTTTATATGTTTTCTGCTTGCATTTCTTTACATCACATAAAGGACTAGAGAATTAGCCATAATTTAGCTTAGCTGACAACACAATCATTAAAAGAACTGTCTTGAAATTATTTGTCCCTCATTTTTGTCTATTGTGCAATCACAATTTTTTCTAAACTTTACAACATGATCACAATTACAACCCTCTGAAATCAGCAATGAATGAATCTTTTTTATGACTATGAGATCATGAAGTCACTGGAAAATCTCCTCCTGCAAATCAGAGGCTAAATTTCTACTTCATCTGAGAGCTGGTGCATTGTGAATAAAAACTACATAAATCCTATTACCAGTGAAGGCCACTGGTAACATTCCTCCCTGCTGCAACCTTCCTTACAAAAATCCATCTGAATCTTTAATACTAAGTCATGAAGAATAAACAACCTAGAACTTAAAAAAATCAGGTCTTTTCAATTAAAGATTTAAAAGCAGAAGGCACCTTATGTACCTTTTTCTTATCTTTCAGATAAAGACCTCTTGGGTAAGCTTGGTAAATCCTTATCTGCTAGATAAAGGGCCACCATGATGGGCCTTATCGCTTAATTAAATCCTAGTACTATGTACAATGAAGTCAATAATTTGTTATACAAGATAGCACTTCAACCTGAGCATTGGATAATGCATCTCTATCGGTTCCCTGTACCTCAGCCCACTGTAATGGGTCATGTTCCATAACCTGCTCCTGGGCTGCCAGGAATTCAATACGAAAAAGGTACCCAGCTTAACATGGACAGGCTGTGATAAATAAATCTGTTGGATCAACTAGATAAATTAAAGTCCCCATATCAAACTGATTTGATACATAAGTCCTAATTCTATCACTCTTCCTTGTAAGGAATTTAGCTGAATGTGAAAATTTCGTGATTTTGACCCAAATAAAATACTGATGCCTCCAATGACTGTAATGGAAAAATAGTATAACCAAAGTTAGTATCAGAGGGTGTTGCAAAACCTGTGGACCAAATGTAGCTACTGAAAAAAAGACATGATAAGGTCTGAATCCTGACCATCCTCGTGTTCATTAAGGTTCACATACTCATTGCATTTACATCCACACATATCAGGATGAAAAGAGAAACTGATCAATAACAGCTGTAGCAACTATCACCACATATCACACTGGCAAGGTCTTCCTGAATGTAAACCCAGTTCAAATTATTCTGTCTTCTACACAAACATATTTGCATAAAGCAGTCTAATACTTGCAATGCCTCATTTCACTAATTGGCTTATTGGTAACGTGCTAGAGTGATCTGTTCCTGAGTCTGTTTGGCAACAACACTTTTGTGCATATGGAAAACCCATAAAATCAGGTGCTTTGTATCTCTTGAATCTCTGAAGGACCCCATTAGAGCCTAAACCCATTACCCATTAGGCCCAGCAAACACAGAAATAGCTTGATTCTGTAATAATGCACTGAAGCTCTCCAAGCCAGGAGTCTTTTCCCGATAAACATGGAAAATGTTGGACTGAAGATCTGCTACCAGCACTAATCTTGCTCAATCCTTTAAAAATAGAGACTCTATGGCTGGGATTTATTTCCCTTCACCTTGACCAAAAGAAGTGTCTCCCAGCTAAGAGCCCCCATTCAGCCCATCCAATGTAACTGAATGAAGGAGGTTACACAACAAGCTTAGCTTAGGCATCTGACCTTTGCATAACCAGAGATAGAGAACATTTATCTTCCCCTGAGAAAGAAGCCCCGAGGAGTGTCTGAGCATGGAGTTGTACCAGTGCTACAAGGCAAGATGTCTGTCCATAAAGGATGGGGCATTAAAATTCTCAGGTGCTCAGTAAAACAAAAGGTCCAGATGAGGATGTTGCTCATGCTGAAGATGCTGAGTGCTTTGGAGTGTGTTATCTTTACTAATTTATGCCAATGATGTGCTCAGACCTGCACTCTCAGTGTTAAGCAGAGACAACTCTGAGCCACTGGGATAAACCATAAACTGACTCTATAGATTATGCCACTCCAAATCACCCTCATTAGGATTCTTCTGTAAATTTAGCATCTCCACACATTTACAGGGTTTATTGCTATCACATTCTGCTTTCATAAAGCTGAGGGAGCAAAAACTGCTTTCAGGAACTACTGGTACTGACGCCAGGCTAAATATGCTCTAAGTTGCTCGAGCTGTGTGCAGGAGTTCCTGGATTTCACAGCTGGCTACTTCTAGCAAATTGTACTCCTTTCTGTGCATAGTCCCAGAGGATTTCCCCATAAATGCATAGACCTAGTTCTTGCATGTCTGGCAAACTCTTCTTGTATGCTTGCCAAGTTTTAAAGGGCAAGGAATCAACAGCTGATAATTTATGCCAGGAACCTACAATGATCCAAACTCACCCCTCGTGTAATTCTGGTAAAGACAGCAGAGTTCCAGGGGAGAAGTTGTTGGCTTAGCAAAGCAAATTTTCACTGACATTTGAGAAATACACAGTATCAATTAAAGCAGAGCTAATTATTGCTACTATTATTTGCATTGCAGTAGTTCCCAAAGGCTTTTAACAGGATTACAGCCTTCTGGCACGAGGAGTTCTTAGGAACATGAGCTTGTATCTGGAAGTTCGTACACGATAGCTGACATTTGGTACCTGTGCACAATGTTCAGTGGGGCTCCACAGAGCACTGTGTTTTGCTCACAGGTATGGGTCACAGGAATCTGAGCCACAGGAGTTCCTTGTGATGCTCTGAGGTTTGCCTAGAGCCATCACGTGTCCTTCTGCTCTTTTACAGACTGGCCTGTGTCCAGAGAAAGCAAGCTCTTCCCAAAGCTCAGCATTTGGGCAAGGCCAACAATGCTGTACATTGGCTCCTTGTCAGGAAGTCTTGGGAGACACTCCTAAGCTTTATTTACTCTGATATGTTTATCATGGGGTACCACTCCCTTTACCTAAGAATGGGGGATCTTAGACATTATCCACTATATTGAGTCATTCTTGAAAGGAAGGACTGCCTTACATTTGTAACTTCACCCTGATTCACCTGCTGTCCCTGACACCAGATGGTTTCCCGGGTGAAATGAAGCAAAGACTTAGTCAGATGCCCAGTTTAGTCAGATTTCCAGCATCCAGACTGAAAAAAAAATATAATTAAATCACTGTAAAATATTTAACACTTTTATTTTCTTGGTGCTTTTTGATTTCTTTCCACTAGATTCCCAAAATATATTGCAAACACTGGGTCCAGAGCACTATTCAGGCTTCTGAGTGCTGCTCTCTGTTCAGAACCCAAAGTACAGCCCAAACTTCCCTGCAGCCAGTTGCAGCTAGTAAAAATTTATGTATTTTACACTACAACAAGATATGTGTTCTGTTGAGATTTTGATCTTTGGTGGTTGACCACCTTCCTAGGGACTCCACACGTGACATATCAATAACACTCTTGACACATTGCTTGTTCAGCCCATTTCTCAGCTCACAAGCTCTCCTGTTCACCCTCGCAGCTGCTTATGGGGTCCCAGGGTCACAATGCTCTGAAGAAATTACAGTTGAAATAAGATGCATCAAGTGGATTGCAGACTACAAGGCAGATAAGCTGCAACAAGGGGATAAATATGTAACAAGAATGCAGGAGGAAACAGAAAGAAAAAATACAGTGAAACCAAAATTGGATACACATGAACACTGCCCACAGCTCTGAAACTGCAGTTAGTCATGGGGCTGTAACACACTCAGAAATGTTTTCTGTTCAAACTTCATTGCCAGTATTTTTCATATACTTTGTTTTAATCCTCATACTGTTCTCTTTCCTTAAGGATGACACTTATTAGTTTTTAAGTCTTGGCAACTTCCTAATCTGCCTCTGTCCTTCCAGGAAATTGGCTCACAGAGAAAGCACCTTTCACCTGTGTCTCTCTTTTAAGAGGTACTGCTGCCCCCTACGATTGCTGTCACTGCCAACAGGTCATAGATCAGGCCCAGTGACACCTACAAGAGAGCGGATTTGCTTTTGCACCCCTCATTTGTACACTTTAAATCCAGGATTTCCTGTCAGGTGTGACAGAACATTTGCTGCATCACAGGATGTTTCTGAAGTAACCCAGGAACTGTTTAATGCCTGGTTTGGAGGAATTCACCCAAAGACAGGTTTAACTTTGGATGAAAGATGGTGCCTGGGAGTGAGGTGTCACTTTGAGAGGTTCAGCACAGGGAGGTTATGAGCCAAACCCATGACTGGACCACCCATCTGGACCAGCCTGCCATGCTGTGAAAACTCAAGTCTGGTTTTGCCAGACTAGAAAGCAAGCTCACAAAGAGGTAACTGTGGTTAAAAAGTAAGTCAAAAGTATACTTTGTCTAGGGAATTAGGAACCATTTGCTGTTGATAACACTGTTCTAAACACCCTCACATTAATTTCAAGTGTTTAATGGAATTAAACTTGGAATGTTGCTGTACTGGATTTCTGACTGATTTTTAACCATTTGAGTGTGCAAAAATAAATAATGATTTAAATATAAAAAAGATTTTAAAAAAGATTGTGCCTGCTCCAAAAATAAGTCAAAAATTCTTTTGAAAAGAAAATGTTAACATCCAAACCCTGTGTAAATAAAAGTGATAATGACTATTACTGGGGAAATAGCTTAAGGTAGAGAAGTTAGGACACAACAATTTTTATTGAAAGGTTTAAAAGAAGAAATCTGAGGCAGGAAATGCAAAGCAACCTGCTCCAGTAATGCAGTGAGTGCAGAATCAGGATTACTGGATCTTGAGTTCTCTCTCTGTCATTTACTTAATCCCCTTGCAAGATAATCTGTTGCATTCCTGACTGCAACAGGATTTTCTTGGAAGACTCACAGGCAAGTATATTATTTATGGAGAATTCCAAAAGTATTTTTTAAACTGATGATGATTAGTTCACATAAAGTAATTTTAACTCATGGGTTCCAAAAGCTGTATGTTAACTAACCAAAAAGACATGAGCACACTTGTGTTTTATAGCACAGCGTAGGTAGTACAGAGAAAAAGCTGGAGTTTTTACACCCAGTCCAGAGCAAGTATAGTTCCTGGAATTTGAAAATTCATAGGAAGTTCTGAGTGAAGGTGAGTAGAGTCACCATACCTGCCTCTGTCATTATCATTTAGGTCCCTGTTCCACGCCTGCTGAAGTTCAGATACCTGGGAATGGCCACTCATTTTGTACCAGAGCTGTGCAAAGTGGCTGAAGTGTTTGTATATTAACAAAATAATAGTTAAACGTCCTCTTATTCCTCTTTAACATTGGTTTGGTCTGCTAAGCAAATGGTAAATTGGTTTCTGTTTGGACTGTCAGTCATAGCAAACAAATTAGTTATTAAAATGAGCAAAAATATGGAGCATAAGACATCCATAAAATGCACTCTTCTACATAGCTGAATTCCACAAAGCTGCCCATTGTGAATACATTATGTTTAACAATTTTCCAGCATCAAACAAAAGGAATACAGAGAATTTTGACAAGAGAGCTGTGAACTGTAAAAGGCTGCAGCTGAGACTGGCTGAGTCTTGCCCCACACAGCCTTTAAGGAGCCCAGGAAACTCCTTCCTGGAGAAGGAGTTTGTCAGGAAACCCTTTTGTATTGCAAACCAGCTTCAGGAGAGGAAGATCAATACCAATGAGTAATTGCTGAAATCCTGGCTGCACTGAAATCATGGTGGGTTTTTACCATTGATAGTTGTAGTATTCACTTATCGCTCCTACATCAGGCAATCAGAGCTGGACTGATGGACTACATACTAAATTATCAGCAAGCATCACCTACTGATGAATTAAAGACAGAATTCAGCTGAGTTTGTAGGAATACAAAAAGAATAAACCTCTAGCTGTATGGTTGTGAAGAAAACCTGAAAAATGAGATCAAATGCAATGTAGAGACAAGTCTGCAGGGAGCACAGAACAAAGTGACATGAGAACTTCACTATTCTCATAGCGAGGGTTTAATCAGATAATGCTGATAATTTAAATACTAACATTGTTAATTATTTCCATGAGGACTTGTCCACCTGGGAAAGTTTTGCCGTTTACTTGAACTAGTCTTGTTATAGTAGGCTCCATTAAACTGTTTTAGATCAGATTTGGTTTCCTCACAAGTAGTATAACCTAGAAGTTTGTTTTATATCATGGCATAATTTTATATTGCATTTAACCTGGCCTGTGCAGAAATCTGGATTCTCCTGTTAAAACTGGGAGAACTCAAGAAGGAAACTCAAAACGAAAACTTTTTGGTAATCACTTTTCTATGGGATCAGCGATCCAAACTGATGCACTCAGCAGCCACACAATCACTGGGTCCTTTGAAAAGGAGAGGGGAGCAAGCAGCCAAGCAGCCAGGAGGGAAGTGCTTGGACCACCAGCAGGAAAGGATTCACAGTTTGCAATGAACTAAACTGAGCATGTTGTAAAACTGAACCTGTAAAGTGAGAACTCAGGTGAGGTTTGAGTGGGAAAGCAAGAACCACATGGTCTGAACTTCTTCAGTTCAATTTATACACGGGTTAACTTCCCTGCATGCTCAAGCCTTGAGAGATGGGGTACCACTGATCTATCTATCACACCCTGACCCATCCCCTTCATGGTGTATTTAACTCCTCGACTCATGAGGTTTTTTGTCACCCAACAGGCAGCTGAACTGGGGCGTTCAAGCTGGAACTGTGACTCCTGAAGCCTCAATACAGCCCAGTGTGTCCAGTTCTGGGACCCTCCATTCAGGAAGGACATTGAGATGCTGGAGTGGGTCCACAGAAAGGACACGAAGCTGGTGCAGGGTCTGGAGCACAGGTCTGACGAGGAGCAGCTGGGGGAGCTGGGGGTGCTCAGCCTGGAGAAAAGGAGACTCAGGGGGGACCTTATTGCTCTCTACAAGCACCTGAAAGGAGGCTGGAGCCAGGTGGGAGTCGGTCTCATGTCTAAAGCAACCTGTGATAGGACAAGAAGAAATAGTCTTAAGCTGCCCCAGGGGAGGTTTAGGTTGGACAAAAAGCGCAATTAGACATGGGAATGGCTGCCCAGGATGGTGGCGGAGACGCCGTTCCTGGAAGTGTTTAAGGAAAGACCGGACGTGGCACTCAGTGCCGTGGTGTAATTGGCATGGTAGTGTTTGCTCAGTCATAGGTTGGACTCGATGATCTCAGAGGTCTTTCCCAACCGAACGGATTCCGAGATTCAATGGGAGCCGCGCATTTCAAGGCGGTACGAGGGGTCACCCACGTCCGCAAGAGACATCTACAGACCCCCATCAGGGAGTCTCTCCCTTCCATTCCCACTGTTCGTCCAGGCCAGGGAAAACCGCACCAGCACCAGCTGGGCTGCCCGCAGCCGGGACACCGACCGCAGCCGCACCCCGCCCCGGCCGCCATTCCGCCCTGCCGGCGCCTCCGCGCACGCGCCCTGCCCGGCCCGCCCAGGCGCAGGCGCGCCGCCCGCCCGTCCCCAGGGCGGAATGGCGGCCGGGGCGGGGTGCGGCTGCGGTCGGTGTCC
>NW_024581137.1:51079128-51216245 GCF_017639235.1 Corvus kubaryi | reverse complement strand
CGCTGGGAGGAGGCGCAGGTCGGTGCTCGGGGGCCGCGCCCGGGGGAGCGGGGCCGGCTCGGGGCGGCGCGGCCGGCGGGGTGCGGGGAGCCGCGGGCTCCTGCGGGGCCTTCCCGGGGCGGAGGCGCCGCCGCTGCCGTGGGCCTGGGTGGGGGCGGCGCGTCCCGCGTGGTTGGGGGCTGGGGGCCGCGCACCGGGGGGAGCAGGAGCTTCCCTGGCAGCGCCGGTTCCCGGGAGCGCCGCTCCGGGTCCTGGGAGCCGGCGTCGTGCGGCGATGGGAGGTGCTGTGGCCGCTCGGCCGGGGCACGGCCGGGAGGGACAGCGGCCTCGCCACTCGCCCCGGGTGCGGGGCGTCCGGGGGACACGGGTGTGTTTTATTGAAAGACATTCACAGGATCAGTTAGGTTGGAAAACACCTTTGAGACCATCGAGTCCGACCTGTGACCGAACACCACCGTATCAACTAAACCATGGTACGAAGTGTCACGTCCAGTCTTTACTTAAGTGCCTTTATGGACGGTGGGTATTTTTTCATAGTTTTTACAGGTACAGGTGTGTGGCCTGTCTGAGTAACACGTCTCTAATCTGCAATGTAGTTATAATTTATTTTACAGATTGTCCGGAAGTAGAAAATATCACTTGGAAAGTGTAAAATGAAGTCAGTGCTTGACTCCCAGGACTGTCAGGCGTTTGTTCCACTGTACTTCTGCGTAACTGCGGACACCTCTACACACAGTATTTTAATAGATAGCTCAAAACTTGTGGTTCTGATTAAGCAGACTTTAAAATGAGAACATTTGTTTGGGTGATTAAAAGAAAGCCTTTCGAGGGGTCTCTCTGAAGTGTTCAGGGGAGATACTGTTAAGAGGATATGTGTGTTTCTGTGCTTGCTTTCACTAGGAATATCAGTTTTTGATAAAGACTGATCAGAGTGCTCAGTTGACCCACTTGTCCTTGTCTGTACAAAAGTTTAGGGTGATTAAGTCTCTGTAAGTTGTTGAGAAGAGTGGTGGCTCGTTCAGTGCTTACTCAGCAAAGTGGTCTGACTGTGCTCCATGGTTGGTTTGATCGGTGACAAGGCACATAAACATAATTACATTTTTATAGTAAGTCTTGCCACACATAAAGGTAAGTGTTAGAAAGAAATTCCCAAATTTAGGAGTTGAGTTTGGGAAGAAGGCAAGGAAGGACAGCGCTGACTGGTAAGATAGCAAATAGTTTAGTACCTTAGGCATTGTTTTAATGGTATTAAATACATTGCAATATTGGAGTTATTTTTCAAAAATTGTCCTAATTTCTGTGGTTCAGATCAGTTACTTGTGATGTGGAAGTAAGGTTGGTATCTGTGTTCTAGGTAGAAGTTTTTGTGGTATTACGAAGACAGAGTAAATTAAAGAAAGTGTCACTTTTGAAGCATTTTGGTTCTTGTGTTTAAAACTGCTGCAAGGTGAATGAATGTGCTTTCATGTACAAAGGCACGTGCTGTAGCAGATGGCCTTCAACGAAGTGGTGAAACTGCAATTTCAAGGCTGATTTTTGTTGTTGTAGAGTTCTGTTTGTGTCTGAGGGTGAATTGGGATCCCTGTGTTCTAAGTGGGCACAAGCAGTTGTTTGTTCAGCATTCACACTGAGCATTGGGAAATGGTGGCCACTTAAATGCGATCCCTGCCCCGAATAAACAGTGTTTGTTTAGTCTTGGTGATCACTGTGCAGCACTTGCTGAATGAAGGAACCCACTGGTCACACACTTATGTCCGTGACTACTCAGGGAAAATTCCTGGTTGAGGCTGTTAAATACACTTTTAAAGCCCAGTAAAGAAAGCCTAGAACTTACAGAAATAGAATATGCACCTCTTTTTGGAAAGGGACTACTGTCTAAAGTCAGTAGTGGTAGCATGAGAAAGAAGCTAAGTGATTTTTGTCATTTAAATTTTAACTGTAGAAACTAATGTTCGGGATTTAGTTTTTCAGTTTTTGGGAGTGAGGGAAAGACTTTAAAATATGTACATAACAGCACCCCACAGTTTTCTTAAAAAAAAAAAGAAAGCTAATGATTGGTAAAATAGTACAAAATAGGTATTGGAGATATAAGTTAGTGTTAATTTGATGACATTGCAGTATAACAGCTGACAAAATGAGATAGTTTTGGCTTAGAGGATACAGATTAAAGTTTAAATCCTCTGTAACAGTATTCTACAGGACTGAGAATAAAATGTGAAATGTCTGTGTTGGCTGAACATTTAAATGTATTTGATGGAAGGAAGATGATTTGTCTGTTGGACAGCGTGTGTGGACTCATTCATGGGTCATTTATAATCTTTAAAGCTTTGGGGAAATACTGGCTTGATTCATAAGAATAAAGCATTCACAAGTACTTTTGTGACCAGATGTGTTGGTGCAGCAAAGCTTTTTAAGGATAAAGGTTAAGACTTTTGGTGTTAGGTTTCACAAGCTAGAAAGTTTTTAAGTGGTGGTCTGTGAGGTCTCTGGGAGTCATTCACAGTTGCATAATACTTTGCAAATTCTTTAGCTAGTAAACCTGATTCAGCCTGCTCCTAATTCTGGAATGGCTACAAGTAGAAACATGAAAAGTCGAGGTGGGTGTGCTGGTGATGAGGGATCTTGAGGGCTCATAGCTGGTTATTAGTCCATTGATAAGACAGTGGTTCCCAACCTTTGTTCCAATTTTACATACAAAAACAGAACCAGAGGAAACACTGAATATTGAGAACATAATCTTACTTAAAGGGTGAGAACAGAGAGGATGGAGGCTTTCTCTTCACAAGGAGCTGCACAGAGAAGACAAGGGACAGTGGCTACAAATTGCACCAGGAGAGGCTTCACTTGATACAAGAAAGACTCTTTTAACAGGGAGAATCATCATTCACTGGGAAAATTTCCTTAGGAACATGATGGAGCCGCTGTTACTGGAGGCTTTCAGGATATGTTAGGACAGGGTGCTAGGTAATTTATCTCATCTAGGCTCCTTTTCTCATGGGAGACCAGGTGGTGTTGGAGGGTCCCTTCAAACCTGGACTATTATGTGATTTAATGATCATATAGTATAAGGTAACAACCATTTTGTATAGATGCTGAAATTTTTTACTGATATTTACTGCAGTCAGTGTGCAGCCAGACTTTAGTCCCATTTAGGGGGAGGTGGTTATAAGTTAAACACCAAACCATCTCCAAAACAAAGCAAGGAGCACCTTTTCATTGTCTGCCACACTGCAGTAAGGGAAAATAATTGTAAACTTTCTTCCTTTCAGATTAGTTTACTTCTGATAAACTTCAGTGGCCTAGAAGACTTTTGGGTGGAGATGTCCTTGGTTTGTGAGTCATGGCATGGGATTGGGTGGAGGAGGAGTTGGGGAGGGTCCCGTTGACACGTGTGTCCCTTCCTGCTGGAAGTCCTGGACCAAGAGTAGCAGAATTGGTGTTTTACTTCTGAGGCTTCATGTCATTTGAACATATATGAGGTTTGCTGTTGCACTCTCAGCAATGTAATGGCTTTAAAAGCCTCTTGTGACGCTGTTGATGAAAAGTGGAGAAGAGCTTCTTACACTGCTAGCACAGCAAGTAGCTTTCTGTGTGTTGTGGGTCACTGTCCAAAGATGTAGTAGAAGTTATCCAGTGTGATAAATTCAGTTGAACTTGTTGTGCTTCAGGCTATTCAGCAGTGGCATCCAGGGACTGGAAGTAGATTCTACATTTGTGCCTAGGTGATGCACACACTAAAACTCCTCCAAGTCTTAGAGGTCTATAGAGTTCACAATTAAGGAAATAGTATGCACATGGGTGTATTAAGAGCTAGTGCCCTTGTGTTGTACTTAGTATTGTACCAAGAACTAGTGCCAAAAAACATTGCTGCTTCAATGTGCTTGAGGCAGGGAGATGTCCTTTGAACACAGCAATTTTTAATCTCTCTGCTTTTTTGACAAGCTTTCACTCTTTTGAATGTTTCCTCTTTTCAGGTCATCTGAAACAAACATATCCTTAGTATCAGTTGTTTTTTTAAAAGCCAGACCAAACTTTATTGTATTAAATACTAAACCTCAGATTTTAGGTCACATAGAATTTTTTATCCAGGATAGTTTAAGATGATGGCTGTCACAGGCTTGACCAGAAAACCCCCGAGTAAGTGATGTGATTCATCCTGTGTTACGTTGTGCTGTAATGCAGCCTCAATTTTAACTATGACTTTTGGTTGCTGTGAAAGATGCTGGAGAGTTTCTGCAGAGTTAGTTTCTCATCAGTGTCCAGATCCATTTGGGAACCAAACTCATGTGATTTTCATTTAAACTCTTGGCCTTCCTTTGCTGTTCAGCATTTGTAAAACAAGGACCATGTTACTTTTGGTTTTCTGAAGCAAATATATTTTCTAGTTCAATCAGACTTTGAAAAATACTTTCAAATAAAAAAAAATTAAATTTTTTTTTTGGTGACTTGGTGGTTTTGAGTTTAGATGTAGTTTATTAATTAAAAAAAAAGGAAGAAGAGGCCCTATTTCTTTCAAGCATTGGTTAGAGAATTCCAGTTCCAGGCAGCATATCATAATTCTGATCTTGCATATTGCTAGTGGCTTGCTTTGCATAGAAACTCAAAAAAAAAAAAAAATCTGTTGGTTTTAAGAAGGTAAAAATAATTTCTCTGCTGTAGAACTTACTGTTTTTGCTTTATTTCTTTGAGGAAGCTAAACTTTGTCTGTAGGAGTAATTTGGAAACAAAACATGAAATACACTAATTGAGGAATGTCTTAGGCAATTGCTAGGTTGTTATAAATACTTAGTCATCAAATAGTTAAGCCTTCTATGAGTAATTGTTTACCAATATAAAGGCTGAATGATGTCTGTTCCTGAACTGATAAACTAAACTGTTTGTGGTGTATTAGTGCATAATGTGGTGATGAGACTGAATGTGATTTTTGTGATGGTGTAGAAAGCTTGCTTGTTTTGTAATAAGTGGGACTGGATTTGTAGTGGGCTTCATAAATTGTTGGGTTTATGTCACAGACTTGGATTCAGAAATTCCTGTTGACCTTGTGGGTTTTCTCCTGCCAGATGCTGTCAGGATTTGTTACCAGAAGTTTTTGTTCAACTGGTGTTAACAGTACAGTTATATTGCCAGCCTGTGCTACAGACACAGTCAGTCTTCATGAAACCTGTTATTTTGTATTGCATGGCAAGAGATACCAAAATTCAGTTCATTGGCTGCTTTTACATGATGTACTTGGGTGCTGAAAATCAAGCTTTTACAGTTCCTATGTGTTGTGTAACTTTTTGCAGTGAAACATGAAGAAAAATATTTTGTAGAAATATGTTATTACAAAAAGATAATCTGGTAAGATGTTTTTCATTTTCTGTCTTGTGCTTGAAATGCTATCAACTTGTCTTATTTAGTGTTTTGAATGGGATAGAGCAAGATGGATTTGTTATATTCAGTATTATTTGAAAAATACAGAAATGGTGTTTTTTTCACGTGGTGACTTTTTCCCCTCTAGTTTTCTGTTCTTCTTTAATTTTTTTTCTTTTACTAGCTCGCTTACCTATCACAGAATCATACTGGGTTTGTTTTTATTTTGCCCAAAAGCAGTGAGGTTTAGTTACTTCAGTAAAAGACCTGTTGGGTAAAGAGTGCATAGAACTGTTTTAGCCATTGAACTATAGGATCATTGTGGCATCTCCATCTTGTTTTGCATAAGGAGAAGTCTTCAGTGCCTAGAACTACAATAATATGCTTTGTGTTCATGAAAGTGTAATGCTGAAACAAACCAGAACACAGGATTTTGAACTGTTCAGGTTTGTGAGACAGCATGTGGTTAGTGTTCTGGAAAGCTTTCAGGTGTAGTTCTGGGAAGACTGAAAATGCAGTCATCAAATGTTTTCCTTACTCTAGAAGTCTTGGCCATCTCATTGCAGTAAAATACTCCATCTTAGCAACAGTTGCTATGTGTGACTACCTTTTTAAGCTGTCAGTACCATTTTAAGATGTTAAGAGCTCTGCAGTGTTCTGCTGATTCACCTCCTACGCCTGTGAGACTTGACTGTGCAGCTTAAGACTTCCATTTTACAGAGAAAAAATAATGAGGATTTTATTGAAGGGGTGTCCACAGAGTTAGAAACTGCCATCAGCACAGCCAGAGAAGAAATGGGGCTTGTATTTTGTGGTTTTCTGGTGTGGATGATCTGTTCTCATTGAACAGGAAAAAAGATACCAGTTGTGGCCATATATCATAAAACTAGAACATAAGCTGCATGGAACAATTTACTTCACTGCTGGTGCAGCACCAGGGTAAGTATAAAGAAAATAGGAACCTTTTAGTGTGGGGCCCAAGTGTGTTTGTGTTTATTCTGCTTCACAGCTGGCCAGAGCCTTGTGAGGCAGGCTGGTCTAACGAAACAGGCACCATGAGTCCTTCTCTGCAGCATCCTGAAACTTCCCTGCCACTTTGATCACGGTGGTTTTCTTAGAACTGCAGTAGGAAGAGCCAAGTGGTGGATTGGTTTGGTTTTTCCCTCTATAACTGGCCCCTTCTGCTTGCTTATTCAGTTAATGCGTTTTTGGTGTTTGATAGATCTCCTTTGGTTTGCTCTGGGGTTTTTTTTTGTTTTGCTTACTAGTGTTGCCTGGAAATTAGAGGGGGCTTAGTGTGTTTGGTGATCACCTATCAGCAGGTTCCAGTTGGTACCCCGCTGATGCACAAACATCATCTTGGTGAGCTTTGCTGAGGAGCCGTGGCCAGCGCCTTGCGTGTCTTAGCAACAGTTGCTGTGTACGGCTGCACCGAGACTGCTGGAAGAGATACAGACCCTCTTCCCTGCCATAGACATTTTAAGGCTTTAAAGCTTATGTTCATGGATTCCCACCATCCATTTTTCTTTTCTACTGTCTTACACACAGTAGTTCTGAGAATTATTTAAAAAAAAAATTAAACTTTGGCTATGCTCTCACTCTGCTGATGCTGAGTGGTTTTATTTCTGTACAAGTTAATGTTTTATAGGCATTTAACCACCTGTGGCACAAACACGGGCTTTGAGTTTCTCAAGGAGAAACAGCTATAAATGTTACATTGATTGTTGTTTACTGGTATTTTGCAATGTTATTGCCTAGACAGGTTGAAGAAAAATGAAAGTCTGTGTGGTTTCAGAAATGGAGAGAAAGTGATGCCTCGTGAGGTCTGTTAGGTATCACATCACATTGCAGGTGCAAGGCCCGAGTCCATTTCAGAGCTGCTGTCTCAGAAATAAAGCTGGCATGGAAAGTTATTCGTAGATGTATGGCTGTCATGACCTCCTTTTCTAAAGGAAAGCTACAACCTGCTCTGACAATCCTTAATGTCAAAATGGCATAATTTGTAATGCTCATTGTCAGTGTCAGCTGTCACTGAGCAAATAAGCATAAAAAAGAAAAGCTGTCTCTCTCTGTCCTGAAGATCTTTATATCATGTGTTGATGTGGGGAGAGAAGAGATGAGAAAACAGGGAGGTGAAGGGGACATGTGGAGCAGTTCTTGCAAGCTGCGGTCACTACAGGCTAATTGTCCAGTCATTTTTTAGGCTTTTGTGTACATCCTGCTAGAAGGCAATTTGGAAGAGAGCTTTGGTGGATGTAATTCAGCTTTGAATTTTGGTAGAAGTTGCTCATAAATAAGGAATAGGACGTGAGAAATTTGGAGGGGTTGGAAGAGGTGGAGGGTAGAGGTTCGGGATGATAGCTGAGTGGTGGAGATTCAGGCCCACACTAGAAACTTGCCAGAAACTTGGACCTTCATTTGCTCTGATTTCTTCACCAGCAGCAATAATAGGTTGAAACATTTTTATGGCTGTGAAGCTTTGATATCTGGTTTGGAAAAGTGCTGTGAGTTGTACTGAAAAGTGTTTCTCTTTGCTGTGAAGACATTTTAACAGAGAAGAAGGGTTTGGTGTGTAACTTTGTGTTGTCTAGATTTAAACCTCGCTGATGTGAAGGCCCATCTGTGGGAGGATTGTGTGCTAAGAGCTCAGATCTTCAAGTGTCTTGGTTTATAATACAACTCTAGTGCTAAAGGGGTGCCTGGCATGAAAAAATATATCTTGCAAGCAGGCATAGCTTAAAAAGAATTTACTGTCTTCCTAATGGTGGTCGTTGTCTTCAGCTGTGCTAGGCAAAATGTGGACACGTGTTATTTGGGTTGCTGCCAAACCAGTTGCTTTACCTTAAAAAATAATCTTTGGTGGTAGTTATATCAAGTCAGTGGATTACTGCAATCCAGCTGTAAAAACAGTGTCAGTGCATGATATTAGTGCCCTTAAAATGTTACTGCCCTAAGACAGTCACTGCACCGTGGTTTTGAATGACCATAAGGAGAGCAACATGGTTTTTTGTTTTTTGGTTTTTTTTTTTTCCTCCTCCCAGAGACCACAGAACTGGTTAATTTAGTGTTCAAAAGGAAGATGGGAAATTTTTGTGTATTTGTTTGGCTTTCCCCTGTGAGTGAAATAGGAATTGGAATAGGAGGTTGCAATATGTAGATGTTTGAGCAGAGAAATGTAAAACAACTGTTTACAGTGGTTTTAGCCCATGTGAATCAGTTTAAATATAAAAGATTAGTTAAAATATAAACATATCTCTTGATAGTAAAGGGGAGGACCTGATCAAGGAGAATTATTTCTACCTACTGTTTCAAAATAAGAGAGTTGCCACACTTGTCTCATGTTGCATCGTAATTCATACTGAACAGTCTTACTTTCATAGCTATTTATGATTAAAATTTCGGCTTTGAAAGTTCTTAATATGATGATGTTGCAAGATCTGAATTTTCTCTTTTTAATGTTTTTACCTTCTTTTAAACTTCTATCAGTCACTAACACTGATATTTTGATAAGATGAAGTAAGAAGTGAATAGGTTTGTCACTGCAGATGGGGAATATTCACTAAAGGATAGTGGGTTGAGTTTAAAGAGCTGAAGGCAGATTTGGTTTTGGAGGTTTATTAAAGAAACCAACCAACCAAAAAAACCAGTTGAATAAAACAGTAGATCCTTGGCAGTGTACTTGGTTAAAGAGTTGAATGCAAGTAGACTCAGGAGGGCAAATGGGTATATGGCATCTTCATGATCCAAATTCACAGTGTCAGACCGCAAGGTCTGGATTGCTTGACCTCCTGTATTTTGCAGACCATTAAACTGCAGCAGGTTTCCCCCTGTGTTGAGCGTAACTTTTATTTGCCCACTTGTTTGATTCTTACTAAAGCTGTTAAAATATGTGAAAAGAGAATAAATCCAGGTGTGCATTCTATGTTGGGCTGTAGTGAGAGAGTGGGAAAGTGGAGGCAGAGTATAACTGAGGGTATGTGCTTGCAGTTTCCAGGTGACAAGACATGATGTCTGAACAGAGCAAATGACCTTTGCATATTCTCTGCAGAGAAATGGAGGTTTTTATATTTTTAAGTAGCAAAATTGTCATTTGCAAACTAAGCTATGCAAGAGGATGTGGTGGGCTAAATGGGGGTGTTTGTTGAGAGAAATATGGAGCACCAGTTGTTTCTTGGAAGGCAAGTGCATGCTTAGGTACAGAGTGTAGTCTGCTGCAGTGACTTCTTGGGGGTTTTACTGCCCCAGTTGAGATAACTGATGGTGCCTTCCAGCTGACTTTTCTCTTCTGTGTCGTGTTGCTGGTACTGACCTGCCCTGTGCTGACCTGAGGTTTACTCCTATTTTCAAAGTGCCTTTGCAGGCTCAGTGTTAGTGGTTGAGCTTGTGGCCTCCAAGGGAAGCAAGATTTGGCAGATGTTGTTACCTTCACCTCCATTGTACTAAAGTTTCGTGCTTTTCTGGGGAGCTCTTGTCTGTGGAATGACTTTCATTGTAAAAATCTGCCAGTGATTTAGCTCATGCTCTGTTTTCCTCAGGTGATCCTTGCAACAACAGTGAGAAGAGGCAAAGCTGTGTAGTACATTATGGAGTTTTTTTTACTGTTGAAGCGTGGGGATGTCAGTTGACAGTGGCTGAATATGAGCCAGCAGTGTGGCCAGGTGGCCAAAAAGGCCATCTTGGTTTGTGTGTGTGGCCAGCAGGGCAAGGGCCGTGATCACCCCCTTGTACTCAACACTGATGAGGCTGCACCTCAAATCCTGTGTTCAGTTTTGAGCCTCTCACTGCAAGAAAGACACTGAAGTGCTGGAGTGTGTCCAGAGAAAGGCAGCAAAGCTGGTGCAGGGTCTGGAGCACAGGTCTGACAGGAAGCAGTTGAGGGGGCTGGGGGTGTTCAGCCTGGAGAAAAGGAGGCTCAGGGGGACCTTATCACTCTCTATAGCCACCTGAAAGGAGGCTGTATGCAGGTGGGAGTCTGTCCCTTCCCCCACGTGACAAGGGACAGAATGAGAGGAAATGGCCTTAAGTTGTGCCAAGGGAGGTTTAGATTGGATATTTGAAAAAATTGTAAAGCATTGAAACAGGCTCCCCAGGAAAATGGAGTCACCCTCCCTGGAAGGGTTCAAAAACCACTTGGCTATATATGGCACTTGCAGACATGGTTTAGTGGTGCACATTGTGGTGGAGCTGGGTTGATGGTTGAACTTGGTGATCTTACAGGTCTTTTCCAACCTTAATGATTCTATAATTCTATGTTGGTATTTGTCTGTTTTCTTCATGGTAATTAGAAAGTAAAAAAGGGTATTTTTGCATCTTCTGAACAACACGCACACCCCCACATGCACCCAGAAAATCCCATCTGTGTGGTTGCTTTGGCAACGTTTCATTTCAGTAAGAATTATTTAATGTAGTCACCTTTTTTTACAGATGATGACTTTGATCAGTTTGATAAGCCTGGTGCAGAAAGGTCTTGGAGAAGAAGAGCTGGAGATGATGACTGGGACAGGTAGGTAGAATATTTTCATGTTCGCTTTCTGATGAATTTCAATGCTGAATTGCATTGTTCTGTTTTCCCCTTCTGGCATTTTGTACTGTAACATTTAGAACAGTGCACATTTAGATACTAATGAAGATGTTGGTTGTTTTGCATGTGTCAGCCAATGCTAGATCGTGCCAAACATGTACTTGCCTTGAGGAATATAGAGCATTGTGAAGAGGTGCCATTTAAAATTGGATAAGTACTACGTATTTATGGTGTGTAATTTTGCAATTAATGTTCTGGTTTTCCTTTTAAATATTTAGTAGACCTTGGTGGTTTACAGAGTTAGAATTTGCTAGTACTTGAATTTGCCCAACTTAATTTTTAATTTTTTTTTTTTTACTTGATGTTTAAGTTCTTATCCTCAAAGTTCTACTTCAGTTTTAAATCGGGGAAGAGGTGGAGAGCTTAGGCATGGGCTTCTTCAACAATATCACTGTTTTAAAGATTGAGAAGAGTGTGTGCTTTGGGTTATTTTGGGGAAGAATGTGTGTTCTTTTATGTGACAGGAATCAAGCTGCTAGCTAGACTGGTCTACTCTTTCTGGGAGAAAACTTTTCACTTGTTTCTGTTATTTTTCTATGATTCCTTTTTAGTAATAGACTTGTTCAGACTTTACCAGTGGTTTCACTCTAAAAGGGAGAAAAAAATACTCCAAATAGATTTCTGTCTTCTCTAATAATCACTCAAGTGACTGTAGTAAACAAATTTTACTAAGTAGTTTTCCACTGAGCTGAGCCCTTGGAGTAAATCAACTGCTCTACATTTATTGTCATTCCAGAGGCATTCAGTTCCTCCTCTGTGCTTTTCTGCTAGGTTAAGTGGGTAGTTTTCATTGCTGCAGGAGGTGAGCATATGACTGAGGAATTTGGACAGTAGCTCCAGTATATACAGGGTGTTCTGCTGTTTGCTGGTGAGCAGTGTCTGCTCTCTGTCAGGCCAGTACAGCTCTTAGAGGGTTGGATGCTGAACTGCATTGAGGAACTGCTCTGGTTTGAGAGGGTAATTAAAAGAACTTGCTCGGGGTGGGTCACTCCTGTGCTGCCTTCCATCCCCAGGATGGGTTATTCAGAAACCTTAAAATCAGTCTTAGAGGCAGAATGTTTTGTATTAGAATATTTTCTGAACTTCTGGCCTTTGCTGACTTTGTGGTGTGAATGGGTGGGCTCTTAGCTGCTGACTGGTCACATTTGGTTTTAGCTGCCCTACTCATCACTTGAGAAAATTTGGAAGAGTCAAGCAGCTGTTGCATCGGAAATTGGAAGCTTTTACCCAGTAGTAAACTCCCTGTGCAAAGCTGGTTTTAATAGGGCTTGAGAGCAGTTCTAGAGTATTTTCACCAAGCTGAGACTTTGAAGTATACAAGGACTTAGTTTTAGAGAAAAAAAATTAATTTGTGTTTATTGTTAGCTGCATTTATTTAAGAGAGATGATAAAAAATTCGATAGTGAAAATGTGAGGGAAGTGGTTTTAGGTGCAAAGCGGAAGATTCCAGACTTCCATCTTGCTGTCATTTCAGAAATTTTATTTTACAAGTGTATCTAATAAAATATTATTTGCATGTGTTGGAATATTTTTTTAATTAAAAAAGTCTTTGGAAGTGTTGAGTTTTATGAGTGTCTTGGCAATTACAAATGCTGTACATGGATACGTTGCCTATTGTAATTGCTTGGGGGTTTTACCGACTGGCCTAATTCAGTAAAGGACATGGTTTCTTGAAGATGGAAGAAGGGCTGGATGAACACAGTAGTCTGTGTTTTAATCCTTCATGCTTTGTTTTCAACTGAAGCAACATTTGAGGGGGGGAGATGAAGGAGTTCTGTTAGTCACAGATCTTCATCAACCATCAGCTCTTGCTGTGTTGTTACACAGTAAGGCTTGACTGAGTCCCATCCCCCAGTCACTTAAATAATTTTAAATTTTCCAATCTCTGTCCTTTCTCAAGCCCTGGGGGGTGTTAACTGAGATTTGGAAGGCCCCAGTTATTTGGGAGTACAAAATGTAATATTGTTCTTGGAGAGTTTTTCCCATTTTTTACAGTTTCTTTTCCTGAAACATTTGTGTCCTTGCTACTGCTCATGTTTAATGAGGCATGCTCATGAAACTGGAGGCCTAAGTCTGATGTCTTTATCATGTTAATTTATACATTTATCTACATTAAGTAGCCCAAAGCTTGGGTTTGGGATAAACCTGCATTTCTGGTGCTCTTCTTCAAGATGACAGGGCTGATTTAGTAGTTGACTTCTACTGAAATTCACTTGGTTCAGACCCTTCTTTGAGATTACTAATTTCTCTATGCTGGCAGAAAACTTTCCACTTTTTACTGTCTGCTTTTTTTGTTATTTTTTTCCTTATTTGGGAAAGCTAAATTTATTCAGTGAGGAAAATGTTGGGTGTTGGGGGTTGAGGAGGGGGAAGAAAATCAGTCTCTTTCTTTTGAGAGCAGCAAACCCAAAATTATCTTAACCCAAAATTTCTTGTGGGTTTGGAAAGACTTTTGTCTTGATGATAGTGAGGGTGAGTTGCCTTTATCATAGACGTGTACTTTTATTCACGTTTATTTTATGTGGATTTGTGTGATAGCAGATTACAACCATTCATTTTTGTCTGTTCTTCTCAGCTAGCCTAGTATCTGGGGTTTTTTTGTTTGCTTTGTTTTCTTTGTGGTTCTTTTGTTTGCTTTCTTTTTAATGCTCAGATTTAGTCCTTGTGGTCCCCCTTTTTTCTAATAGGTAACTTTTTCTAACAGATAACTTGTGTACTTGAAAGGAGCTTGAGATAGTTCCACTATATGGTGCAGTCTTTTCACTGTTACTTTGCTTATTCAAAAAGTCAAAAATGGTCATTTTTCTTCTAATTTATCGATGAAAATACTGAATGACATTGAATATTTTAATATGTTTTGATGGGTATCCTTTCCTGATACAAACTTCATTTATATCCTAGTGTTAATTTTTTTGACTGTCAAGCAATAGGCCAGAGTTTCTAAAAATCTATAATATGTTTGCAGTTACTTCTAGCGATCAAATGTTAATCTTTTTCTGAGTAACCACATCAAGGATGCTTTTTTAGTAATATGCTAAATAGCCCTAGCTATGTTTAGATAATTAATTTATATCTTTCTTTTCCACTCCTTTCCTTAATCTGAATTTCTTGCTACCTGAACTTGGTTTTTGTCTTTAAATGCTGCTATAACATATGCTCTTGCCATCTTTTGGAATTTCTCTAGTGCAGTTTTATTAAAAGCCGTCAGTGGCAAACCATGTGCTGGGAAATATTTTCAAACCTTTTGATGCATTTGTCAGATTACTGGCAGTTGAAGAGATTAGTGATTTTTTTTTTTTTTTTTTTTTTAGAGACAAAATTGAAGTAGGAAATTTTTCTGCAACCATTTCTGTTACATAGAGTTTCCTGTCTCAGAATGAAGAGGCTTAAGTTCTAGTCAGTTTGCTCTTTGGAATGTATGATATGTCTTACCTCCTGATTTTTGTTTAATATTACATTGAGCACAAAACAATTGCTATTAGTTAATGTTCAGCCATTCCTGGAACTATTTGTGATCAATAACCGTGGATAAATTCTGTGTACTGATGATAATGTCCTATTTAGGGCTTCTTCAGTGTATCATTTGTTCTTTCCTAGCCCATAAGATTTTTACACCACCCCTATGCCTCCTTCCCTCCCATCTGTACAGTAATCAGCACTGAAAGAGATGTATCCATCTGCAAAACCAACTGATTTATGTTTTGGCTCCCCATTTTCAAGTATTTGCCATGTAGTCCTAAGGAACTCATAGAAATTACTTTTCATATAGGCCATTCTCACTTGGGATGATTTGATTTTTATGTACTACCCTAAGGCATGGTGGTTTTTGTTTGTCTTTGATTTTTTTTAAGGTGTGCAGGTAGAAATAGTCTCCTCTTAAGGTACAACTCATATTTCAAATCACTGGCATCTCATTTTAGTATTGATATGCATATTGTAATACATGCTTTTGTCAGTAACAAGGGTTTATTATAGAAGGGGAATCTGTTTATCCCTGTTGCTAGATAACTCTTTCACTGAAGAAAGAGTGAAATTAAGCAGCTGTTCTAAAGTTTAACACACCTGGACTGTAGCTCCTTGAATTGAATCTTATTTATGGGGCAGGTGTCCTGTGATGGCAGAAGTTTTGTAAGACAGGTATTTCTGTGCTTCCTGAATTCTTGGGCACAATTACAGAACTGGGGAAACATGCATTTGATTTTGTCACCCTACAAATATCTGTTTGACCTTACCCTCAACTTGAGGAGGAGGGAATAAAGTGTTTATGAAAGATCAAGGCCTAAGCCTGGCCTTTAGGAAAGATCCAGGCTCCCAAGCCGGCTGGCTTCCCAGCTCTTTGTTGAGCTGCGGCTCGGGCCACAGGGGGACCTGTAGACTGAGTTTTGCCCACAGGGCATTCTTGTCTCACTTGCTTCCTCCCTGGGGAGCTGGAAGTCAGCAATTTGGACAGAATGAATTTGGACAGTGTGTCCAAATGGCCTTGGTGTGAAGGATCTAGAATGGCTGTGTTTTGGCTGGCTGTGCCTGTGCTTTGGCTAGGTTTCTCTGCTGTGTTTAGTTGAGGGGATATGGAAAGGGGAGCATATGGAAATGAAATGACTGTGCAATAGCAGACTTATTTAATATGTATGGCCTGTTGTTTCAGTAAAAATTTTTATTCCCTGAATGCTTTGCTAAAAGAGGCTTTGTGCTGTCTTGGCAGCAATTCTTCTCGAGGCAGTTTTTTAAGGCGCATGCCCTGTAAGGTGTTTGGTTTTGTTTTCTAAGGTTCACCTTGTTAAATTTGTTACTGTTTTCCAGTGAGCTTGATGATGACTTGCTTGGAGAGGATTTACTAACTGGAAAAAAGGTAAGAGATGTGTAGTAAAGTGAATTGTTGCAGACATTAAAATGTGAATGTTATTCAACTTAACCAGTTCAGGTTTGGTCTCGTGTGTTTTACAGTCACCTCCCCAAAGCCTGACAGCCACAGGTACCTGAGATCTTCCTTACTGCCAGAGCATTCTGCACTCAGGGCTCTGTTTCCTTCTGTGAAATACCTTTAAGTGTTGCTTTTAAAAATAAAACTTACAGGAAAATTTTTTTTCAACCCAGCTACGTCTGCTGAATGCTAATTAGCATGATGAAGAATTTAATCCAAATGCCAGTTTCCTGCCTATTAAAAATCACTTGTCAGAATACCAGCAGTATTTACCAGAGAATAAATAAAAAAGCAGTCAGTGTTGTCTGTGAAAGTTCGCACATGGTGTGTGTGATCTGCTACGTTGCTGTCTGATGAGTAGGCAGAGGATTTCCCCTTTTAAAGTGAGGGGAAAAATATGGGAGCAGCTAAAACTGGGGAACATAAACAAGTTCTCCTCATGTCTGCTCTTCCTTCTGGTACCTATTTCCAGAATTGAACTCTGTGAAAAGAACTAAATGTATCTTTGGATTTGCCAGGTATCTGTAGGAGAAGACAGGACTTCTGTTTAAAAAATCAAATCGACTGGTCACCTCTTTCGGTATTTTATCTGCGAAATGAACTCACTTTTAAAGTAATTTTAAAGGTTTTCATTGGAGACTAATAGGTAGTTAAAAAACCCAGCTTTATTAAGAGTTTATTTGTTGTAGTTTTTTATAACCATCCTCCAAATGTTGAAAGTTAGCTTCTTGAAATTATTCTATAAGCATTTCTATTAAAGATAGGAAGTTCCTTATTCTAATGTGCTGGTTTAAAGAGAACAAAACTCCAGGAGGATAATAGTTGTAGATGTTTGTTACACAGTTACCAGAACCATAAGCAATTAATTAGCATTGTATGTGTCTTTGTACTATGAATGGAGTTGATAAAGCCACTTACTTACCTTAAAAATTATATATGTGAATACTGACCAGTACTCGATTCTCCAGTGTATTATGGTTTTTTGTGCTTTTTCTATTCTTCTTTTTAGTTTGTCATGTCACAGGGCAGCATCTGTGGGTATGGACTCATATGGTGGGGTAATAATAGATTTCTCAGAAAGTTTTTCCCTGAGCTATTTAGGCTAAACTTCCATCTATTTAATCTCATCCCAGTACTTTTAGGTAAATCTGCCTTTGTGTGCCCTTTCTGGCCCTATTACTTTAAGGGTTGGAAATGTTGCTTAGCAAAAATGCAGTTACCTCTTCCAAGGGGGTAATTATTAAAAAAAACCCAAACCAAACCACATGAACGTTGTTTAATTTGACAGATTAGGAGGAGACACAGTATTTTCTTCTGGTTTGTTCTTCGCTTATAAACGAATAATGATTTTTCAGTTTTCTTTATTGTATCCTTTCCTCCAGTCTCCTATCTCAGCTCTCTAGAAGTTGCAGTTCATGCATTTTCTTGACTTGCCTAATGCATCAAGGTCACAAGGCTGTGTACAAACGCTAGCCTTTCTTCCTTCCTGGTCTGTCTTAAATTGTCATCTTTGGCTGTATTTGAGAAGGATCAGTGAAAAAAAATGTTGATAGGCAAGTCTGAGTTCTGTAAATATCTATAGGATTGTCAAAGGTGTATTTTAAGATTTATGATCTTGTGGTGTGTGTTTTTTCTTATTGAATTAGGTAATTTCTTTGATGATATGGTCTTAGTTTGGAATGTATTCTTCGTAAAAAATATTTACCGTTCAGTACTTAGTTTGTATCTTTTGTGTTCATGATTGACTTTTTCTGAAACCTAGAATCAGTCAGACTTGTCAGATGAAGAGCTGAATGATGATCTTCTGCAAAGTGACAATGAAGAAGAACAAGAATTTCGGTATTTCTCTCTTGAATCTTGTTTTGGATAACTCAAAGCTATGAATGACTACTATTACTGATACCTAATAACTACTAAACTAAAGTTACTGATATGTACTTAGAATGGTTTTGCTTTTTAGCTAGCCAGTTATTTAGTGATATATATATATAATGTATTCAGTAGCATTGTTAACATTTCAGTAAAATTATTTTTTATTTTGATCTAATAAATTTATTCAAATCTATAAAAAGCCTATGAGAAGAAATTGTCATCTACGGTGCATATAGAATTAATTATAAGCACTTACAGAGCTTGCTTTACTGCCTCAGTATTGCTTACTGTGGTAAGCTTCCTTCTCCTATATAGTCCTTTTCTGCCATCTTTCTTTTAGAAATTTCTCTTACCTCCTAAGATGCCAAGGAGGAAAATTTGTGACTTAAGTATTTGTGTACAATTACATAGCAGAAAATTTTGAACAGACTTAATGGGCTGGAGCAGGTACTGCCGTGGGAGTTTACTGAGGATCCTGCCCTATGAATACCCTGTGGTGATACAGCTCCACAGCTGAATTATGGGCGTTACAAGTCAAAATGAGTGTCTTCTTGTTTTTACTTGTCAAGCTGGACTGAAGTAGGAGGGAGGATGCTTGTGATGCCAGAGTGATGCAGTGCCATTGCTGCTTCTTCTGGCCTGTGTGTTTTTCTAGCTTTTCCTTTACTTGTCAGGGCATGTCATCTGAAAGGCTTTGAATGTGTATGTGTAACATACATAGGTGTATCTCCATCCCTGACATCCCCTGTCTTTAGCTGTAGTGTGGATAAGGAGTCCTGCCCCTATGTTGGATTGATGAGGGTGTGATAAAACACTCCACCATCAATCTCTTCACTGGCTGCTGTTTTCCTCCCTGCAGGAGTGAGGGTTGGACTGTTGCGTTTAAAGGGAGAATCCCAGTTATAGTTCTTTGGTTTTTTGCTGTATATCCTCCTTGAGGCCCCTGGGTAACAAAACACAGTGATGATGAAGTATCTCAAATGTGATAATATAGCCCAGTGGAAGCAGGTTTCTGTAGCCAAGATTTGCATTTTTAGCAGTTTTATTGCCAGAGAGAGCCTTTCCCTTCCCCTTATGTTTCCATTCAACCTCATGCTTCTGTAGTTGGGAGGATAATGATAATCCTGCATAATGTCTTCACTTTCCTGTTAAATCTTCTCTGTCTTAGAGATGCAAATAGCTCAAAGCTGCCTGGATCTTGTTCCCCCAAACTTAGGAAAATAGTGAATAATAGGAATGTTATTTAACAAAAAATAAATACTTTGTGTTCCTTATACCTGGAGCCCTCAAATCAAGAACTAGTCTGCTGTTGGTTAGTTGCTTTTTTTTGTGTTAATGGCACTAGCTTTTGTCAACAGTAAACTCTGAGCTTTGCTTTGCCTGCCTGCAGATTATAAACTTGCCAGTTTTTCCATTGATTGGTTTTTCTCAGTGTCTATGCTAGTGCTAGTTAAGAATGTCTTAATCATTTAAATTACAGTTCTTGACTAGTTTATATGATTTTAAGTAGAACATTAAATCTATCATAAAAATGTAAGTTGGAATTCAAGATAATCAAGAATGAAGAACGTTAATACATTTAGTGAAAAGTACTAGTGTATTCTGGAAGATTGGAAAAACAGATGCAGTTATAGTAATTTTGTGTGGTTTTTTGTTAGTCTTGGAATTAAAATTGAATCTGGTCTGCTTTGGTTACCAAGCAGGACTTTTGCCAGTTTGACCTGCTAAACCATCTGGTTGGTTTGATTCCCCTGGTCAAATAGCCTGCAGCTGGTGATAAGCTGCATTTTAGTATGCATTATGAGAACATGGCATGGAGTCAAATAGTTTATGGGGTATAATTCTATCCACCAACTTGGATTTTATGTTTGTTGGCTTTGTTTTGCTGAATCTTTGTGAGTAGTTGACAGTTAGACTTCAGCCTCTGAATTCTCCCCCTATCCCACAGCTCTCCAGGCGTCACAGTGAGCCTCAATGCCACATCTGGCATCCTGACATCATACGAACTCTCAGAGTCCATCAACGATCCCTCACTGGAACATGAGTCTGAGTATGACCAAGGGGAAGATGAAATTGGTTATGACAAATCTGAAGCACCTGAAGAATATGCCTCAGAGTATGCAGAGGAAGGACATTATGAAGGCAATGATCCTGAACTGACAGAAGACCAAATAGAATATGGGGAAGAGCCTGGAGAAGAAGATGAAGTGCTAGACCTTGAAATCAATGAACCCCTAGATGAATTTCCAGTGAGTTTCTTTCTATTGTATCTTCAAAGATAACATTGCTTCACGTGCATAGGGTTTTAGACTGATTTAAAATCTGTTTACCTCCCTAGGGAGGAGGGAAAATTAGACCTATTATCACTGTGTGCCAGTTTCTTTATCTAGGCTGTGACAAAGTTTGTGTTGACAGCTTGTTTGGCGGTAGGTAATGCTCCTTTGTCATGCTGGAAAGCAGTTGAGAATCATGACCTTGAGGTTTGTATCCTTAAGGAAGAAAACAGCTTTGTGTGGTGGAGATACACTGCCAATTGTTAGAAGTACTTAATGCAAAAGCTTTTATCCAGGCTTTAGACAAGATCTGATAAAGTCCTTCGAAGGTGAAAAGATTATTGACCTGCTAAAGACATCTTTAAGGTGCTAATATCCCAAAGTGATTGATGTCCTGCTTGTTCATCCTTTTTGTAACTGAGAGCTGTCTAAACCTGAATAAAGAGATTGGAGGTTAGTTCAGAAAATGTCACCTGCATAATTCAATATAATTTAAGCAGCATGTTAGAGAACATGCACTGGCTTTAAGTGCTAATGAAATTATTTAATCTTAATGAAAACTGTATGTGTTAGTGAGGTGTTTTAAAATACAAGCAAATGTAAGAAAGATTTTGCTTTTGTTTTATGTTCATAATTTTTCAGAGTTGAACCACTCATATGTAAGTGCTTGCAGAATGCTTAAAGAATGTTTATATTTCGATGGGGTAAAACCTGATGTTAATGTATATGTGCTATAGATGGTTTTTTCCTGTAAGAAAGTCCTGCAGTGTTTGCTTTATGAATTTGTAATCAGTGGATGTAGATGTATAGAAGTAGTTGGGGCAAACAGAATTAAATGGAATCTTTATGATGACATTGCTGGGATATGAATGGAAACTGTTTTGGTAATGTTGAAATTATTGCCTAGTTAAAAGCCCTGTTAATTATGCTGTATATGTGCCGCATAACTTACTGTTGATAGTTCTGAGAGATGCAATACTTCTCTTCCACTCTGCAAGCTGTAGCAATGCAGTCAGACCTCACCTATTTTGCTGGCCTCTGTCTTTTTACCTTCCTGTGTTACTGCTTTAGGATGAAGATTACATGCAATCATATAATGAGCAAGCAATGGAAGAACAAGGAGAGTATGCAGCTGATGAGGAGCTGGAAGAATCCCAAACAATGGCTAATGAATCAGAAGAGGTATGCTGTGACTAATGGAAACTTAAAGTAACTAGCTCTGTTACAGTTTGATTTTTGTAGAGTTGTACATACTGCTGGGTAAGAATTGGTGCAACTTCGCCAGTGTTGAGTTACTGGTGGTAGTACTCTTTCTATAAGATGAATTGTGATAGCATCTGTATTGTCACATACATCAGATCCCCTCTCTCCCTTGGGATTAAAGTCATAAGGAAAAGCCCAAAATGAGCATACTTAGTCTTGGCTTCAACATTAGAAACTTCAGGGACCTGTTTAGGCAGGAGATGACAGTAATACTGCACAGTCTGTTAAATCTCCAAGAGCTGTGGTGCTTCCCTTTCCAGATGTATCATTGGGGCTGTTGGGATGTAAATACAGTTCTTGGGTATCTCCCTTTGAGGAGGAGTGTAAGCATGGAAGGTTTGGTATTTTAGACAGGCGAAGGTCAGATTGTTGTTTCGAAAGTTGTGGTAAGACTGAAATTCCTGTGAGGTTTATCTGCTTTGATTAGAAAAATGGATGAGTTCTTTCAGTTGCAATAAGAAAGCTTATGCCAAAGTCTGCCAAGTACACATTAACTGATTATAGCCGGGTAGTGATGCCTAAAGGTTTTTTAGCTTTTTATATATTTTTCATGTATTTATAGCCTTGTAGATTTTTAATGTATATTTTTGTAGCTTCTAGTATTTTTCCTGCCCTCCCTCACAGTTTAACAGACCCTTACTATACATTCTTGAAATTCTGTTTAGTCTTATTCTTAAGAAGAGAATTCCTGACAAGGACATCTTATTTTCTACCAAAATTTAAGAGACATAACAAGAAAATAGGGCAAAGAAGGCCCTGGACCACTTCCAGGGGGCTTACCCAGGGGTGGGTTACTGGGATAACTGATTTCTTATTGGATGTACTGGCTAGATATACTAATTAACCTTACAGAAATGAAGACATCTTGTATCATGTGTGTGCAATGCCATATTTTGTGCACTTGAAAGCTTTAATGAAAAGAATTGCTTTTTTAACTTACCACTTTAACTCTGTTGCAAGGTTTCTCCTTTTGTTATTAGGCAAGAGTATCATAACTATTTTTAATTTGCAGCAAGTTTTTGATGTAAGATTTTTCTTTTCCCCACCAGGAATCTCCTTTAATATTACTTTTATTCCAATTCTTAATTAAATAGGATTGAATGGATTACCTGCTGAGAAGTGTAGTCGAGGTGTATTTCCTCTTTGGAGCTTTAACTCATCAGGAAATCAATTCCTCAAAGACACAGCAGCATTACTCTAGGAAGTTCTGACAACTGGGTGTGCTGTGATGCTCCAGTTGTATCAAACCTGTCTTGGTAAAACAACATTTTTGGTAGGTGGAGATCTGCATTGAAAGGGGCCACCTGCATCGTTCAGCCTTCACTGTTGCAAGAGCAGCATCTTGCACCAAATATACCTTAATGTGGTTAATTTCCTACTTCCCAAGTGTTAAATCTACCCTCCAAAAGAACGTGAAATCCTTGAACACTCTTTATTCATTCACTGGATTGATGATACACACTTCTGCTATGGTGTTTTGGAGGTGGACTGATGCATTTGTGCTGTCTGCAGCCACAGTCTGAGATGATGGACACAAGGCACATCATGTAAAATTAAATACATAGCTGGGATTCACTGCCAAACACTGCTGTAGAAAAGCACAGCTTCATTTTGAGAGTACGAACTCCGGAGCGAGAATTCTGTAATAATCACCTTGTCCAAATTTGTCGAACTCAGAATTAAATTCCTTTCATTCAAAAGGTACCATCAAAGCAAGTTCTTAACTGATTTTGTTAATGGAGCTTTTATAGAATTTGCTCATCATTTAGGGTGAATATTTTGGCCATATCTTCGGTTACTCATGTTTTGGCTTTATTCTGATGGCTTGCAGATTGCCATAAAATTCACCTTTCCAAAATAGTACCATCTTTTTATTCCTGTATTATTTTGTATGGGTCTTATTTCCATTTGGCAGGAGGCTCACAGTTGCACTCTCCAAAGGAGAATACCACCATGAGAGAGAACCTTTGTAGAGTATTCACTTCTGTTCATTGCATGGTTAGATGCCTGCCTCCAGCTCTGAAGAGTTTTGTTCTTTATTCGAGTGTTATATAACAGCACTTTTCCTTAAATCTCATAACATCCACTGCTTGTAAACAAGGGTAAGGACTGCTGTTCTCCTGCAACACAAGACTGGAACTGCAATGGATGCAGTACAAAGAAAGAGCAGTATTATCTCTTGATTGAAATTTGGCATCTGAACAACAGAGAAGGGTGTCGAATGGTTTATTTTAAGCAGTTTCCACATTAAAACCAACTGAAGTATCTTACTGTATTGCACGAAGAAATCTTGTAAACCAAGAGAAAAGCTTACTGGCTGGAGAATTGGACCATGATGGGGGGGAAACAAGTGAATAAGAGAAGTGAGACACTTGTTACAAGTGGCACTCAGGTGGGAGAAGTGAGGAATAGGCAGGTAAAGTTTGGTTTTGAAACAGTCCTTGAAATTTCAGAACTTGGATTTTAAATGAAAAACACTCTATGTGGCTTCCCTGAAAAATGTAGTAATGCTTCAGAAAATATTTTTGTCTTCCTAAGGTATAAAGCAAAACCCAACACCCAGAAGTTTCAGCAGCAAATAGGTGTGTAGAACAGCCACATGAGGTATCATGTCCGAAATATTTTTAGAGGAAAAATACCACTAATTACTTCTGTGAAATGTTCATAAAAATTAAGCCTCATGAAATTAGAATTTATAATGTCTTTGTTTTATATTGGAAGTAATCTGTAAAGTCTATGATAGGGGATTTATCATTGCATAATTTAAACTGTCTTGGGTTATGCTGATAAGAAATGAAGAGTACTTTAATCAAGAAAGCGTTTAATGAAGTAGTGCTGCATACTGCTTTTCTTTTGATAGAATACAGGCTTGGAAGAAAAAGGCCAGTGTGTCTATCTGAATTGTTCCATCTGTGTTTAGCCAAAACTTCTGCATTTTAGTTCTGTTTTTCAACAGAAAAGTTTGAAAACACTACTTGCCAGCTTGGAGGAAAATGGTGAGAAGAGTGCAAATCGAACCATCCAATTTTGAAACATATTTTAAGGCACTTAGATTAATTTTTTTACTCCCATTTTTCGTCTGTGAAATTGAGGTGCCCTTAGAATAGGTGTAATATCTTCTTACCTGCCTTATTTCTTGATCCCCTAGGATTGAAGAATTGATGCTGCTTCAGTGTTAACCTCTAGTAGATGCTTCCACTTCCTTTTTTATGGCTATTTAGTAGAAGTTTTTTGTTTCACCTTTAATTCAGTTGGTTTTGCACATCTTGTGAATCTCTGGCACAAAGCTCTCCTGAACACTGCTGGGAGGATCCCATGTTTGGGAGGATCATGCTGTCAGTGTTTCTGTGCTTCCCTTGGGCTGTGTCAGTTACCATTCCTGCATCTGCCTGTAAGCTCTTCAGGGCAGAAGCGCTCACTCCTTCTCCATAGCAGATCATAACTCAGTGTGAGGAGTTCTGCTCAGTGGCTGGGATTTATGGCATAGTTATTTCTAAGAATGGCAGGAACCCCTGACCTCATGGCAGAAGAAAGGTCATTCTGTTTCTGTGTAAGGGCCAGCAAAGCTCTTTGGTAGCTTTGTGCAAGGTGTCATAATGGGAGATGTAAAGCTTCCTTTGAGGAGAGCTGCTGAGAAGCCTTGGCTGGTGAGTCCAGTCCAATGACCTCAAGTGGCCATTCAAGGACTGTTTATATATATGCAAAGATATTAATGATTAGCAAGTATTAAAGAATCCTGTAACTAATAATGTGTCTTAATTCTCTGTCTTCAGTTGTGTCTTTTTGAAACACAGAATTCATTCATGCGTCTTGGCAAAACAGCTCCTTCTGTTTGGCTGGAAGCGGGAAAAGATCACGTAGAAGTTTTGCTTTGTACAACCGCAGAACAAACTGCAGGGGAAGGGTGTGTGCTGTTACCCTGCTCAGCCAAGCTTTCCTGGAGCTGTATGGAGAGAGCATATGGGTGGCTGTCAGACGTGTTTGTATCTCTGTTGCAAAATCCCTCAATAATAGGTGTAATCAGACTTGGGTGTGGGTCAGTTACCGTTCTCCAGCACTGAGTTGCCTTGTGCCTGCTTTTTCATTGGCTCCTTTGATTTTTTTGGTTTTTTTGTCTTTGATACTTAATGCTTGTACGACTGTTACTAGTTAGTGGGTGGCATGAGCATTATGCTGATGAATAAAGTGAGTCAGACCAAGGCTACAGAACTGGTGTAAGTCAGTAAGAGTAAAATAGTGCTAGTCTAGAAAAGTTTGAGATTTTTTGGTTTTATTTTTCTGTAGCTAAGCAGTTGTCTGATAGTCTGTCAGAACACTGGATGTTTTCTTTTTAGAATAGATTTTTTTTTTTTCCAGAATGAATAATTATCAAAATGCAACAGAGTTTCTACAGGTTGGTTTGTTTTTTTTTTAATAGCATTTTGTTAAAACACGGCGGAAGTTTCCAGGACAGTGTAGACTTCATTAACCTTTCTAGTCCTGATTCTGAAGTTTGAGCTACACATAGAGCCTTGCACATTAAGTTTAGCACTCACAGATGGGATTACATGACTGAGACCAGTCTTTGATTAATAAAAACCAGAATTCCAATGTAGCTTTTAAGGGAGGTGGACATAGAGAGTAGATGTGTCTGGGATTTATGCTTTAGCATAAAGCAGGAGGCTCAGTGTAGTGTGAGTATGTCTTGCAAAACAGCTGCTCCACTTCTGACTTCCGAATCCTGGTCCTGAAGGGAAAGTTTCTTAGAAGAAGCAGTGAGACAGTAAAATTATGGGGTTTGTGATATTTATAAAGATTTGATAGAGATATTGCTACTTCTTTCTCTTTTGAGAATCCCTCTTTTGAAATTCCAACCCTGTCTTTCTCTTGGTGTTGTTTGTTTTTATTAAACCATGTTAGCATCTCTTTCCTTGCTAACATCCCTCCTATGTTTCATGAGTATCAACTGCTTGTCCTCAAAGGTATTTTGATTATATGTGGATATGTTAATTAGACCAGTTGTGCTCAGTTTGGGTTTGCTTTTGAAGTTTGGATTTATTTCAGTCTTGAAGGGTTTTTTTCCTGCTTTGTCTGTTGTTTTTACCTGCTTTTTTTTTAATATGATAATGTTACACCAAAATAAATATATTTATAACGTGAAAGCCTTAAAGCCTTTTGTAAAATTTGACTGTTCTCTTAGCTATATCTTAAAGCAGTTTTGTGACGTGAGGAAATGTAATGCTTAAAAGTTTGTCTGGAATGGATAAAACACAACTTGAGCACATTAATGCCCCGTAACTAAGTATACAGATCATTCATTCACCAGACCAAATCCAGAGTAGCTTTGAGCTTGAGTTCATAAAGGTTTGCTGTCTTCCAAAGCAGAAACTGTCTTGCCAGGTCACCCTGTCTCTGATACTGCTTCCCACATTTCTTTTTGGTTATGGATGAAGTTAGGCTGCTGGATAGGGAAATTTGCAATCTCTTGCACAATTATGCCATTAATTCTTTCTTCATTTGTGTTTTAATATCTGTCCACATGACTGTCACACTTGCTGTGCCTTTCTCATATAAATTTCTGCACTGATCTGGTTAATTAGAAGATTAAACCATTTTTGCATGTTAGATTTGGCTCATTTTTTAACTGTCCTCAAGCAGCATAAAATTTATGATGTATTTAGTGGCTTTGCATAGAATTAAAATGCATGTGCAGGCCCTAAGAAATGAACGAATAGGCTTGTACAAGAATTAATCAAATACACAGTAACCAAAAATTTTTATGGAGAATCATACAGTATTAGAATACTTCTCATTTTCAACTGTAGAAATCAAATATAGCTTGTGTAACACTCTGAACATTATTTTCATCAGGCCTGCACGGGAAAATGAATTTTTTTTTTTAGTTTATATTAATTCGAAGGAGAGGAATCCCATTGTCATTTGGAACATTGTTTTATTTAAATAAATGTTCTCTGTTTTAGAGAGAACTGGAAAGTAAATTCCAGAAGCATTCCAGTAGCATTCCAGAATACAAATTTAGTATTTCCAAATTTTATCCAATCCTGTTCTCATTCTCCCCATCAATACTGAATTAAAACTGAAAAGTATTTGAGGAACAGACAGAGTGAAGGCATACATACCTAGGGGAATGAGATTGAAATGCAAGGTTTTCTTAGTTTTGTTGTTGTTGTTTGGCTGGGTTTTTTTTAACAGCATGGGACTGACAGTTGTTAAAAGATGAAAAAAAATTAAGATTTTACTGCTTTTGTTACTTGAATCCTTGAATCTGGTAGTAACCAAGGTTTGCATCTTAGTCAATTCAGTGGTAAAATGTCAATCTGTGTGCAGAAGTAGCTACTAATCAGATGGAGCTTCCAACTGGAGTTTCAATATTCCCTTAAATATTACAGCAAATTTCTTTTCTAAATAGATTTTACTTCATAGTTTATTATATAGTACAAGTGTTTATATTTCTAAAAAATTCACCAAGCTCTTAAATGCTCACTGAATTGTATATGAGCACAATGTATAATGCCAGCAAAATTTGTAGAAAGGGGCTTTTAAAGAAAGCTTTGCTTTTTGACACTGATTGCCAGAGACTTGTTCTTTTGAGGCTGCATGTCCTCTGTTTTTTGTGATTTAGGCAGCTATTGGATCTCTGGAACTTCAAGAAGAAACAAAAGAAGAATCTGATGAAGAGGAGGATGATGACGAAGAGTCTGGACGATTACGTTTCAAAACTGAACGGAAAGAAGGAACAATCATCAGGCTCTCAGATGTGACAAGAGAAAGGAGAAACATTCCAGAAACTTTGGGTGAGGTTTTGAGGCAATGGACTGTTTTGCCGAGCTGTGATGAATGATAGTAAAGGGCAAAGGGTGGTTCAGCTGAGGTGCATTCCAAATGTGTTTGCAACCATGAGACCGTATTTCTACAAACCACATAGAGACCGTATCTCGTTTGTACAAAAGGTGCTGGTGGCTTTACAAAACAGAATATTTCAAGACCAAGACTGTACTGGAATAACTAAATTTCAGTACATAATTGTAACGTAAATGACAATTGCATTTGTTTTCGTGTATCTGTAGATTTATTCTTAAGTTTAATATAAAAACAAGACCAGCCAATAAGGAGAAAACCTGTAGTGGAGCTTGGCTGTTAAAGGAACCGTGATTTGAATTAGACTTTTAAATGTAATTCTAAGTGGTCTGGGATGTAGCTCTGAGATATAAGGGAAAGATGATGCAAATGTGGATAATTCTAGAAAGAGATTTTTTGGAACACATTCTTGTGGTTGCAAAGTGGTTTCTACTTGCACTAGTTTTTCCTGATAATTTGTTGATAGAGACCAGATAACTGACCTTGTGGTTGAAGGTTTAAACTGCAAAAAATTCTTGTTTGCATATAAATATCTGCTTCCTTTTGAGAGTGTAGAGCAAATTTTTACAGCTGCTGTGGTTTTAAAATGAAATTTCATTGCAGACCTACATCTCCTTACTCTAAAATATGAACATAGTTCAGAAAACACTTAAAGAGAAATTAACATTTCAGTTGAAGTTACAAATGTAATTTCCATCCTGTCACATTTTGGTGACCTTTTGTGACAGCTTGTCTCTATTGGAGGAGTGCATTCTTACTTACTGATTAAAGATGTCATTTGAAACCATTTTATTACCAGAGATAGTGAAATTAATTTTGACACTTAGAGACACTAGAAAAATAATTGCTGATTCACAGCATTAACTGTGTGTGTGAGAAATACAGTCAAGATGAGACCAAGTGTGTGCTGGTAAAAAAGATGTAAAAATACTGTGTTCTCAAAAATGTAGCTGAGATCTTTCCTAAGCATTTCTTTATCCAAGATAATGTAAAGAATGGCTTTTCAGAGCTCAGAAGAGGGGTATTTTAGGACATCTATGCAATTGATTTCTAGCGACATCAAGTTTGTCACCTTTGGTAAGAAATACATAACTTCTTTCAGTGCGTGTAGTTGAAGTCTTCTCAGAGTGGGAATTGTCACAATTCTCTGGATGTAGTCACCTGTTAAGAAAAGTGAAGAGGAAAAATGTCTTTGGTATTACTAAACTGAAGTATTCCCTCTGAATGTAATAAAAAAACTGCAACCCAAACTCTTAGACTTACGCAGAACCGTTTGCAAAGTGTTAACAAAGGTCAATTGGATGTGGCAGTACTTCTTGTTATGCCCTGCTTAGTTGGCTCGTGTTCACTCTGATGACTGGTGGCTGAGGTTTCAGGCAGGGCTAGGAAATTAAAGTGAGTGTTTTAAATTTGTCCAGTTGTTCTGTGTCCAGAAGCAGAGTGTGTAATCAGTTTGCAGATCTGGATGATGAGGAGAAAAGAAATGACAAGGTATTGCATATATATGTAAATGAATATGTCTTAATAGTTGTGCACAAGTTCTTAGCCAGTGAGAAGCAGTATTCATGTGAGTACCTAGCTGTGCTTTGGAAGAGCCCAGGGAGGGAGAGAGAATCTCTTCTTCCTCTGCTCGTCACCTCTTTTCTACTGAGCAGTCTGAGCTTGCATTCAGGGAAGCAGGGACTATTTTTGTTGCTTCCTTCCTTGCAAAACCATCTCCTCTGCTTGATCTCTGTATCTGGGACACAGTGCTCTCAAATTCAATATGCAGCCCCTCTAATAACAGAGCTGACTATATTTTGCTGTGTGGTGATGTATAGATACATGCAGCACTTGAAGTATTCATGGCATCAGTCTTAATTTTTGCAGTCTGTCTGTGGTTCTGAACTTGAACTTCTGTGTATGAACAAAATTCTTCACTGTTGCCCTCAGTGGCGTGTTGTGGGGAAAGTATGCTTGATGTTGATATAATTTTTTTTTAATCAAATGGTTATATTGTACTTCTGTGGTCATAGATGTAGTATCAATGTGAATTTATGGGGAGTTTTGTTTGGGATATTTTTTTCCAAAATTAGTGTTTCATGTGTTCACTTTCATGACTGAAAAACTAAGCATGTGAACTGTGCCTTTAAGGACATGGCCTTAAAAGTTTGAGAAATTTTGTGTAAAGTGAGGAGTAAAACAATTTATTCACTTTGAAGAGAGTGATTTTGCACATCCACGATTGACAGACTTGACTTTGCATGGATGCTGTCATCCCTTCCGCAAGCTTAATCAGCATAGTGCTCTGAAGTAATTTTGTTAGGAGCAGCCCATTCTTTCTTCCAAAGTTGTTTCTATTCAGTGTCCTTCAATGTGTACTGCTGAGAGACTTGGCCATAATTTTACTTTTTAGGAAGCCTAGCTCTGTTCCCAGGTTCATTAAAAATTGCTTTCCTCACATGTGATTTCTAAGCTATTAATAGGAGCTTGCTTCTTATCTTGCATGACTATCAGTGGTAGGTACCTGTTGCAATGACTGAACTTTATTTTCCAGACTACAGCCTTGCTGAGTTCAGGGTTGTAGTGTGGAAGATGGCAGAGAAGTTGCCCTGCTTGTCCTATTGCTGGGAAAACAAAACAGCTGTCCAACCAGCAGCATTCCCAGGATGCTGTGCAGGATTTGTATCCCTTCTGGATAAGGGAAAGAGAGTTACTCTTTTGCAGCATAGTGGCACTGTTTTTCCCCATGGATGTATGGGAAGTAGTGGTCTGTTTTTCAGGCAGCTCAAGTTAAAGCTCACGTTTGCCCTTTCATGCTTGTGGGTTTCTGAAGAAACACAACTTGATGCAGGTGTGGGGAGGAAGGAGACTTTAAATCAGAGCTCTATTTTTCCCATCAAACCAGCTTTTTTGATCCCTGGCTGACCAAAGATGGTGGTTGTTTTAGTTCCATATAATGCTTTTGATTGCTTTGGGCAAGAGTACATTTGTCTTAATTTTTGTCAAAAATGCACATTTGGTACTTAAGATTTGAGAGATTGTTGTTCCTTTACTCATTTTAAGCATTCTGTAAGATTTTCCTGATAAAGCCTGATTGTTGTGGGCTCTGCTGTGCAGGTGGCTTGAGGGCAAAGGTAGCATTTCATGAGAGTATCTGTTAAGGTTTTATGCCATTTAATTATGGTGTCAGAGTGGAGAGAAAAGGAGGTAGGGAAACTTTCTCACCACCAACATGCAGAAATGAAATAGGAAACTGGGAGATCCTGGGCTTTTAGAAGTCTGTCATGTTTGCTGTGTTCTTACAGGCCATCAGCAAGTTCAGAACTTTTAAAAATTGAGAAGCTCCTGCTTTGTTGAGGTGCTAAATATTTCTGAAAACTGGGACATGCAAATTTACAGTCATTGCAGCTCAGTCATGCAGGTAGTTTTTGTAGCCAAGTAAGAACAACTGCCGCAGAGGGAATGCTCAGTGCTCACCCTTTTCTGCCCTTCTATCAATCCTCAACTTCAAAGATTAATAGAGATTACTTATGGAGATATTTAAGATGGTGGTTTAAGTAGCTTTGGCCTTTAGACTCACAAGAAACTGTAAGAGTTTTCTAATTGAGTTTTATATTCTTGGTGGAGGATATCTAGTGGTGTGGAGATGTAGTAGTAGTGTCTCGTGCCACATACAAATTATTTTTATTCTGATATTCAGGTATTATGACCACTGTGTAGTATTGCAAATTATATATACTATATTAATTCAAAATGTTTTTGTCAGGAGTGTGTTTGTTTTTAGTGGTTTAATTTTGCCTTGTTAGAGGCAGAAATCAATGTTAGGGGTAACAAAGGATCTGACTGGCACATGGCAAAAGACTCAGCTGCATATTTGAGTTAAGGTTTATTATTCCTTTTAATTGATTGAAACCTAGTGTGTGGTACGGCATATACTTTCGTGGTGTGTTTCCTGAAGTATGTTGTAGACTTTTTCTGTATTTTCAAGTAGTTTCATTACCTGGGTCTATTACTGCATCATTTCTTGCTTAATGTTGTCAGCATTGTCCAAGGTTTCAAGAAAATGTCATCTTTGTTGATTACCATGTGTTCTCTAATGTTTACCTATCACGTGAGTTGGGTGGGTGTTATCAGCAGCCATGTGTTCGACTTGAGCTGAGCACAGACTTTAACGTGTGCTCTCTCTTTAGTGGAATTATCACTTGTGAAGTACAGCTGGTTCTTAAACCACATACAATAAAATAAAAATTAAGTAGTTATGTGCTAGGAACACACTTAAGCAAGCAGAAAATCCTCCTTCGGAACAGGCCAATGTGCAGAAGTCTGGTGGATAAAATCTGTTTATGTGGAAGACTCAACAGATCCTTTACTGTAAAGTTTACTGGAGATTCATTGTCTTGCCTGACATCTGCAGATAAGTGAGATGTTAAAGATAATGGAACTTTGAGAGGAGCCATAGCCTCCTCTTAAAGAAAAAGGCAGATTTCAATATACCATCTTCAAAAAGAAAACAACCAAACCTTTTTGTTCATGTTTGTTTCATTTATCTGCTGCTTTTTGCCTGTGCAAAAGACACAAGTATCTGTGCTCTTTTCTTTTAAAGATGTCTTCTAATGAAATGTTAACATGCCACCTAAAGGAGATGAAAGTGCCTGCAAATTTTGTGTTAGTTGCAGGGATTCTTCTATAGTTCTGGCACTGTTTTATTTGCCATTGTGTTTTCCAGCTTTTCAGCGCAAAGCTAAAATATTTTTCCTAATTTCTCTCTCAACAGAGCTTTCTGCAGAAGCCCAAGCAGCATTACGTGAATTTGAAGAGAGGGAAAGGCAGCTTAAGCAGGGACGATATGGCTCCAGGAGAGGAGGGAGAAGAGGAGGCTCAGTTATGTGCCACGGAATGGGAGAACAAAGGAGAGACAATAATGATAGGGGAAGAATGAAGGATCACAGGCCTGCACTGCTGCCAAACCAGCCATCAACAATGGTACCTTTTAATCCTTAGTATTCTTTGAGCATCCTTTCAGGAAGTTGTGGAGAAATACATTTTAAATCATGAATCTTTGCAAAGGTGGGATATATATTCCCCCTTCTGCTCTTTCAGGGCACTGTTAGGCAATGTGGGCTTTCTGTGATGTGATGATTGTAAAGTGTGTGCTTAGTCCTGTTACTGGCTTGAGCAATCTCAAGGCCTCCAAATGAGAAGTGGATTTTGACTGATAGATCACAGTCAGACTTACCTGCTGGTTTGCATGAGGATGGAGGAAAAACTGAATTCCTCTGAGATGTCTTCTACATGCAACATGGAAGCATGTTCAGTCTCACATTATTCATAATAATGTAGTTTAAAAAATGTTTCTGTAAAATACTTCCTGGGTTCTGTCGGGATAATATTTTTGCTGATACTTCTTAAAAAAATCTATTTGCATATAAGCTATGGTACTGTGGAGGTAAATAAAACCCTAGACAGTAATCACCACTTCACTACTAGATAAGTTATTATTTTGGGATTTCAAATGAAATTTAGTTTTGTTTCTACTTTATTTTTCTCCCCTGTGCTTTGTATCGCAATCTAAGGGACTTTACTTTTTCCATCAAAAAACCCCTACAAAAACCAAAACCAACTGTGGCAAGTGATCAAGAGGTCAACACTTATTTTTGTTCACTGTTATAAAATATACTGGAAGCTGAGATTGTAGAACAAAGTCTGTAAATGTCTTTTCAGGACAAGGTCATCTGTGTAAAACAAAGGTGATTTTTTCCAACAGCAGTAAGTAGGTGCTGGTCACTGGCAGGAGTCGGTGCATATCTCAGCGCTTGAGAGCCCTGCAGTAGAGTATTTCGTGCTTTTCAAGCATTGAAGGTTGAAAACTTTTTTTCTATTTTGCTGCAGTCCTTGCAAGCTATTTTGATTTTAAATGTAAATATTTTTTGTGCTCATCACAGTGACTGCCTGTGCACACTATGTAGCTGCTTTGCTTTATGTGTATGGCTGTTGAAAGAAACAATCTGTCACATCCTTGTTGCTAAAAGGTTGCCTTTTTGGGTTGCTTCTTGCACTGCCATGGAAGGTACTGGAGTAGGACTGATATCTAGTATCAGTGACTTCAGAGGCAGAAGAATGCCTCTGGAAAGAAACAATATTTTTTTTATTAGCACTGGTTGTTTTTGAGAGTTGAGCAAGAGACTTTCTTGTGTGTTAGGGAAGATAGCTTTGAAAGGTATCTTTAAATGAGTTTTTTCTTCAAGCAGTATGGATAGTTGTGCTGCACTGGTATCTGAGGGGTATTTGAATTTGTGCTGTACTGATATCAGAATTTGTATTTTGACCTCAGTTGATGGTGCTAGGTCTGTTACCTCAGAAAGGCTCTTTTATAGATGAGACAAAAGGTAGTGGATTTGTTTGGATGCTAGGACTCAGATTTCTACTGATCTTCACGCACACCTTATTGCAGTTGATAACAGTTTCCACTGACGTAGGCAGAACCCTGCCATATGAAACTAGACAGTTTCACTGTTAAAAATGAGTGAATGTCTGCATTCCCTGTGTGTTCCTTGCTCTTTGCTGTCCTCTCCTTCATATGAATGTTCTCGATTGCTCCTTTGCTTTTCTGTGCTGATGTTTTTTAGTGGTTCCAGTTGATTATAGGAAAAAGAAGTTTCTCTGTTCATAGTTGGCCTTAATTGTTCTCCAGAGATGTCTTGGTTTTGTGCTCATTTATGTCAAGATAATTTTAACTTAAAAGCCTAGTGACTCTGTTCTTTTGTCTGACTTTAGACTCACTCACAGAGGTTAATTCCAACACACCAGCAACCTGTTATGAGTCTGTTCCAGCAGCAACAGCAGCAGCAGCAACAACAACAACAGCAGCAACAGCAGCAGCAACAACAGCAGCAGCAGCAACAGTTACAATCTCTGCTTCCTTTACAGCATCAGCATCATTCTTCTCCTCCTCCAGGGCTACATATGCCCCCTCAGATAGAAACGCCTCGAATAATGATGACTCCCCCTCCAGTGACACCTCAGCAACCGAAGAACATACACATAAATCCACATTTCAAGGGGACAGTAGTGACGCCTGTACAAGGTGAGCTTTCTGAACACCTTCCCAGTCATGCAAGCGTGACTCATCTCATTCTTTGCCAGGGATGGAACAATTTGTTTGTTTATCACTTCATGGAAATGTGCTTCAGGCTGCTCTTTTTTTCACGAAGCTTGAAACAAATGTTTTGCCAGAAGTAAGACAGAATGTTGTTGGACTGTGGCCAGCTGAACAAGCAAAGCCTTTTCAGCTTTTATCATGTTTGCTGTTCTAATGTAAAGCCTGTGAAGAGCAGTGAAAATGGAAACTGAAAAAGAGAATGTGTGTTTCAAAAAACAAAAAGTGTCAGTTTTCAAAACTAGGGAAGTACTGCAGTTTGTACATTTCCCAGGACATTCCAACCATTCGCAGAATGACCATCTACCTGTTTCGGTGAGAAGGTACTGAGGTACTCCTTGCAATATAATTGCTCTGTGAAAGATACCAATTGCTGTCCTTACTTAACAAGATAATGGGCCCTCAATTCTCCTTTCAGGGCCACATCTGTAATTGTTTTGATTTGCAAATATACAAGTGTTTTTTCCCTAAGTTAACACAAACGTTCTTTGGGATACACTTCTTAGGGTAGCTCTCAGCAAAGCTGTTCATGTTACTGCTTATTTAGGAAGTGTTTAATCCCAAAGAAGGTTAAAAAAAGAGACACCTGCATAGCTCTGATTTCTGATTATGTTGGGACAAGACAGACTGAAGAAACACATAAATATTTATAGATATTTACCATTAGTTTTTCTCTATTTTTTCCCCTTCACATCAGAACTCCAAGCCAGTGCTATCTTTGCTTCATTTATTTGACCAATGAAAAACAGGAATTTGGCAGGGTAGAATATTGCCAGTATATGGAGGTCTGTTGTGCTTCTCACAGATGGCTTTGTAGTAGCTGTGTCAGAGAGCTTATTTTGCTTTTCCCTGTGGTGCTTCCCACCAAATTATGCGTGAGGACAGATTATCTGGAAACACTCCAAAAGACCCTTTACTCTTGGATTTGTGCCTTCTGTGCATTTTTCTAGTACTACCAAAGTAAGTTACTGTTTAGTGAGTAGCAAAAATTGCTTTTATACTATTCTAGATGCTTTTTCTCTGTCCCTGTGAAATAGTACCAGACCTTTTCTAGCTAGGTAATCAAATGTGATCATAATGCTGGGAATGGCTATTGAGGATTTTGCCTAATGTCAAAAGTGTACCAGTGTATTTTCTTTCTTTTGCCTGAGGAGTTTTTATTCACATTACTGGGCAGCTTCAGGCTCTTCTCAGCTTTACCACTATGTCTGTGGCACTGTGGCTGTTGCAGGTCTCCTGCTTGATCTTGTTCATAGTCTGTTTTTCAGTCTTCATTTCCACAGAGTTGTGTACCTCCTGCAGGTTAGGAGAGCTTCAGTATTGGATTTGTAAGAGGGATGGGGGTTCTTGGATTTTTTTTAGATCTTACACCTGCTGACTTTATGTGCACATTCATTTCTTGGCTTGTAAAAGTCTGGGGGTTCTCTTAGACTGAGCAGCCCTGGAGAAGGAGTGATTGATTGTTGAATGGTGTTAAAACCTGCATTCAGCAAGGACATTCTTTGCTCTGTGTATTGATGGCAGCTGCTTCGTATGAAATCCCTTTGTGCCATTCATTCTACTGAAAGAGTCCTTGGCAAGACTACTGAATTTTTCTGCTAATAGGTGTGCAGCATACTGTTAAATACAATCTTTTAAGTCACTGTAGAAATTTAATCTTTTTGATTAGAGAGCATATATTGGAAGCTGAGTCTCCTGCAGTGACTGAGAGTAGTGGCCATCTCAGTCTTAATTTGTAGCAGTACAGTTATGTTACAGGAAAGTAAACTTGCACACCTAAGGAAAACATGAAAATGTGTTGGAAATCAGATAATAGATAAATGAGCATAATTCTAAAATCTTCAATGGTGTTTGCATATTAAGGTGAATTTTAAAGCAGTCACTGCAGGCAAATGGTTGATAGACATTCCAGTGTAGGGAGTGCTGTTCCAAACTTTCTCTTAAAAAATCTTCCTTTAATCCATCTACTTGAAGCCCCAGTAGGCAGAGACTGGTGGTTGACAACATAAGGATGTGTTTCACTTGCAGCATCATTTCTTTCAGGGTACCAGGAAGGATGAAACATCAGATTGACTTTGTTCTTGATGATGTCCTGCCCCTTCTTGGCTGAACATATTTCCAGATACATGAGGGCTTTTACACACTGGAGAATACAGTCAGATAGGTGCAAAGTTTATTGGGATTCGGTTGTTAAAAATGTGATGCCTGGAAGCTAAAAATGCCATGTCTGGAAGGGCATGATATGCACACTTAGGTTCTGGTAATTTTAATGGTGTGCTGTCATGTTTTAGTGTAGACTGGCATTTTTTCCTCTCTAATTTTATGGCAGGATTAAGCTCACACACTTCTAATTGTCAGCACCAGGGACACTTTTCCTAACTGCAGATCATAGAATACACTTTTTAAACATTTTTTTTTTGTTTGAGTTAGTCTGGAAATGCATTGAATATATCAGTATTTTCTAAAATAGACTCAAACCTCCTGTAAATTGTTACGAAATTTTCATGTGAATAAAATATCATGTCTGAGAGCTCTAGTAGACAGCTAGTTCAGCCTGAAAGGGAGTTGAAACACTGTTGAAGAATCCCATCATTGGCTTATTCCTTTGATGTTTCAAAGGCAAATCTCTTACAGTAGCCACCATCTCCCTGCCCAGCCTTGAATCCTGATTCAAAGAAATAGTTACTTTCAAGTCAGTTTTGTTTCAAATGAATTGGTACTATTTTTAGTCTTTGAAGATTCATAAATGATTATGAACTTGGTCTACTGAGCCCCTAAAAGATGAGCCTCTGTGGATATCTGCTGCAGGTGTGTGCAGTTGGTGTTCAGCTGTGGCTCCTGTGGCATTTGAATCCCATGTCTGTTGCTTGTCATATAGTTTTCTCTTTCCTTTGTATCCTATTCTTTAAATTAGTTCTGAGTTGTAAGTAGTAATTTTTGCTGAATGCATGTCCAAATTTGAGTATGATCAATTTATTAGTGCTGGAGGACTGTACGTAGATGTACTGTGAAAATACTGATTTAACCTGTGATAATAGGTGTTGCATTTTTTCCCCTTAAATGTTTATACCACAAGTAACTATTTCAAGGATACTGTGGTGCTGCCAAAACTGACATGAACTAATGAGCAGTTTATGGCAGCTCAGTATGCCATTTACCTTTTGAAAACTGTTTGGTGTCTTGGGAGAAATCACATTGTAATTCTCCTGAATAATCGGTGTGGGAGTTGCTTCTTCATCTTTTCAAGTATAGCATTGGAATTTATAGCAAGAAGCAATTTAATCTTCTTAAAATAGTGTCTTACAACATGCTGTGTATTATTTTTGAAGCATACTTTTCACACCTATGGAATATTTGACATCAAGAAAATGAGGGCTTGAGACTTCTCTGCTGCTCAAGCAAGTGTCCAAGGATTGAAAGGGCACAGAGTTTAACTACTACCTTTCATGAGTATTAAATTAATTTGTTTAAAATATATGAATATGTAAATTTATATGCTACTGCTGGAGGCAGGATATTGAAGTAGACTTGAGTGCTCTGTTCAGTTGACATTTCTGTTTCCTACCTCATACTATTTTTCTCGGTGCCCCTCTGACCTGTAATACCTGATCTATTTTAGGACTAGGTCTGTCAAGAGCATCCTATCAATTTTTTCCATGTGGCCATGGCTGTTTGATACCGACAGATGTTCATTAGAGGCCAGGATGAAACTATTCAAGTCATCTTCTGGTGTAATGTGATACAAAGCTTGCACACAGTCCTCCCGTGCTGAAAGACTGCTGCAATTAGTTTACCTCATCAGTCTCTGAACCAGCAAACCACAAGTACTTAACAAAAGTGGATGGAAGCCAGGCATGGACATGAACTGAAAAAAAACCCACTAATGTATTAGTTCTTGTGCCTTGGTTACCAAGGGAGAAGGGATTTTTGAGGCATCTGAGCAAACTTCTGTGCTGGGGAAATGCACCCAACTTCGCTCTCAAACTAGCAGCATTTCTTAACATCTTTCCTGCTCTGAAGTGTAACACAGTAGCTGTATGCAAAGTCAGTGTATAACCCTGCCTGGAAAATGTTTTCTGTTGCTTTCAGAAGTGCTTAAAACAAATGATAGAAGAACCTTACTAAAGGCTTTTAGTAAATGAGCAAACACACTCTCTGTAGTTTAAAATGCTTTATTTAACTTCTCTAGGCCTTTTGTTTAACATGGAAATGTTTGTATTTTTAACCACTTAGACAATTCTGAGAGGAAATAAAAAGCACACTGGGAAATGGGAAAGCTGTCATTACACTTTGTGTTGGGGATTCAAATATAAGTTCAGTTCTCAAGGTGATCCAGCTGTATGTACCAGTTTGTGCTTTTTGCCATAACATTCAGTGAATGTTTTGGGAAATCGCTTTTTGTGACTAGCGTTTCCAAGTGCAGTTGTGAGGACAAATCATCCATGTTAATCCCCCTGAAATACTAGTTTCTGAGGGTTTTTTTCTGAAAAAGGTCTCCTAATTCTTGTTGGTGTCTCTATGCAATCACAGTCTTTCATCTGAGATCAGCATTCTGTGATCACAGTTGCACACACCACTGTGGTGGCAAGGCCAGATCTAAGTAGTTTTTGTGTGTTGTTAATTGCAGCTGCCTCATTTTACCCTCAGTGATTTTTACCAGCAGTGATTTTTACCACTTAATGTCTCTTATGTCCATGCTTTTTGTGGTAGCTTGGTGGTGAAACTGGGAGATGCCTAGGAAATGTTGAGTGGTGTGAAGTTGAGAAGGCAAACTAATCATATATCCTTCCATTTGAAACATGAAATTATTGTTAGTGTCTCTGTCAGCTTTGTCTAAGAGATGTCTTTGGCTGAATAACTATTCTAGTTTGCCTTCCTGCAACAAGGAGCAATTTAATTCTGGAAAATGCAGAACTAAATTATGTAAATTAACTAGGAGAATCCTAATTGCCCTGTTGCATGTTGCAGGGGAGGGAACGGTTGCTCAAAGTTAATTGTCAGAACTGTGACATGTGAGGGTAAAAGTAGCAGATTTTAATCATGGCTTTTTATTGCAACTGCTTTTGGAAATAACTACAACAACTGTTAGGTAAAACAAATGGTGTTAAAAGGTGCTTCTTGTTTCAGTGCCCTTGCTGCCAGTTCCCACCCAGCCACGACCTGCTGTAGGACCCCAGAGATTTCCTGTGAGTAGCAGCTGTTTCTTCTTCTCTGATATGGATAAGCATACATTTGCAAGGAAATATTAATATAGCAAATAAAAGCTGTTCCAGTGAAATATAATTTTAAGGATTTGTAAATATTGACAATACATTCTGCAGTTGAAAATGTTTGTTAAAAGCTTAAGGTCAATGGATTTTTGAGAGTAGAATTAATTCCGTTTAACTGTAAAATTGTTGAACCAGTCTCTCCAGTGGGAAAGGCGTGAATGCATCTTGTCTTAAGGAATATGGGCTTCATTTTATTACTTGACTCTTTCTGTATAAATAGAATCCTTATTTTATTTGATGTAATAAAAGGCTATTTGAAATAATCCCTAAGCTTAAAAAGCAGTAATACATATTTATTGTAAAATGCAGCAATCATTTTCATCATTACTAAAGGTATTTCAATGCCCTCATGTTTTTTATATATAAAAATGGAACTGGCATTGCATGACCTTGCTTTCTTTTATGTTTCTAATTTTGAAAACAGAGAAGACACTTAGCTGCTTCACTAGGCTAATTTCACTTCATAATTTTTTTTAACTCTCTGAATGGAAAGAGTACATGCTTCTGGAACTTTTCTTATCATTTCACAGTTTGGGTTATCCTAAATTTCTAGTTGAAATGGTTTGCAGAGTATCAAAATAAGCAAAAGAAAATCTTGCTTGTAATATTACCTGAAGTATTTTATGCTTCCCAAATATATAAAACACACAAAAAATATCCTCTGTTGATGTGTGCAGGGTTGAAGGAGGAAAATAGGTGTCTAAACATCTGTGTAGTATCACATAGTAAATTACTGGCATAGAGATCAGATGTGTTGGAAAGAAACAGATTTCAGAAACCTGCTGTGACTTTTGATTGCCCAGTGCAGAGCTGGTTGTTTTTAATGCAGACTATTTTTCATACAGAACATGTAGCTGAGGAATCGTGATGTCTGTATTTTGCAAAGAAACAGTCTTTACATTTCTGCTTTCTTCTGTGAAGTCTTAAAAGGTTAAGCAGTAAACCCACAGTTTCATTAAGTAAATTTGTGTTATATTTTATCTTAAAATATTTTTTGAGCTATTTTTTTATTAAAAGTATTGTGGTTTTCAGAGAAAATAGTTTTCTTCAACAGCCTTTAGTATTATGGGGAGACCTTATTTATATTTTGAAAGTAATTTTAATTGCTATTTTTTATGAAAACCAGTGTCTTGCATTTGTTATTCTTTGACACTAAGTTGATTTGCCAGTAAACACAATTTGGGATGGAAAAGAAATTGGACGATAAGGAATACCTGTGAAGGCATTGTAATTGGCATCTTTGAAGTGTGTTTACATCAGTGTAGAAAAATTGGAAATTATTTTTTTCAAAATTGACTGTGAAATTAGATTTTAATTCTGTTCACTTTTGAGGTTGCAAGTTGAGAAGTACTGCAAACCTAACTAATCTATATGCAACAGTTTTTAAAAGGGAATAAAGTAAATAGAACACTTTTTGGTAGGACTCTTGCTCCTTTAGCCTGCAGGAAAAACTTGACTACTTGCTGCCTTTTTATTTATATAAGCAGTGCACCAGAAAAGAGTCAGTGTAATTAAATTTTCATAAGGAGGAGGAGGGTTGACTTAACTAAGAGGATCTGGCAGTGTTATTTGGTTGCCCTGACTGGTTTTTTTTCTACTTCAGCAGTAACGTGCTGCATGACTCTGAGAAAGGGGCTTCATCTTTCCATGGCTTACTGAGTTATAAAGTGGACTTCCCTTATGAAGTACTTTATAAATTTTGCATAGGTTATCAGTCATATTAGGATTAGGAATTAAGTGTCACTGTGTACATATCTCATGTTTGTTTTATTAAATGTAGTATGTTAGCTCTTGAGCTGAAGACAAATTTACTTTCTGACTCTAACGTTTTATCTTCAGAACTACCTTTTTTGCTGTTACATGTCAGATGCCTTTGTGCCATTATAATTCACTTGTTTATGTATAAATGTTGACTTAAAGCAATGCAGCAGTGGTTAGACAATTTTGACAAGCCACTTGAAAAAGATCAAAGACTTATTCCAGATTACAGTTCATTCAGCCTTTTCTTCATTGTATAAAGAATCTCTGGATATGTAATAACTTGAATTTGCTCTTTTTTTTAGGATTGCATAATCAAAGGATAATAGTTAACTGATTTTTCTGATTGCTTTGCTTCTAAAAGATGGTGGGGTTAGAATTAAATATTTGCAGTCTGCTTTCCCCTTGAACTTTGAACTGGGTGGTTTCTTTTGATTGAATGTGGCAGAGGTGGAAACATGAAAAGTAATGAAATTCTTGCAAGAAGAGACCAGAAGTGACCAGTGCCATAACTGAAACAAAATTTCTCTGAGTTCCTGTCTTACCTAGGAGAGAAACCTCTCAGTGCAGAGAGCCTGTGTGCTCCAAATACGGGAAGAACTTCAATCAGAGCTAGTCAATTGCCAGTCATAAATCTATTGGAAACCAGGTGTTGCTAATTTAGGGCAGATGAAATGACTTGTAACCATGTAATGGTTAATTCTTACAACCTTCTGCAGAAGGATGTAATTGAAGGGTTGAACAAAGTTGTAATGAACATGCTAACGTATGGCATGAGACCTAAATTATAGGAAATAATGTAGTGCTATGTCAGGCTAGTGTTGATCAGGACTGAACCTGCTTACAGTGGGGACTGATAAAATTCCCTTAAACTTGATTCTCAGTTTTAGTATTTCAGGGTAGAGCTCATTGTTCAGTTATTTCTTTCTTAAAACTTAACTTCTGGAATGTTTAGAGATGGAATACTGGAAAAGATGCAAGGGAATGAATCTGTGTTGCCTACATAGTTATTTTAACACTTAGAGTAATCTTGAATCAAGCAATCAAGTTGTCTTATCTGTTACTCTCCAAGTGTTTGACGTGACTTGGTGTGAATGATGTTTGAGAGCTATATGCAGCTGACAAGGACTGAATAAATGATGGATCTGAGGTGTGTCACAGCTGAGAAACATGGTGAACTTGTGGGATATGGGAGTTAAGGATGTGAATTCTGCTTGCCTGAATTGCACAGTACTCGTGACTGTAGTTTATAGTAATCCAGTCTTCAAGCATGGTTTGAATTAACTTGGAACTGTGCAAGTGCCAGGTGCATGTTTTCTTTAAACAGTTTGAAGAATAGATTAAATAGCCTCTTTGGCAGAGTCCTGTAGGTCTGGCTTTATCATCTGCCTTTGCTTTAATGTGGTTAAGAGGCCTTTTCCCGAGTTCCTGTCCCAGTGTCACAGTTGGTATTTCACATTCTACTTTGGGGACTGATCCATTAAAAAGAAAGTCGCAGAAGACTTTATTCACAGACTGGTCATATGGATCTTCTGAAATTTTCATGTGTTTTCTGAATGATTTACTAATTCTTGTGGATGCCCCAGTGCAGGGACAGAGCTGGAGGGTTTTATGTTACACAAGAGGGACCACTGTGATTCCTGTCCTTCATCCTGTGTTTGTTATCTGGGCTAATTTCTCTTTCAATTCCTGTGTTCTGTGAAGAAAGATGGGGTAAAACAAGGGAAGAAGAGTTTAAATGGGAGAGGTATTTCTAAATGCTTTATATGAAGGCTGCTGCTAACTGACTCTTACGGAGGCCAGGGCATTAGTTGAGTATGAAGCTGGGAGTTAAGCTGATGGTCCAGGTTTTTTTATTCCATGTCTGAAATATTTCAGTGTTTGCCTGAAGAAAAATTTATAGAGGCTTTTGGCTTCAAACATCATTTATTAACTTCATGAACACTGAAGCAATACCATGTGACACACACATGCAATATTTTACGGACATACGAAAATGAAAGGAGTGTTGTCATGCCCGCTTCAGGATGGAACGTGGCAGAGGGAAGGTGTCAGTGTTCTTCAGCCAGAAATTGTGAGTTATCCCTAGTATCCAGGTTTGTGGAGAAAAGGAAGCTGGGAAGAACCTGCCTCACCCTGCTGAAGGTAGAAAGGGATTCTTCAGGTCTGAGGCTGCTCCCCCTCTGTCCATGACCCGGACCCTCCTCTGAAACTGCTGCTGCAGAGGATGCAGAGCCTGTTAATGGAGCTTGTATGCCTTTTGCCAGGAAAACTTTCAGGAAGTTGGGATAAATTCTCATTTAGCTGTTGTTCTTAACCTGTTACCCTGGATGTGGTGTGAGCTGGGCAGGTGTCCAGCCCACTGACACGTTTGGTCAGCTTTGGTCAACTTGAGATTCAGAGCGGAGGGAATGCTCTGAAGTGGCACCAAGCACAAGATACAGTGGCACCAGTGTCTACCTAATTTGTGCCAGGAAGGCTTTGTTATTTTTTAATGCACAAAGCTTTTTCCTTTTGATAGGACACCTTAGTGCCCTGGGTGGGTGTGTTTCAGATAACTGTTGGATTCATGTCTGAAAAAGTTGAATTGTAAAACATAAATTATGTTTTATTCAGTATTTTTAAGACTTTATTAGGGTGACTTACCTCAGGCCCTTGTGAATAGCATATGTTGTATGTCTTTTTGATTCCCAGGGAGTTTTGACATGATTTGTTTTTGGAACTTCTTTTTAGAATAATCTTTATCTCTGAGCATACATTTTTTTCCTTTAAACCTCAAAAACTTTAGTAAACTTTATATTCTCATTCAGCATGCTGCCACTTGATCTCCAGCACATTAGGTGGTGTCTCAAATGGATGCTGTGAGAGGCAGTTGATTAGCTTTGATTCATTTTTTCCAACACTTCTGGAAACAATAGTTTGAATTCTGAGCTTTCAAGTGTTGTTTGTGTTCCAGACACTGTTTTTAAATACTTCTTTATGATTTCATCTGTGAGAGGTTTTTAAACAAGGGACCAATCATTGCTCAAAACAGAAGTTGCTGTCCTTTATGGTCACTTACTTGAAACATTTCTTTTAAGAAAGCAGCATATTAGTGCTATACAAATTAATTCTAAAAGGTACATTAGAATACAGCTTACTTATTTTTTCCTGGGTGATTCTTGGACTGACATGGATCACCCCACCACCATTTAACCAAACACTGGTTGGCTTAATGGTATTACAGTGGGCCTGGGTCTGTGGCTGCACCACCTCTTACAGGATGTAGAGGCAGAAATTTGCAGTGCTTTGAAAACAAAACTCCTTGCAATAGTGTTTGCCGTGTGTTGTGGGAAATGTGAATAGGGACTAGATTTTTTCCCAGTTGTTTCAAATTCAGTCATGAGTTGCTACATGTGAGTAAGGGTTTTGTAGCAATTGTTATTAATGTGGTCTCATATTCTGCAGTACTCACAGTATAGACTAATTATATAAATATCCCTGCATCTGACCACAGTCAGTCATTTTAAACTGATATTTAGTAACTCATGTGTGTTTGCAACGGTACGTATGTAGGAGACAAACTGTTAATGGGAATAAAAAGCCGATGTGAAAATGATTCTCTTACTTCCTCACAATTATTCTGCTTTAGCTATGGCTTCACTATAATGAGTAACAGTAAATGAAATTTTCACTCTATCGCTGTGTAGTAGTGGCAGATCACAGGTAGTGTAGAAAGCATTTTGTTTTCATTTAACAGGATACATGGTATCAGGTGGTGTTGATTGACATTTCTTGGACAGTGCTTTGCACAGCATTTCATGCAAATCATGTTTGAATGAGACTGCTGCATCAAATTACATTTCTTTCAGATTATAGCCCTTGCAGATGTGAGACAGAGCTTGTTCAGCAGCTGGCAAAAGGCTTTGGTTTTTAACAGGTACTGTTTTCACAACTTGACTGCAAAGCTCTGTAATTACAGCACTTAAGATAGTGAAGGAATGATGGGCTCTTTCTGTTATCAGATCTGTAAGTAGTAGCAAGCAAGTGCAGCATGAGATCCCTCCAGCTGTCAAGTATTGTCAGGCTGCCATAGAGGGAATGCAGTTTAAAATGCAGGTGACATAATACGCAACATTCTCCATTTGCTAGTGGGCTTCTGATTAATCACGATTACCATACATTATCATACCATCAAATTTAATCATATCAATGAATTCCCATCTGCAGGAGGAGCAGCAGCAGCTAAACATGATGGTAACAGCTATTAAATAAGAGAGAAATAGCTGGTTTCTAAATGCAGTAACCCTTTAACTTGTCATGCTGGCTCCAGCGTGCACGTGCTCTGTAGACAGTAAAATAGAGCAGCAAACTTGTGCATTTATATTTTATAGTTACTGTCATTTATTCTTGTGTTAGGTGATTGGTGTTTAGCACAGCCAGGCAAAAACAGTTATAGATTTTATTTTTTCCTGTGTTAATAATGCTAGATTTTCTTCAGTCTCATCTTTACTTCCTGCTAAACACAGAATCACGGAGGCTGAGGTTGACCTCTGGAGGTCACCTGGTCCATCTCTCTGTTCAAGCAGGGCCAACTGAAGCCAGTTGCCCAGGAACACACGTGGATGGCTTTTGAATATCTCCAAGGATGGTGCAAGTGCACAGGCATCCTCAGAGTAAAAAAGTTTTTGTTTATCTAGATATATAGGTTGTACTTTGTTATTTGTATAAATGCAATGTGAAGCTTTTAATGCATTGTAAGCAAAGCACAGATTTTTATCAAGGCAAAGAGGTAAAAGTATTATGCATATGCTATTTTGCCATTAATTAAGTACTGTTAAAGAGTTACTTTGCAGAAATCAAGACTTGTAAAGAAATCCAATTAAAATATACAGTCTGCTGAGTACAATGCCGTAAGAGTAGTCTGGAGCTTAAACACGGAATAGAGAACTAAAATGTATCTATTATAATACCAGAGAGTATTAGGTGATAGTATAGTGATCTTAGGCTATTTCACTGAGATGAGAAAATGTCCTTTTAAAAGATAACTCAGTACATTTGTGTCATCACAATACAAAAAAAAGTAAATCTATAAACTGGTATTTGTTCACCTTCTGTGCCTTCAGTTCTTGCTAATTCTTTAGAATGTGAAAGGGGAAAAGCTCCGTTTTATTATAAAACAGTAAGTCACTACTGTTCACAAAAAAATGAGGCAATTCAGAGAGATATTATTGGTTGACTGTAGGATACCCAAAAATGAATAAAAAGCATTCAGGCCGTCTTACCCAACACATGAATAGTACCTGCAGGCATATTGGGAACTCTTGAGTATATAAAGTTCTCACACCAATGTGTTTGTAAGGTCAGAGATGTGCAGAACACCTCAAAAATGAGATTTCCTTACAGAATTAAAAGTTGTGAATCAGGTAAATTGATTACTAAATAATCAGGTCATTTTCAAAGTCCATGTCAGCAGCAATTCTGATTTTTGTCTTCTGTAAATCTGGCTGCTTCTTGGCTTTTTTTGTAACAACCTGAGCATTTTTTGTTAAAGGGAGGAACATCATCCTCAGGTTGCATTGAAGTTCTCTGACTTGTAGGCCACCAAGATACACATAAACACTGTGATAATACTTCCAAGGAGTAGTCTCTGGGAAGTCCAAGGGAAAGGTGTAAATTTTGTTAGATCTTATCCTATTGATCCTGAGAGCAGGAGGGGTCCAGTGTTTCTGGGTCCTTAATTTTTTACGCATCCAGAAAACTGTTAGCTTTCAACCCAGAAAATATGGAGAAGGATTTTACTGTCCTTTAATAAATGATTATCAAATCCTTATCTCTTAAGGGAGAGGTCATTGTTTTACATGACACTTACGTCCCTTACACTCTTTCTCCAATTTCTATTTGCATTGTACTTAATCTTATGAAGATAGAGGCCACCAAACAAAAATTATCATGCACTCTTCTATACCCCACTCCTGCAGAGGATTGCAAACTTAAGCGAAACTGAATCTTCCAGATGCATTAGTTTAAGAATTTAGTGTTTAAAAAATTCCTTAGGTTTGTGGTTTGAGAGGTTTGGGTTTACTCTTCCTTCAGTCTGTGCAGGCTGCAACAGCTTGTCTGTCACACTGTTTCTCATTATGGCCTGTCTCTGCTGGAAACACTCTTCCTTCATCCATACAGAATAGATGGATGGGAGTGTGGTTGTTTTGCACATCAGCACTTTAAATTAGGAATTTAAATCTAGAGCTGGGATTTAGTTACCAATACATTTTCTATGTCTGTATTTCATTAAGGACTCTCTAAAGCAGAAGTTCTCCTGTGGAGAAGTGGTTGCTTGTGGGCGCTTCTGCTTTGTTTCTTCTCTTAGAAACACATTGAAATTGGGAGTATTTTTGTCTCCATTTGCAACATGAATCAGTTCCTGCTGGATGTATTGCGGGGGTGTCCTGAAACTGGATGAAACTTGATTAAAGCTAAAAATTAGAACTATTGTATACTAAAAGGTTTTATCTCCTGCACCACTAGGGGTTGTCAGTATGCTTGGATTACCCATCTCTGTCTGTATTGCCTGTGTTACTTATTTTAGCTATTTGATCATAAATTGGCTTAAATAACAGGGGATTCCATGCCTTTCTCTCCTGCTTGTACTGGTTTTCCATGTTGGCTGAATTCTGAGACCCTAAACAGTGAAATAGGGCATTGGTGACTTCTCTTACAGATGACCTGGACTTCTGCCTAAGCCTCTCAACACTCTATCTCTTGGAGTTGAGTAGTGTCAGAGGAGCTTGTCCAAGTTGCGTGGTACATTATAATATTAAAAATTGCTTCCAGCTTAGTTGAAAATACCAGCCCATTCTCTCTGACTCAGTCTGCCTGTAGTGCCAGGATCTGTGCAGTCCATGTGCTTGAACCAGTGCTTGGCTACCTTTATACATTTTCCCCTCAGAAAAAAATTCCAGAAACTTTAAAAAAGAAACTTTAAAAAGATTCACATGTGGGTAACATAAAACTGTTGTCTGGACTTCTATGGGGACTCTGAACTTTTTTGTCTGTGATTGGCATGAATTCAAGGTGTGTCTTTTATATTAGGTGATCTTATCGTAAATCTTTTGGAAAAGCCGTGGTGCTTGCTAGGTTTTAGATCACCATGATGGACTTACGTGATAGGCATCAGAGGAACAATACTGAATCATTGAAACTGTATTTAAAAAATATTAAAATTAAATTTATGATAAAAAATTTCCAGGAGTCATTCCTTTTTGTGTGCTATGCAGACTAAAACAAAGTACTGTGAAACTTGAAGACCTGTGTTTTGTGGAACATATAGATACATATTTCTACTTGAAAATTTTTGAACCATATCCAAGATATATGAGTGGTGTTTCCTACACAAGAGGATGAAAAGTCAGTTCCTTGCACAGAAAGTAGGCAGTTTAGGAAGGCTTTTTGAAAAGTCTGGGGGCTGCTGAAATAAGAGGATTAACATCTTGTGACAGATGGCTATAGTTTTAATTGTCATAGGTTATAGTGGTCATTATTCTTTGCATTTAAACCATATAAGAAGAATTAACTGAATGGCCCTGCTTAACTGTCAATAGGGTTCTCCTAGCTCTTTGCATTTTAAGTGAGATTAATAAATGAAAACATGTTGTGCAGGCAGGGTGTATTTTATTGAAAGATTCATGAAGTTTCAATGACATTGTTAAGGTATTTAATTAGTCTCATGAAAAAAAGTGGAGTGACCCTTTTAGAGAAGTTGATAAATCATATAATAGCTGTTAGATCCTCTTTATTCCTTGCTTTATAAGATTAACTTTGTGCTAAGCAATTTATGCTAAGTTTTCCCTTTTATTGGTAACCAAAGTTATCTGTGCTTCATGAATAGATTATTGCAGATAACATCATGTAATTAACAAGAGATGCAGAAAAGTAAAAGCACAATTTGTGTAAGAATTGTATGAGAGAAAATGTTAATTTCTTAACTAGGAAGGATATTTAAAGGGATAAAAGGAAGGCAAAATAGTGCAGTTCTTTGAAAGGATTAAAGTAACCTTATCTCATGTTCTTTCAGAAGGTGGGATTGCCTGTGTGTGTGAAAGTCATGTTCAATGAGCTATTCACAACTCTAATGAATTGTAGACACAAGTTTGCCTTGCCTTTTTTTTTCCAAAAGTGATTGATAAGGTGTAAGTTATGCCTTAACTATATTGAGTAATTGAAATTAGTAAAAGGGGAAATTGTACGACCTGCAGTTATTCAGAATTGTATAAAAATGTCAGTCTGGAGTGCAGTAAGTTATGGTGTGTCTGGGAGGAAGAGTGGGTACATTCTTTTGGTAAGAGTAAACTTCACAAAATTAAAGATTTAAGACAAAATACCTGTCAGTAGCACTTCACTGTTCTGTTGTCTTCTCCTTTGAAGTATTTCTAAAATGTCTGTGATTGTGTTCTCTTTAGAAATCTACACAGAATCCTATTTCCAATGTAATTTCCTTCTAGACCTCAGTTCTTGCATTCTTACGCACCAACTTTTTTTTCCCTTTTTGAATTTTTGAAATAAAATTGCATGAGGATAAGTTAAGTTACAGAGTCCAGAGCATTCCTTACAAACAGGAAAAAATACAGACCTCTGCTGGGTTGTTCTTACAGACATTTGGTAGCTGTCATGGTAACCATTTCTGTATGAATGTGAACCAACCTTGTGGGATCTCACTGGGAAGGCACATAAATATTTTGTCCTTTCCCCCAGTGTCAGAGTTGGCCCCAGTGTTGGGCTGAGATGCAGAACCTTGGACCAGTGGCTGATCATGTGAATTTGCAATTTTCTTTTCTTAGGTTGAAACCTGTTAGCTTGAAAATAGGTGGTTTTGAACACTGAGTAGGGAGGTTTCCTGAAAGATTTAATAATGGTGAAGCAATAGTTAAAATGTTTTTTTGCAGGGAGTCTTAGCTGATGTGTGTACTGAATAGTTGGGTGTAATTTGAAACTGTCTGGATAGTGAAACCATGAAAAATGGGAGTAACTACTGTGCACATAAAGATTTATTATGCATCTATGTTACAGTATGCTTATTTTATCAAAAATAGACCATTATGAAACCTGGCTTTTGCACCTGCTCTTCATTAATTTTTGAAGTTAAATAGCTCTGAGTGGTCTTTCCTACCAAATACCAGAGGGCAGTTGGGGGTTATTAGCAACAAATACTTGCTGAGTGTAGAATTTAACGTTAATGGTAAAATAATCCACTTCTAAAATTATAGTTTAACTACTGTTAAGCATAAAAAAAACCACCAAAAAGCCAAGCCCACCCTCAAAAGCTTTAAGCAATGGAGAGGTGTTACATTACTTTGTACTGGTTTTAGGACAATTAGAATTTGGCATAAGTAAAAGTTGAAGTGGTAGTATTACTGTATTTCTATTGAATTGGGAAAAAAAGTAATGTCATTTGAGAATAATAGACAAACACCTCATAACTTAGAAAAATAGCCATCATAGTTTACATATTTTCTTTTTTTAAAAGAGTTCATGTGTGTCTGTAAGTAGTAGCTCTAGTTGAACATTAAAGTTTTAGTTTCACATGGTAGTGTGTGATATGAATCAACCACACAATTGAATTCCTATTGGAATTATCCTGGAAGCTTTTTCAGAAGAAAAATCTCAATAATGTAAGATATGAAAATACATGCTTCCCCCTCCCTGTTTTACTGTTATTTAGGGCAGTATTTTTATCTTTAGGGACATAGGAGCAAAGCTGGTTTAGGGGAGAAGTGGAGGTCAGTCTGTCATGACTGTAAGAAGGAAGAGAATAAAACTAATTTTTTTTTTTTTTTTTTTTTTTTTTTAGAAGCAAACATTGGTAATTCGTTTTTCAGCAAATAACAAGTGTCTTTGCAATTAATTTTGCATGATTGGCCTTTGGTTATCAGCCAAGAAATGTGATCAGTCATAATTTAGTAGTTTTTCAAAATGTCATGTACATAAAGTTAAAGTCTGCTCAGCAATCAGATAAGTAGGTATTTGTTAGCAAATCTGGACTCTTACTTAAAAACTGGAAAAAAACCCCAGAATTCTTAACTGCTAGGGATGGAAAAAAGAGAGGCCAATCGGAAGAGTTCCAAACTTCAGGTATTTCATTCTTGCTTTTTCTTGGAGTTATTTTGACCCAAACTTGTGTTGTGTCATGTACTTATGTGAAATATACTACTAATAAAACTAGAGAAAAAAATTCTTAATGTATCTTAGTGAGCATTTGTTGGATTTTTTTGACACCAGTTTTTGGATAACAGTTGGATACCTGTTACTTTGTGTTAAATCAGTGCAGGTATTTAGAGGGCAGTAAATGTTTGTTTTTTAAGATGGATGGACACCTTTGGTACTGAAGATCACAGGGAGCTTGAAATCAGCATTGCTACTATTTTTAACAGTAAAATGTCTTGCTGGTTAACAGTTTGTGTAATTTTTTTGTAAATGAACTGTAATATCATATTTTAGAAAGTGTGACCTTTCTTAGACCTAAAATGACTATGTACTGCTCAGTTCTAAAATTCACCTAAAGCTTATTTCATAAAAGTTTGTTTCCTTATGATGGGAAATACAAATCTGTGCTCAGTGTGTGTAATACTAACAGACTTCAGTGGCCTAAACCAAGATGTGCTGGTTGCTGGCCTCATTTTAAATCCTTTTGGTTGAAATTTTCCAAATACTTTCATTCCAAGACTGAAACGGTGGAAAAATACTGTTGTGCCCAAGTGAAGTTATTTAGAAATGTTTTATTATTGCTCAGTTTCCAAGGAAGAAACTTGAGTTTGGCTGCACTGAGGATGTTTCAGTACATAAGAGCTGTGTGAAAATCAACAGGACTTGCCATGCATTTGCAATTCAGGGCTGCCTTAGGAGGAGATGGATCTGGGCATAGTAATGAGGGTACAGGTTGGCAGGAGAGGGAAGGCTGGTACAAAGAATTGTTTATTTAAAATACAAATTCCTGCTGCTTCCCTGGCAGGAAAAAGAGGGGAAATGGCCTGGTGTAAGTGTACAGGCAAGGAATCAGGGGCTGAGTGGGGCACATAGGAGCTCTTCACCAGCTGCCACAACACGAGCTCACCAGTTTGCAGTCTGGAAGCTGGGAAGCTGGATCCATGCCGGGATTAGGAGTGAAAGTGGCAGAGTGAAAGACATGATGGGGGATGAGAGGATGTATCTGAAGAGTGAGCAGGACCAGGAAGACAGTAAGGCAAATTTGGCAAGGAATTAATATTGAGGAGGATGCTTGAGACCAGGTTACAAATGTGGTTGGAGAAACAGAGTTGGCTGCTTATTTTGTAGCCTAAGCCTGTTACCTTCCAGCCTAGCACTAAAACTGAACTTTGGGAGTGAGGGGAGAGACTGATTAAGGATCTGTTACCTTAACCAGCACAGAATACATGGAGTTTGGAAAAAGCAGGTAGAGGAGACTGTGATCACTGCAGTGCCATTTGGTGCTTGGAACCAAGCCCAGACAGATCATTGCTGCTGCCAGTTCTTCAGCTCGGCTGGCAGATATGCGACACTTAAGATTTATTAGCCCAGGTTTCAGTAAGTTTCCACGTAATTTTTTTTTTTTTCTGGCTATTTTACAAATGACCAAGATATGTACAGGCATTTGTCTAGGGTAAAATATGAGGAATTTGAGAGCTTCCAAGTCAAGCTCTCTGAAAATGGGGAAAAAAGGTTGTCTGTCAAGACCATGTTCTGTCCTGAGATGCAAGATGTGTGACTACATGCTGTAAATCAGATGCAAGATTCAAACCATCTTGTGTGCAACTGCCCTGTTGAACTGTTGCAATGACCTTATGCATTGTCCAGTGATAAACTAATAACTAAATAGCTAAAAATGAGTTGGTTTTCTGGGTGCCTCCCTCGAGGATGTGTAGCATGTGGAAGGGCTGTGTATTCCCTGGGATTGCTGTAAGAGCAGTACTTTTGAGAAACAGGCTTTTATCACCAAGGCTTCCAAGATGAGGGAATGCATTTAGCCTTAGTTTGAAAGTACCTCTGGCAGCTCCTATGTGCACTGGTGCTAGAGATGTGTTTGGGAGTGAAGGGTCAGGATCCTCAAGGCTTGTATTCAGTTGCTCTTTTGGCAGGCAGCCAGTGCTGTCCTGCTGAACATGAGGGAAGAGCAATGCAGTGAACATCCTTGTTGAGCTAAGCCTGAAAAGGTTTCCATGGAACAAATAAATGTCACTTTTTCCATCCCAAACAGCTCCCTCTTGCTCTAACTCTGTTGTCTGCAGACAGTGTGTGAAATTCAAAGGCAGTACTCGCTTCCAAGGTGGCAGGAGTATTGTGTGTTGTAACTGTTCACTTGCAGAAGTGTAGCAGCTCCTCCTACAAACTGTATGTTATGAGGACTGTCATGCTTGAGTGTAATGTAATGTCTCTTCACTAAATGAAATACCCACAGGAGACTGGCTGGCTGGAAGCACTGGCAAGGGGATATAGACCCTTTAATCTCTAGGAAAGATAATGTATTTATAGTTGATGGCTGTATAATGACATAAACTAAGTAGTCACAGTCTTGCTCCCAAATAAGAGGTCTTAGTATCTCACATATCCCTGTTCAGGTGTTCTCAGGAAGGCCACAGATTTAATAATGGATCTGATCCTTGGTGCCTCTCATCTACTTACTTGGGCCTTGCCAATCCCAGTTATATTGTGCTGCTAGAAGACTGTAAAGCAGCTGTCTTGTGCTGCTTTGATAGTGAGTACAGTCCAGTTTCCAGGGCCATTTTTGCTGTGTGAGAAATTCCCTTGGTGAGCGCAGCTCAACAGATAAAAGATAAGCTACTGCAGCTTAGTTGTTTGGCCCTTTCCTGATGACCATACTTCAGCCTAGCAGGGAGTTTTTGGTGTGGAATCTGTTTTGAAAAGCTTGTCTTCAGCAATGTAAGTTTAAGCTTCAAGGTGAGCATTACATGTAGACAGAACAGGTCCCATCACTGGTTTCCTAATCCTTGTAATGAGGGAAGCAAGGATGTTCACAGATTATTTTCATTGCTTACTTGATTTACTCATATAATAAGGAAATGGTTGAGAATATGATTTATGTGAAGCAAAGCTTATTCTGTGTATGAGGTTGCCAATATGTTTTGTCAACTTCTGATAGAAAAAAACAACAGTGTGAATTACTCAATTAAATTTGTCTTCTGCAGAGTTCTGCTTTTGTATTGATATACTGCTTCCTGCAATATGCAAAGGCATTAAAAAAAGAAAAAAATCCAGTGCCTTACTGGAGGAAAGAAAATTTTGTACTCTTTCTTATAATGCTTCAGATGCTAAACTGTGAATAGACAGAAATGTTACTCTCCTCTTAATTCTTTTAGAAAGACAATTTCTTTAATTTTCTGGATGCCGTAAATTGTCCTTCCCCCCCCCCCCTTTTTTTTTTTTTTAAGTAAAGCTGCTCACTTCTGTAGCTTGCATTGTGCTAAATTGATGATGAAGAATAATATGGTTTAAGAAGATAAATGTCAAGAATGTCTTCTAAAGTAGACATTCAGATTTTTTTGGATTAATGGGAAAGAAGGTCAATAATTGCATGGATTTCAATAAGCTTGAGAAGAAATGGCATTCCTGTGGTGCTACTGATTATTAAAACGTTGTGAATTCATTTCAAGATACTGTACTTGGGTTTAATATATCTTCCATTGTGAATGAATGACTCAGTCAGGGCTGTCAGTTTGTACAGGTGATAGGAGATAATTCGTACAGCAATTGTATTTTTAAGAAAAAAAGTTATAGCAGACAATACATACATTTCTGCATGGTAACCTTAATTTTAATTCTGCCTTTTTAAATAGGGCCCTCCAGACTTCCAGCAGCATACACCTGGACCAGTTCCTACCAACTTCTCACAAGCCCCAAGGCTGCCAATCCAGGACCAGTGGAGAGGGCCACCCCCACCACCTCCACCACTCCCTCCTCCACCTCCTCAGGACAGAGATCCTTTCTTCATAGCAGGTAAGCATTTTCAATCCCATTAACAAATAACACCCACCTTTTGTAAAGTGACTCTGCACTGTGACTGCATATACCACAACGTGAAGTGTTCAGAAGAACCTGAAGGCTGGAAGATCCTATGTGATGTAGCCAGGCTGGTACATGCCAAAAATTCTGGTTGTTGTGTATATTTTTACTTTTTTTTATGTGGATTTTTACCTTTTTTTTATATGTCTTCACCTGTAACTGCCATGAATCTGGATATTTATACAGACACAAAAATAATTAATATCTAAGTGGCTGTAGCAATGAAGTTGTTGCACTTTGTTATATTTTGGATAAGTACTCTATACACTTGGGTTTCCATTAGTAAGTCTTAAAACCGCCTGGACTCAGTGTGTAATGTAAGAAATCTGTTAAGGTTAGCTACAGTGATAAAGCCTAGCAAACCAAAGAGAGAGAGTAAGTGCATGTTTATGTTTATACCACATATATGTAATGTGTGTGTATACAGCATATTACAGACATTTTACACACATTTGATATGTAAAAATGTGCTATGTACCTGGTCATGGTACAATGATGGTGTCAATGTTTTATGAGTTCTTCTGTGCTTTAAACTATAATCACTGGAATCCTTCATTGATTTTATTAAAGTAGAATTTCCAAAAGGTATTGCTGATTCCAGCAAAGTACCAGTTGTGCTGGTCTTTCATGGATCAATTCCTTTTATACACAAGTGGCAGGAACAAGATAAACATAACCTTGAGGGTAACTGATATAATTAAAACATCCCATACAGTTTTGCATTCTGCTAATTTCAGGTTACTTTCCAAAACAGAATAGAGCTCTATGTTTCTGAAATGTGTTTGTGTCCCAGGGAGGTTGTCATTTAATCAGTTCTTTCCTTCCCACAGATCCGAGGTTCCCAGGTCACCCCTTGTTTGAGCAGCGAAGCCCCCCACCGCCACCGCCTCCCCCGCTTCTTAACAGCGCCCATCCCGTTCCTACGCAGAGCCCGATGCCGTTCAGCCCGCCCGGGCCCGCCTTTAACCAGCAGGGACAGCAGCCCGTGTATCCCCGGGAGCGGCCGGTGCGGCCCAGCATGCAGCCCCAGGGCCCGGTGGGGATCCTGCACTTCAACCAGCCGGGCTCTGCTACCCCGCGGCCCTTCATCCCCCCGCGGCAGCAGTTCCTGCAGGCGCCGGGACAGCCCTTCCTGTCCCCGCACACGCAGCCCAGCATGCAGGTACGGGGCCAGGGGCAGGAACAGAGCCAGAGCCATTGGGATTGCAGGTCCGAGGGGTATGGCCCTGTAACGCCCTTACTGCTGTGCCTGGCGAGTGATGGATCTTCTCCCTGCTGCAGTGTCCCACTATTGTGCCCGTGTCCCGGTCTCTCTCCAGCCCTGTCCGGTCGGTGCCGGGCCCGTGTTCCCGGTCTCTCTCCGGCCCGTGTTCCCGGTCTCTCTCCGGCCCGTGTTCCCGGTGTCTCTCCGGCCCTGTCCCGGTCGGTGCCCGGCCCGTGTTCCCGGGTGCTGCGGGGCGGCAGTGCCCTCTGCCGGCAGCGGCGCCCGCCCGGGTACGGAGCTCTGCAGCACCGCTGAAGTGGGGCAGGATAAACGTCGTTAGAAAACAGTGTAGAGGGCAGGAACCCTTGAGTTTGTCTGTTTGCACTTCAGCTGCTGCCTACACAGGTTTATGTGTAGAACAACCTTACACTGCTTCTGTTAGTCTGTATTTTTACTCTCTATGATTTTTGTTTAACCTGATTCGTAGCTGCTTATAGTTCTAAGGATTCAGGAGGCTGGATTTGCTTTTCAGGAGTTTATTACCTTGAAACTAAAATATTTTTTTTCTTCATGCGAAGGGTCCCATGCATCCTCCAATACAGCCTCAGCCACAACCTCAGCCTCAGCAGCACCATCACCAGCAGCAGCAGCAGCACCATCACCAGCAGCAGCAACACCATCACCATCTCCAAGGGCCTCCGCAGCCCTTGATGCCCATGAACCAGCCGCAGTTCAGGCCTCACATGCAAGCCACGCAGCAGCAGCCAAATAACAACAGGATGCAGTGTCAGCCACGACAGGGTCCAATGAAGCCAAGGCATGTAAGTGTCACATATATCAGTGTCCTGCGTGGGAAGCAGGCATGTAAGCGCAGATTACAAAACTCGCCAGCATGGTTTTTCAGTCCTATTTATTCCCTTCCTGCCCTTTCCTCTACTTTCATCATTTCTTGCTCATTTTCTGCCTTGATTGTTTTATAATCTACATTGAAAAATACCATGTATATCTTTTCTCCTCTCGTCTTTAGTGTTGTTTTTGATTTGGATCCAATAGCAGATGTTGCAGTTTCCCAAGAACTAGCAATGAAGGGGTTATGAAGGCTAGATCTGCTTAATAAGACTTTACAACTGCTGGTAGTCTGTGATTGTGTGGGAGCCTAATTCTCTGACGTGCTTTCAATGTGAAGGCCTCTCTGTACCACTGCTAATCAGTTTTCTGGTTCAGGTAGTGCCTCCCCTGTCTTGTGAGTTTCCTCCCATGCAGCATATTCTGCATCTTGGTAGGTTTGGTAGCACAACAGTCTGTAGCAGTGCTCAAGACAAGGTAACTATAGTTTAGCATAGTTGCTTTGATTAGGAAAGTCAATCACACAGTGAAGCCAATTTCTCAGAATGGTGTTAAGTGAGATGAAGTTTTGCTTTTAATTAGAAAAATAGGTTATTAAAGCGTTCTAATTTCTGGGGGGTTTTTTTCTGACATTAAAAATATTGTGCTTCTTCACAAAGCTTGTTTTCCCAAACTTAACTAAATCAGGAAAACGTGGAACCAAAACAACTTCAGCCTGGTTTGTGGTGGAAGTCAGCAGTTTTTTTCCTTTCTGCTTTTCAGAGTACCCCATCACAGAATATTGTCAAGCGTTCGAATCAGCAGCTTCAGTCGACTGCTCCCAGGAACAGCAACTTGCGTGAGTTGCCAATAGCCCCATCCCACGCCATGGAGATGAGCAACAACAGGCGGAACTCCACCCCAGCTGCTCAGGTCAAACCCATTACCAGCACCATGTCTGCCACCAAGCCTGTCACTGGTGGTGTGAACTCCCAGGGAAGGCCTGAGATGAAAGCTAAAGCAATCACACCAGTGGGCCAGGCAAAGTCAGAAGGAAAATCTGAACCAGAGGTAAGGGGGGTTTTTGTTGTTGTTTTTAAGCAAAAGACCAACAACCAAACAAGAAACAAAGCTCTTGCCTTTAAAAAACTTTTCTAGTCTGATTTATGAACTGAAAGCACACTTAGTATATTATCCACCAAATATTTTTTGGTGCCACTAGAGGCCTCCCTTCTGAATTGCACTTTTCTCTTTTATTGCAATAGCAGAAACAGTTTCCGTTGATATGAAAGGTCTGGAAGGTTGGCAGGGCTGCGACAAATCTGTTTTGCAGGAGAAGAGGCATTTCTACTAGGGAAAGGTGATCAGTGATACAAGCCTCTGAAATACTCATTTTGCCCATTTTTATCTTGGGGAATTACAATTTATTTTATTTTCAGGTGATCTTACTCTTCTAAGTCTTACTCTTTCTAAGTCTGAAAGCCTCTTCTCTGTCATTTGGTATGATGCTGTATGCCTCAAAAGAAAAAAGTAGGCTATTTGGAGAGCTGTCTTTCTCTTGCTGTTTTCCTTTAGGCTGTTCAGTCTCTACTAGGCCTTGAGCATTCATGCAGGAGTTCATAGCTGTGCTGTCCGTGGAGCTTCTTTCTCTTGAAAAAGAAACTCTCCCTTTTATGAAACCTTTTTGTGTGAGGGACAATAGGAGATGCTTTTAAGTTTTCCATTTTGGAGAAAGTGATGCTGTTTGCTCTGCTGGTACTCTGCACAATTGAAAAAATGAGATGCCAGTGTTTTCAGCTCCACTGGATTGTGTGGCGTGAACAGATGACCGTTTCCCTGCACAGGTCTCCTGGCAGCTAGAGAAGACTCTGGGAGCTCTGTTGGTTGGAGAGAGTGGGTAGGATTGGACTGATGGTGCTCTTTATCTTGAGCATGATGGCTAAATACACCCTGTGTGCTTTGTCAGGCTATTCTGTGAAGAACTGTAAATCTTTATAGTTGCAGTTAACCATGAGTCTTGTCTCAAGGACCAGGTTTTGTTCAACAACTGTTGAAAGCTTTAATTGTGATAATGCTGTCTTCCTTTTAAGCTGCTCATGATTAGCTTTTCATCTTGTTCTTGAATTAGGGATGGTCATAACTAATTTCCATGAATGAGGCACAGAAGAAACCCAAAGCTACCAGTGTTTCACCTCTTGTGCACTGGCTTTGCAATGGAAATGAAAAAAAAATCCGTTTTTTAGCTTTTAATTTTCACCTTTTTTGGAAAAATATTTAAGTAATCTCTTTCCCCTCAATTCAGTCTCTTGGAATAATCTCAGTCACAGAAAATGCAGTGCCTCATAGAGAAGCCCCTGTCTTTCAGGCCACTAGTAAGGTAAGTCTTGAAAAATCAGCCACAGGCCTCCCCATCTAAAACATCTTGAAGTTATTCATAGTGTAGTCATATGAAAATTAAAGCATCAGTTCCAAAATATCTCTGGCAGTATTTAGAAAAGGATAAGAATATTTTTAAATTTTTAATTAAATTAACTAGAAAACTGAAAAAAAAAAAAAAAACAAAAAGCCCCAAAGCAGTCATCTTGTTGTCTCCATTTTACGTTTTAAACACACTCTAGCTTGTGGTTATCAAATGAACTAATCTTACTTGTGTGAATTCTTGGTGTATTACAAATAAAGCTTTCTCTTTATTTCTCTGTCAAAGCTGTCATTGAAAAAAAATCTGAGACCTGTTTTATGCAAGTTTTTGCAAAGCAGGATAAAAAACCAGAGTTGTATTGGAAAAAATGATGTCTCCTAGTAAAGCCTTTGTAGACAAATTTGGCAAGCGTTAGGAGAGTGTGAATGTGTGCACAACAGAACCTTCTCCTTCCAAAGCACACCTGAACAGAGGATGGTGCTGCAAACAGTGTAGTAGCAGTTGTCCCACTTCTGCTGTGCCACTGCAGGTCTTGTTCACTGCTCCTGCTTATTGTCACTCCTACAGATGGGAATGGTGCACTAAGAATGCTCATTTACAAGCATTTAATCTTATTCTGCACTGTTGTTGTAATGTAAGTTATTACATATCTCTCCTTAGGCAGATTGTAATGTTTTCCAGTCTTTTTTGTGTGTTTTTTCTGGTAATTAGCTGACTTCATCCTGTTCTTTTGCTTTCGGTGACAATGAGAAAGTTAAGTTCTGTCACCTTTTCTAGCTGTATGGCACATAACTGAATCGGGCAGGTTATTTTGCAAGTGTCCTCAACTGGAAAATTAAGACTTCTCTTTGCATCTTTCTTCCTAAAGAGTCAGTGGCTGTATTTGTGAGCAGCCTATCATTCAGGAAGCACCAAAAAATAACAATATTGGCTGTTAGAAGTTTTGCTCACCCTAAATATAGATATTGAAAGATTTGCAACATGAGTGACTAGAAGATTAAAAATTGTGTATTAATGGAATGCTTGTGTTCCTGTTCCTGTGAGGCTGCAAAATACTGACCTTAAATGCCTGTTCAGAATAGCTCTTACTCCCCAGGATTTAAACTTGTATATCCTCAGTCTGAAAGATCATTTTGTCATTGAAATAGGAAAGTCTGGATGATGTGGGCCTAATGCTGCTCCTGTTGAAGTCAGCTTAGGATAAGAGGAATTAAGGCAGTATTAAGCATTTTTGAGGTTAAAGAGGGAGAATGGAGAAAGGTGATATATCTTTAGGGGAAATGGATATTGGAGCTCAGAACAGGAAGGAAATTAGTAGAGCACTGCATAATCATAGGTGTGCTGATGTTAGTACTTATATTGGGATTAATGTCCTTGATGTACTTGAAAGAAAACCTTCATATACCATTTTTCCAAATCCAGTAAATTGTAAAATTTAGTTGCTAGATTTTATGTTGCTGTCTTTTTTAACAAGGCTTGCAATATAGAAAAGAGTTGCTGCATTAAATTACTAGATCAAATGTATCTGAATATTTTTATCTTTTTGGAATTAGGCTACCTAAAAAATTGAAAATGACTCAATTTGATTTTTCTCCATTTGAGATAGCTTGTCTTCCAAAATTTTGTAATGGTACCTCCTGTCTTGTGCTTAGAAGAGTCTTATCACAAGTTTTGGGGTTTTTTTCCAATTGGAAGTTGGCAAGAGGGCAGTGTGCTTCTTGGAGTAACTTGTAACCTTGTTCTTCAGTCTCTCCCTGTTTGTCCAAGATGTACAGCACCTGTGCTTTGTAGGGTGTCTCATACCTTCCTCAGGTTCAGGAGCTGATGTTATCAGCAATGTGAAATGTACAGTGTGTATATGTAGGTACCCTTTAATTCAGATATTTTGTGGGTTTGAACACAAGCAGCTAAATGATGCAATTTGGCTCTGGCTGTACCTTTTGCAAACACTTGGCATAAATTTTTGGACGAATTATTCTAGTCTCTTATGTTTTTAATGTTACAGCATAAAAAAATAAAGGCAAGCCTGCTGAATAGATCTGTGTTTATGCCACAGATCAAACCATTTTGAGTGCTCTGTTCTTGCACCCATTTTACTGAGGCACACAAGTGAGCCTGGTTGCATGATTCCTTTTTTGTTCCTTGGGAGCCAACCAGAACATTAACAGTGTCTGGTTCTTATGACTCAGCATTTAGTTCTATTAATTGGCAATTAATGCTGCAGACCTCTGAAAAAACGTGGGGTTTTAAATTTTCTTTTTAATTCACTATACAAAAAGCAAGCTACTGATACTAGGACTAAAATTTCAATGGAAAGTTTAATCCCTTGTTTTAGAGTGTGTCTTTGCTGTCTTTTCCTAAGTCCACAGTGCCATTCTAGGTTCCCCAGAAGAAGGATGTGAGACTGCTGCTTCTCTTGCTGGTGCCCTTCAGCTGGATTCAGAAAAGCAGCCTGTAACGTTTTCTTTTGGTGCTTTCCATCAAAGCTGCCTTGGACCTTAAGGCAGAAGAGAAACCTACAGCTAAGGCTCAGTCTGCCTTCAAATCTCAGTGACATGCATTGTGTTCAAGCTGTTCAAAGATGGATGAGAATTTCCACTTGAAAAAAAAAAAAGAAAAAGAAAACAAACTCTCAAAACCTGGCACAAAAAAAGCCACCTCCACAGAACCAAGTGCATCTCTGGCCTTTTGTATTCTCTAGCCTCCTGTAAAAGGAGGAGCCATGTACTTGCATGATGCACCATTTCTTCATGTTGTGAAGTTTTCTACCCAAAACATTTGAAGATTAATAGTTTATCTGGGGAAAAGGCTGCTCCATGTTTTTCTGCTTTTTCACCTACAGATAATGTTGCTTCCAGACACAGGATGTGAAAATTATAATGGTTTGAACTTTGAAGGATGTGTACTTTCTCCCAGTTGATTCTGTAGGCACAATGCTTGCTTGCCTTGCCTTTTTCTTTTTTCCTTGGCAATCCTGTTGTTTGTTGGAGAAATCTATACGGGGCTTATTAAACTAATGGGATGAAAATCATTAGCAGTAGGCATTGTCCTGTGTTCATCTTGATCCTGTCTTGCCTGTTCCATATGCTGAATGTCCTCATTACATACTGTAGGTCATTATATGTACTATACATCACATATATATCCCCACTCTCTAGGGTGGTGTATATAAGGTGCTCTTAAAGCTGAGGAGAAGGGGATTTACTTGCCCCTGTTTCATCCTGGTAAGGAGTTTGCTGTCCTTCTCAGTCTGTACTGTTGGGTCATTGTACAACTAAATTGAGTTAAACCTGACTTCTAATGCAGATATTTTGTTAATCATCACAGGGCCTTTATATTATCTTCCTCTAGCTGCAAGGGTATTTTTGTTTAGAATTTAACAGTAGTAGTAACTTGCTTATGGGTCTACCTCTAGCCTGTTGACAGACTGATCTGCAGTTGTCATATAACCTCAGGGCTGTTGGCCCTTGATTTTCAAGCTTACCCTTTAAGAAGGGACTGACTTCCTAGGATCATTGCTAATTTCTTGAGTTGAGTTTCAGAAAGGAAGGTTACGGATTATATTTGAGATCAAGTTGCCTGAATATTCTGACAGTGAATATTCTGCTAAGCATTCTTCTAACTGCAAGTGTGTTGGTAGTAGAGTTTGTCAGTCATCTTTTCTGTGTTTAATTCTGGCATAGTTGGAATTAGTGTATCTGTCCAAGGGCTGTTGCAGGGATGTATTAGAGTCCCTCAGGATGTTCATTCCTTGTCTGCTGGCAGGACTCATTTAAGTGTGCTGCAAGTACACATCTCTCTGCTGCTGTGTGTAACCTTTGAGTTGGTGTTCTGAGCTTACCACATTGTGATCTACATCTCCCAAGGCCTTCAGAACTTGTTAGGTGATAGAATGAGCAGGCAAATCCTTGATAATAAGGGGCACTGGTAGAAGTGGTCGCCTGCAGATTTGTGCTGCAGTGTTCCAGTTGAACATAAGGGGGGAAAAAAAAAATCACACAGCTGCCTCCAAAAGTGAACTTGGTATTGGCTCATGGCATCTGTCAGGCTTGTTAAGATAAATTGTAGAATATTATGATCTAAACCAAAGTGCGTGAATAAACTAATTCATTAAGTGAAGCAAGTTTTCTCTTTGGACAATTTCAGTAACTGTGATACTTAGTGTCTCTGAAAATGACTGAAAATTGTATTAATTGCATCAGGATCTGCATAACAGCAGATCCTAGCTGGAGTTTACCTGTTTTCTCATCCTTTGCAAGCTATTCTTAAGGGTCTTAATCTTTCCCTGTATTTCATAAGGGTCATTTTCTATATTTTTTTCTACAATTCAGCATCTCTAGTTGTCAATATAAGATGAAATATTTGGGTATGTTTCTCATCAACACAGACATCTAATTTAGTTGTCACAGTGATTATTAATCACCACCATCATGTTCCACACAGTATAGATAAAGATAAGAACTTCTGGGTAAATGTAGCATTCTCATGCAAAGGACTGTGTTAGACCTCATCCCTGAACTACAACCCATACTTAAAAAATAAATACAAATCGTAAAAAATGCAATTTGGTTAGTCTTATTTAGCCATTGTTTAGGCTTCTAATTAGACTTCTAATCTGAGACAATGAGCTGTTTTTTAGTAACTGTGAGAATAATCCCAGTCAATACCTGTTCAGGGAAGAAGCAGCTACAGCTGAAGGAAATAAGCATTCAGGATTTGTGCATCTGGGTGCTGTGAGTGCAAATCTGGGCTTTCACATCCATAAACCAATATTACGGCTGAATCTGTTCTGCTGGGTTTTGTCTTGGGTTGGGGAGGATTCTAGGGTGCACCAGGACTAAAAGCACTTGAATATTAAAAAAAGCAAAACCAAAAACTTCAGGTCACAGATTTGGGTCACATATGCTCAATAAATGGCAGTTGTGTTGACAACATTTGCACTGAGTTGCTGCAAGATACATAAAGGTTCATCACAGATTCCCAGGTTTTGAGAAATATTTTAACACTCTTTATGCATTCATTTACCAGCATGTGAAGAGAGAGAGGCTGTTGTTAGGGGTGATTAATACATCTTGAGTAGAATGTTGCGCTCATTACCATTTGTAAGCATTCTCTATAAGTCTAACTTAATATTTGAAGTGGTTGAAAAGAGAGAAGTAATATAATTAAAAAGTACCTTTCCTAATATTGAAAAATATATGTGATTGTATTGCAAGAAGCATTTGATTTCTTTTCCAGGATGACGAGAATCTGCATTTCCTTGATTCTTGTCCATTTTTATACAGCTTTTCATAGAACCTGTTCTGCCAGAGTTGAGGAATCTTTAGAAAGGTTATTTGATGGTGTGCAGTACTTTCAGAGGGGCCCAGGGCTGGAATATTAAAGGCTTTCTCTATATACCATTAATATTCCAACACTGCATTTGGCAACATTTTGATTCTGAAGAGAGTGCATGAGTTCAAGGTCAGAGAGATTGACTTGTGCTGTTCATTATAACCAATTATTGTGTGACAAATGAGTTTGAGATCAGGCTGAAAATTCTGTGAGAAAAATCAATAGTTCTAATCAGGGCCTTTCAGGTCATTTACCACCCTACCTTTTGTTACTTTGTCAGAAAAGAGCAAGATAAAACCTGTGTGACAGTGGGTTGCCTCTGTATTGTTACCTTCTATTTGAAACATATTTTGATATCTCGAATTATATTAATAGTTTAATTGGTTTTGGAAACTTTTAAATTAGTTCCAATTTGTAAAACTTTTTTTATTATTATTATTTTTTTTAAGTATTCTGATCAGATTTCTCAAGTGGTATTAAAGCTTTTCTGTCTAGGAAGTAGTATATCTGAGTCCTAAGCCAGATCTGAGCTGTTTGTCTGTAATGAATAGCAAATAAACCTTAGCAGCAGATACACTCCACTAATAGCCTTGCTTTGGTATCAGGGAAAATGTAAAAAGCTCTTCAGAGTTACAGCTTTACAACATCTGAAACAATTTCTTGTTGTTTTGACCAAGCTGGGCATTTTTTTAGGATTTTATAAATTCATTTGTATTTTCCTATGTAGTATCCAGACGAAGATGAAGAAACTCGGTTGTATCGTTTGAAGATAGAAGAGCAGAAGCGCCTGAGAGAGGAGATCCTGAAGCAGAAGGAGCTGAGACGGCAGCAGCAGGCTGGGGCCAGGAAGAGAGAGTTGCTGGAGAGACTTGCGCAGCAGCAGCAGCAGCAGCAGCCTTGTTCCCAGCAGTCCTACATGCAGCACGAGGAGGACTCCTCCGAGTTCCCTACCAATGGCAGCCCCTACATCCCCCACTCCGGCTTGCAGACCAGGCACAACGTGAAAAACAGACTCCTTGTTAGAAAGCAAGACGCGGTAATTGCAAACATCCACCCCAAACCCACAGATTTCCCCCAGGGCGCAGGGGATGGGCAGTACCAAGGACAGCAGATGAAGCCAGTGAAGCAGCTGAGGCAAACTAGAACAGTTCCTGCGAGTCAGCCTCAGGCGCCACAGAAAGTGTTACAGACCAAACCTGCTGCAGCGGCGCTGCCCACGCCACAGGCGGCTCGAGTGGCCTCCGTCCCTGCGAGGCCCCAGGAGCAGAAGCCAGGGGTGAAAAGGACTGTCATGCAGCGGACAAACAGTGGTAGTGATGGGCCCCATGTCGGCAGCAAAGTCAGGGTGATTAAGTTGTCAGGAGGGGTAAGTTTACAAGGCTCATCTCATCTCTGTGTCTCCTCGTGGTTTGTTTCTGTGTGTTTGACTCTGTGTAACGCCAAAATAAAAAATGGGCCTGAGCTGGTGAGGAAAGTAACAGGTTTAGCACACCTAATAGTCCATATATTATATTTTCAGAACTGTAATTTATTAGCAGTTATTAAAAAATTAGTGCTTCCTGTAATACTTTACTGCCAGGCAGTTACCAATGAAATCACATAGAAATACTCCTTTCTTTTAAGTTGTAACGTGGAGACTGAAATCTGAAAGCTCAGTTGAGTTCCTTTTGCTTAAGGCTGATAGGTCTGATAATTGCTCAGCGAAAAGGGTTTGGGTGGCTGTATTTAATTAAGGTTTGGTTAAAAAGGACCTTCTTATTTGGTAGGTGAAGCCACCTAGCTTAGTTGTGTGCAGATGTGTGTGATTCTGTACTCAAGGGAAGATTCTTTTTATTTTCTTGGGAAGCATGTTATGAAACTAATTTTAGCAGTATGTTGGAGGGGAATGTTTTCTGTTAGAGGCTGGGTTTAAAACATTACCATTTCACTTCTGCATCTAAATGAGATTTCCTTATCTCTTGATGAGGGGTCTTTTATCTGCAGTATGTCCCTTGAGCACTAGTGTGGAGGACTCACAATGATCGTCTTGAGGACAGTGTGACTATTTAAAATCTGGGGTTTTGGTTAGAAAGTCTCTTGATCAAATTTCTTCTGTCTTAATGAAAAGACAAGTTAATTTGTTAGGGCTCTAAAGAAACTAAGATGAGGGGACATATTGAGATCATGTTGTCAGTGAGTGAAGTCTGTCCTTGGGTTTATGCTGAGAAGGAAAGAATGATGTGATGTAGCAGCACATTGGAGGTGTTTTTCTGGAAGAATGCTTTTAAATTATTTGTAGCATTATTTGGGAAAACAAAACAGTGTGTAACGGACTGAACAAGGGCTTGGAGGGTAGGCTTTACTCTGTAGAAATGGGGAGGAAGTTTAAATGCCAGAATCTTAACGAGTTTTTCTTAACTTTTTTCTACAGCTCATAAAACTTAAATACACTCAGAACTGTGAATTGCATGATGACTGTGTGGTCTTTCCAAATATTAACATACATGGCATTATTGACTACACAGACATCCTGCACGTCACATTGTTGTCAGCTCTAATTCCTCAGACATGGTAACTTAAGTACAGAAGAATAAAGTACAGAAAGCTGAAAGAAGTTAATTCTGTTGAGCTAAAAATATTTATATATAAGTATGTCTGCAGGAATCCCAGTGGCCTGCAAGAGGTATGACAGGTTTGTGATTAATGCAGAAGTGAATAAAGGAGTCATGCACAACTTCTTTTATTGTGTGGTGGAACAAAACAATGCCAGTCACAACTGTATGCAGCTCCTCATAACAAATAGTTATCAATGCCCACAGTAGCATTCACAATGAAATAGTTTTATCACAGTGCTCTGTTTCAGAAGACCATAAATTATTTGTTTCAGATAAGTCTCATGGTAAGCAAGAGCAACGAGCTTCATTAAATGCATGTGTAACTCCTCTTTCATTGTGCACAGAAGCAGATTTACTCTGTCCTCCTTAACTTTCAGATACTGAGGTTTCAGCAAGGTGAAGCAGGTTCTTTACATGTAGCCTTTGTCAGTTTTCATGTTGCCATGGGCATTTTAAGTTTCCTTCCAACTGTGGAGAGCGAAAGCAAGCATTGCAATCAGCTGTTAACACTGATCAAGATAGTTGATTAATTTTTAATCAGTTAGTGACAAGCTGAATCTGTGACTTTATTTGACCACACAAGGAAAAAAATAAACACTGAGCAGCAGGGCAGACAATCTTCTAGTCCATTTTTGACAGGATTTAAAGGAAGAGTTAAAAGGTGCTTGGACTCCGAATACTAGCGCGACTGGAGATAATATTTAGTTTCCACTGCTTTAGTCCTGCCACATGCTTTATTTATTTTTGCAACTTTTGCCTGAGCACTAAATATAAAGCAAAAGCCAAATCTCATTTTCCCTAGCCATTCTCCTTGGCATGTAATAGTGCTTCCTCTAATTCCCTGCCTTTGGCAAAGTGGTTGCTGGTATCCCTTACCTGTATGTGCTGGTTCTGTCCTGCAGCTAAGCATCCCTGCCTTTGCTCTCCATATAATCCCTTGTAGCCTTTTCCTTTCTTGGGCCCTTTTGTGCAGAGGTGGTTTGAATACACTTGTACAAGTGAGGTGGCTCACGATTAGACACAATGCAGGTTCCGTTTTGGAGCTCACTGGGTTCAAGTGAAGGCCTGGCAAGTCCCTCCTGTTGCACCACTGGAGAGCTCTTAGCTGAAGGAGCTGCTCGAGTCCAGAACTGTACTAACTCTAGACCAAATTGGCCTAAACCAGAAACTGGTAACAAGGACTTTTACTAATTTAGTAGGACCATCTGTAGAACCAGGATTCAGTGGTTCTGTGTTGCTGGTGATGGTTTTTGTGTACCAGTTAAGGAGTATGGTGTGTTGGTGAGAACTCTGGAGTACAGATACTGTCAGAAGAGAATGGCTTCTTCTCTTGAGGGCAGGCTCAAGTTTACCAGGCTGAGTTTTGTCTGTTTGTGCTGCTGGACACAGCAGTGCTGCCGAAGATCTCCGACCTTCAGGTGGAAATACCGCTTGGGTCCTTAGAAGATAAAATGGTCTTTCATCTTGTGAGAGGATTTTACTTTTGGAATTGTAAGAATTGCCATGTAAATTCCAGGAATATTTTAACTTGTTCAGTTTTCCTGATGCATAAGATGCCTTAATTTATGACTTCTTATGCTTCAGGAAAATGAAAGTAGAAAATGATTCAGCATTTCCAGTATGTCAGACTAAGTCTGTGTACCAACATGTGTGACATGTTAGGTACTGTCAGTAATGATTTTGTCTGTTGATACTTTTTTTTTTTTTAAAACAAATCCCACCCTTCACCTCCCCCCAATACTGATTTTCCCATCCCTCTTTAATATACATATAAATGATGCAGGAATGGCAGTAAAGTGAATATCTTTCCATTTTAATTATGCCTTTAAATGTTATGTTCCTGGAAAATGAGACAGTGTTTTATCACATGGACTTGGAATTTTTTTGCTGCTGGTTTGGTTTTGGATTGGGGCTTTTTTTTCGGGGGGAGGGATGGTTTGGCGGGATTTTAGGGATTTTTTTTTGGTTTGTTTTTGGTTTTGTTCTTGGTTTTATTTTTCCAAGGAGGCCCAGATGTCTTTTGATGGATCCTGTGTGGCATTTGTGTGGCATTTCCTCAGAGCTGTCCTTTTCAGATACAAGAGCTCAGTGTATTCACTGAGTATTCATACTTGTAAATTTTACTAATAAAACATCTGAGACTTGCCTGGCTTGCTGAGGAGCCTGAAGTCAATGGTAAAGTTACTTGTAAGTATAAAGTCAATGAGAGTGTAGGAAAGAAACACTAATAAATCACTTCAAAATTTGATCATAAAATTATAGAAAATAAGGGTGAAAAGACTGTTGAAATAATTTGTCTTGAAGGGGGCAGGGGGGGTAAACTCAGTAGTATTCCTGACAGATTTGTTCAACCTTTTTCTGAGATCTCATTTTTGCAGATTTCCTAGGTCATCTATTCCAGTATCACATGTGTGTATTTAGGAGAATTTTCTTAGTGGCCAAATCACATTTTCTGGCTGTAATTTTGAATCTCTGACTATTTGTATTGTACTTGAAGAGACATGGGGAAGAATTTCTCTCTCTTTGTGCCTGTCTCTCTCTTCTTAAAGATATCTTAACTGTTTCTGAGCTCTCATATCTTTCATTCTCTCTTGATGAGTCATGTTTTCTAACACTTTGGCTGTTCGTGGTGCTCTTTGGGCGCTCTGTGATCAATCTTTCTGTTAATAGTTCTAGTACCAAATGCAATTGAACTCCTTACGTCAGTATATCCAGAGTTGTTTTAGTCCTGGAAGAACAGGTTTGTACCAGCTATAACCTTAGATATCTTACAGTCATATGAAATACATGCTGAACATGTTTTCTGTTTAATTGGAGGTTCTGTGGGAAACTACAATATCTTAAACTCTCTGTATCATTGTCATCTTATGTTGTTGTTGGATGATTTCTCTCTAGCCAGAAAATGTCCTGCCATGCTCAGAGAGCTGTGTGTCTGTCCCAAAGGCCTGAAAATGCTGGTTCTTATGCTGCACCAAGAACACACCAATCTTTGTCTCTGTGGAAGGCTGCACAATGAGGGTTTTTTCATAAATACATTTCTACATAAAAATACATAAAAATCTTGGTGTTCCCTGTTGCATTACAAGCAGTATCTTACAAGTGATCCTAATTCCTGAAAACCTGAAATGCTTCATATGAAGAGCTTGAAAAAAGAGCTGGCAAGTTCTTTTGTTTGAAAAGCCTGCCACAAAAAACGTCCTTGGATTGCAAAAACAAAATGGAAATAGAAGATGGACAACTTCGTTCATATTTGAAGTAACTGAGAAGTGTGAGATGAACATGGAGTTCTAAATATGGAAAAAAGATACTGATTGAGATGATTCTTGTTTGATAATGTAACCGTATCAACCAACTTTGCTTAATGTTTGTACTTGTTTCTACTTGCATGTATGTGTTCAAGTTTAATTAAAAATATTTGACTTGAAAGCTCTTTTTAGCCCCTTTCATCTAAATGTCAGGAATTGTAAACACTGAGAGTTGTGGCATTTGTGTGAGAAGTTTATGAGGGAGCCCTTTCCCCCAACCCTTGACAAAGGAACCCCTGCTCTATATGGTTCCATAACTTTTTAAGAAATGGGAGAATGGCATTGGTGTTTTTGTATCCCCCTGTTTGAAGGAGGCATGGATAATGCCCACCTAGGAGTGGGCTGAGCGAGCTGCAGAAACCGTATCTATGCCCAGATACCATGGCAAAATGGGCAAGACCTCTGACTAATGTAAATGCTGTTGAAGAAGGACTCTGTCTGCCACAGCCTGCAAGATTTTGCTCTGGAAATATTTCACAAATGGACATTCATTTCTTAGTTGTAAGTAACTGTTGAAAAGTGTCCAGGAGCCACAAAATTGGTAAGGGCACTGGAGCACCTCCCCTCTGATGACAGACTGAGAAAGTTGGAGCTGTTCAGCCTGGATAAGAGAAGGCTCCAAGGAGACCTTATAGAACCTTCCAGTTCCTAAAGGGGCTACAAGAGAGCTGAAGAGGGACTTTTTACAAGGCCATGGAGTGATAGGACAAGGAGGAATGACTTCACATTGAAGAAGGGTAGATTTATATTGGATATTAGAAAGAAATTCTCTCCTATGAGCATGGTGAGGAAATGGAACAGGGTCCCCAGAGAAACTGTGGGTGCCCCAACCCTGGAAGTGTTGAAGGCCAGGTTGGATGGGGCTTTCACCAACCTGGTCTAGTGGAAGGTGTCCCTGCCCATGGCAAGAACATTTGAAAATGAGAATAAACCCTGTCCCCCAGACCTTCAGTGAGGATGGTCCCTATAGAGACAGAGTATTTAATGGATTGAGGGTCAGGAGGTGGGCTGTGTTGTACTCTTAGGGCATATTTGGTTACTGGGAAAAGGAAATATTAAGGGTGTGTGTGGACACACTTAGCAAGTGAGACTTAAGGTGACAACCAAACCAGATACAGATAATACATTTTATGCGCTTCTAATAAAGTGGTTGAAAGGGGGAAGAGATCTTTACCTAAACTGAATTTGACTTTGCTATGGGTAGCTTGGATCTAAAGTGCAGTAAAGCATTTTCTATTGTAGACTGCAGAACAGGTTTCTCCTTTTCCTCAGGAGACTTTTAAATTGTATGTTGAAGAAGAGTGCAGCTTGCTCCTGAACATCTAGAAAGCAGAGCGTTTGTTACTTGTCACTCTTGTTAAGTCTCAAAGGAGAGTTTCTCTGCTGTCGTAAATGTTACAGTGCAGAATTCATATCTGTACAATGTTGGTGTTACAGAGGATCTTGGAGCTCAGTTTCCTGATAAAGACAGCTGTGACACCACTAAAGTGCTTTGCAGAGAGAGTCAGTTTTCATATGAAAATGCAGTCTCTTAACTAGGGAGGCAAGCTTGCAGATTTGTACAGTTGAGTAGTCTGGGAAGTCACATCCCTCTGTTAAAAGGTTGGACCACTTGGACTAGACCTTCGGTGTGGAGGTTTGGCTCTTGAGTCAGGAGTGTTTGGGGAGGGAGGGAGGGAGGGAGGGAGGGAATGGGGGTTGTCTTTATCAAGACTTAGCAGGAGCTTCAGGCAGGACACAAGAGGGATTTGACTTGCCAGTAGTTTTAAGGTTCAAGGAACATGAACTAGAAAGACCAGACATGGCATAAGAAGGGAAATTCTAGTTGTACAGGTCTTTGATATCCAGTAGTGGCTTTCTGTGCCATAGCTGGTGTCCAGCTGGGAAGTGTTCCTCCAGGAGCTTTGGGCCATCAGAAGTTTTGAATTGCTGAGATTTTCCAACAGGAGCTTTTTCTCTTGGTGATTCTCTGCATGTCCAGTCTTTGCTAAAATTCACTGTACAAAAAAACCTCTTAAGCTGCCAACTGAAAAGCAAACCAGGCACCTTTGCTCAAAACATTGTTTATATGCGTTACATATTTTGCAGACAACACATAAAAATGAAGGTATTTCTGAGAGTATTAGATATGTTCATTCCAGAAGCTTGGTTTTGCTGTAGCTTTGACACATAGTTTTTTTAAATTTTTTTTCCATAATAAGCTGGTGGGTGGTTGTATTAAAAACCATTTAGTTGTGATTCAACACTGATTCAGTGTGATTCAAGCTGTGCTTTTGTCACTCCCAGTGAAACTTCATGCAGCATGGGTATGGCTGGGACTCTGTTTGGCCAGTCCTTTTCCATGCCTTAGTTCTTCTTTCAGGCAGATGAGGAGATAGTTCAGTTAAGAGTTGTGTTAGTACATAGGATTAAATGGAATTAGCTGCTTTTTTCTATGAGACATTTTCTTCTTGCAGTTCTGACTTTTCATACACCATTAGGCGTAGAAGATACTCATCACATCATGGCTCACTGAATCAGTGTAGCAGTGTCTTTATCACACGAAGGGAATTGTTTCTGCATTTTATTTATTTACTTATTGCTTAGTCTGTGTGCTCTTGCTTGGGTTAAATTCAGCCTATACAAAAATTTTAGGCCCTAAATCACTGACCAGCATCAGAAGTGTAGTTTTTCTCTGGTGTGAACTGGGAATGATTTGGCTGTTTCATCACTTTTGTTGTCTGATGTAGCTTATTGCTATGTGTACTTTGAGTCAAAGCTAGACCATTAATATATCTTAAACCAGTTGTTAATGATGCGTTGTCTGTTGAGAGAGTGGCATTTTCTATCCTGGTGGGAGAGCAGTTTTCTTAACTACTGCTATTCTTAAAAAAAAAAAAAAAGAACCTTTTAAAGGTCTAGAAGGCCTAAAAAAAAAAGGCCTCCAGGTGTTTCTCATTGGCATTTGACAGATTGAAAACAGATCGTCAACTGTTCAGAAACAGTGCTTGGTCATGTCACTCGGTTGTGGGATATTTGGCAAGTGATTAGGCTTCCTATTCCCAGCTCCCCAGTCTGTCAGCCAGCTGTATCAAAGTGGTAAAGCATTTGGAGCACCAGTCAGAGAGAAATAGCTCGTTATTAGGGTTTGCCTTTAATATGCATTTCTGCTAATTGTGGTGAAAAAATGCTCATATGTATTAGATGAAAATCAGTGTTGTTCTGTGTGGTTTTTGCTTTACATTTCTTTGTTACGTGGGGATCACAGCTGTCTTTGTAGATTTCTGTCTTTTTACTACAGTCAGTTGCAGTATCAGTATAATACAAGTTTCCCTATGAAAACCTATATAGCTGACGAGTAGTAATTTCTCTTGTCCTGAAAGTAAAGATGAATTTAATAACATAAAGGATGTTTTCCTCACCCAAGCTACTGTGATACTTTAAAGGTACTAATTTCTAGAAATACTGCCTTAAACTGGTAACAGATGAGGGGTTTCTTCTTTCTTACAAGAAATCAATTACAGTACCATTTTGGACTGAGATTTCCCTGCCAGATTTAAGTCTTCATCGTGTTACAGAGAATTTGAGTTGTAATGCAGCTCAAAAAAAGATTACAACATTTTGCTTCTCTGTGGTATTTTACACAAATCAACCAGAGTTTATTTATTCCTTTTAAGTGCCTTATCCAGCATGCGCATCCCTTTGCTGTTGGATGATTTTGCATTAGCTTTACAAAGATTACATGGATAGACACAGCATTGTGGTAGTTAATAGAAACCTGTGCAGTGAGGTCTGTGGGCTGCAAGATCACTAACAGTGCCAATGACAGTGAAGTATGGCCTTATCGAAAGGAGAATTCATAAGAGGCTGCCCTGGGACACTGCAGCACTGTCCTTCTGTGTATCCTGACAATGTTATCTGTCCTCTCAGTACGGAGTATCAAATGTCTGTCACGAGTACAGAAATTAATTTAATGTCACCTGAAGACATGCAATTAATCTTTTAGAGGTTTTCATAATACCTTTACAGAAAGAGTTGCCAGTTTGGTGGATTTGGATTTTGGGGTTTAACAGAAGATAAGGAAAATTAATTTTTCATCAGGGTTAATACAAGCTAGCAGGGCCACAAAGGCTGAGAAAAATGGTTTGGGAATTTATCAAGTGTTGTCACTCTAGAATAATGCTGCTTAACGTCTGATAGGTGTAATCAAGAGTTGAGATTTCTATAGAGGGGGATTAATCAATTTGCTCACTACAGAATGCAAGTTGGTGATACCATTCCTTCATGGGGTTTAAGAATGAAAATAAGATTTGATCTGTCAAATTGCAAGCAGCTCTGACAGTATCAATAGGCATTTTTATCAGTACATTTTAAAGCATTTGTTATAAATAAATTTGTCCTGCTAATGTTGGTGGCAAATAAACTTCATCTTCATCATGAAACTGTCATAATGATTATGACAGAGCTCCAGCTTGCTAAATTCAAGCAGTCCTTCATAAAATTCTGCTTTTAGAATTTGTGATCTCGTATTTGACAGAATTCTTGCAATGTTGCTCAAAACACAGCACTGAGTATAGATAGGTCTGTATAGTGAGAGGCTGATGAAAAATAGCTTTGATAGATATCAGTGAATTGGTTCTAAAAGTCATGGCCATTGAATGGCATCAGTTCTTTTTGTTAGTCTAGTTTCAGGTCAAACTGCAGATTCTTCCAGAGCAGAGGTTTGAAAAACATTCACCATGTAAATCAAATCCTTTTACCTCTTTTGAGCTTTGTTTATATACACACAGTTTTTGAAATTATTTTGGCACTGCATGCAATCTTTCACTACTTGAAATTTGAAAGATACTTTTTATACTTGCCCCTGAACAGAACTCCTGCAACTTAAAAAAAGGCATTTTCATTACTCCAGCTTTAATTGAATAATGGAAAGTTTGTTTCAAGAGAACTCTTTCCTGGCAAGATCTTAGGAAGGCAGACCTTTTTTAAAACTTGGAAATTCAGAGCTCGAAAGTCAGGATGATTTATAATCTAGAAATTAAGGAGTAGACAGTAAGAGAAAAATATTCTTCCTTCATTGGTCTGCAGACAAAGAATGGAAATTCCTTTTCTGCACAGGACTTTAGAGGAAATTTGAAGTATAAAATCAGAGCTTGTATCAATCAATCCTAGGTCTCTGTGGTGGACTCTAAGGCATTCTACCCAGGGTCAGCATTTTGTACATCAAATTAGATGAGACAGGCCATGATGATGAATAGATGCATCTCTGAAAAATTTACTGCAGCCCTGTACATTGTAAAATGCCATAGGAAGGAAAACAGATAAAAATGTATTTTGACATGAGAAGGCTTAAAATTTTAATACCTCCCTCTGTTGCTGCATATTTAAGTGTGAGGAGGGCAGTGATGTAAGCTGGTGAAAAATTAACAATACAGAAATTGTCTTTAGGAAAAGCAAAAGCTGATTTAAGATGAGCTAGACCTGAGACATTTTAAGTAGAAGAGATGTTAGCAATTTAGCTTCTGTGATTTAGATGTCATTTGGGGTAGGTGCTGCAGTACAGCTTCAGTGGACTTACCTGCTTGCCTGTAATTTGCTGTGTGTTTTGGTGCCAGTTCATAGGACGGCTCATGAGGGAACATCAGGAGTCAGCATATGTACAGTCATCTTTACAATTGTATGTCCTTTCCTCCAGTATGTCAGTGTTCTCCTATGAGCATGTGACCTGTCAGTAGTGTTCTGAGGGTTTGTAGCTTTAAGTCCAGATGTTAAAAAGCTCTTTTCAGGTGTTTTGCTCAACTTGGTTCTTCACTGTCGTACTGGGAAGAGCCACCTGTTGTTGTCTTGGACAGTAGTTTAAAGGATGATGGTGGTGGTGAGAGTAATTTGCCACTACATGGTACTACATAGGTTGCTCATTTTGGCTCAGACAAGTGTTTGTCCTTGCACTGTCATGTCTTTAAGCAGTGAAAAAGGAATTGCTGCTAAAATGCATCTTCTGTGTCGTTTTGCCTGTTGGCACATGTCAGTTAGCAGTCATGTTTTGTTTTTATTTTCTTAAGAAAACCACCAGGTTTTATCTTCAGTTGAAGCCAGGCTGCCTGTAACAGGAACTAATGTCTTGCTGACATGCTCAGCTCTGTTAGGCCTTGAGCACCACACTGCTGGCTCATGGACCTCTCTTGAGAAGCAGTGCTGCAGTTTCATGTCTGCTTGCCCCCTTCGAGTTGTCTCAAAACCAGTAAATGTTCAGAGCAGTAATGGGAAGAAAGGGTTTGATTCAGTTTCCTTTCCTTCTTTTTGCAGGAACAAGCAAAGCTTGTTCCATCCCCTTTCTTTATTGTTTTCTGTAGGTTTTCTTATTTCTGAAATGTATCAGTTCATTAAAAAGTCCACAGCTTTCCACCTTTTCAGACTCTTGCAGAAGCATCGTGGTAGCAGCAAACTACAGTGGTGGCATTTGAGACCCCAGCAGGGAACAGACCCCATCAGATTTTTCATCAGTGCAAACCAATGTTGTGTGCTAATGCCTTTGACTCTGTTATAGTTCTGTGCTCAGTTTATACAGTTTTATTTGGTGATAATTGAGCTTGGTAGTTAAATATTGGGTGGTTGTTGGCCATCCTAGACTTTTATGTGAAATGATTGTTTGCTTTTGAAGTTTCTGTAATGAGCATGTTCGATGTGTTTTGTACCTGAGGGCTTTGCTCTCAGATGCTCTTCCGATGTGCTGGGATCGTTTTTTGGTTTGAAAAGAAATGGTTGCAAATATTTATGGTTCTCACAGCAGGCATTTAGCAGAGATTAGATTTTAAATCCCAGTTACTGCATTTAAATTCCTCCTAGAATTTTTTTTGTTCTTTTTAGTTTAATCATCTTCCAGCTGCTGTAGGTTTGAATAAAAGAAATTATCTGATCAAGGCATAGGGTTTATGGTGATGCTGATATCAGAACTAATACTAAAATGAGGAGGTTTTAATGCTGTTTACCTGGTAAGGTTTTGTGCATATGTTTGGGTTTTTCAGGAGTGCTCTTGCTTTTGTACTTTTGAATACAAATTGAAGAGAACTGAAGGGAAAGCTTTATAATTTCTCACTAAGTGCTACTCTAAAAGGTTTATATATAAAGTTTTCCATGAGGACTTGGGGCCATTCAGTTCAGCAGAGAAAAAAACCTGTTTGTCATTAGAGGTGGAAAAGACAGATGCAGATTTCTGTTGCTTTCTCGTTTTGGACACTGTGGGCAAATGCCATTATGAGCTTTAGGATTTTCCCTGTGACAGATTGTGCTTTTGAGGTGTAGTGCAAGGAGGTTTGAATCTCATTTGTCTGGGATTTAAGTACTTGAGAACTTGTAGCCTGCATATACTTTATAATGCAGAGGCCTTAATTTAGAGGTGTAAATTGTGAACTGAACTTGCAAACATGAGACTGGCTTACATACCACAAACTATTTCTTACCAAATCTTAGCTGAGGCTTAGTAACCAGTCCTCACTAAGTGTTTCTTTTGCTTTTCTTTAATGCAGAGAGGTACTAATTTGTATTCTCAGTGAAGATAATCTTGCTATTAGACCATAAATATGTTCCTTCTGCACCCTTGTGTTTTGTCTCCTTACCCACAAGAAATGTGCCAGTTAGCATGAAAACCTCTGGTTCGTGACATGTTACAGATGCAAAAGGAGTTTTGGCTTGTGAATATTTAGGGAAAGGGAAAAGAAAACCCTCTGTAAATAAAGGTAATTTCATAGTATTTTACTTCTTTCCCTTAGACATGCCTTCTATTTGAGAGCTTTTGCAGGATTACCAGAGGTTGGTTAGGGACTTAGTCAAAGACAAAGACCCTGAGATGGTGTTTCACTGTGCTTATGATTACAAATATATATAATAAGAGCTTTATAAGGCAAACAAAAAAACACCTTGAGGAACTGTTCCAAGTACAGATAGTATCCGAGGAGGGGGACTGCTTAAAAAGCTGCTGGTGGAGAAGTTGGCAGAATGAGTATGCACTTCAAAATAAATGCCAGTTTTTAACTAAAGGAAGGTTGGAGGTTTAAGTATGAGCAAAGCAGTTGCCTGACTTTTCCAGCCTCCACAGTTCTTTGCTCCTTCTTCTGCAATGTGTATGTCTCTCTTTATGTTAAAAAAAAAAAAAAAATGTAATAAATAACACACACCATAGTTCACATGTAACCTGGAAGGAAGAATGATTTGGAAAGAGAACTGAAAACATCTTGTTGCTTTGTATATGAAAAGACATGATTGACCATTGTAATTATAATAAAGCCTGAGCAAAGTAAACTGTTCTTCAGTTAGCATGGATTTATCTTAGGGTGAAGTGTAATTTCCAGGCTGAGCCTTGGCACGCGCCTGCCACGGCCCCCGGTTTGCTTTAGCAGGCAAAGCCCTGGATACTCTCTGAGTGAGCTGGAATGTGGCAGGAGGCTGCTCAGGGCGAGGGTGTGCAGTGCCTGGACACTGAGCTGCTGTTGTGTTGTTGATTTCAGCAGGGGGGAGAGGATGCTGGCTTTTTTCACCCAGAGGGCCAACCCCAGCGGCCTCAACAACCCCCGGAGCCGAAACAGCAGCCAGTGCGGAAGGTCACATTGACAAAGGGAATGCAGCAGCACCAACAGCAGCAGCAGGCACAGATCCATTCACCAGCTCCTCAAGGAGTCAAAAACATCCAGGGAATCCATCAACCTAAAAAGGTGATTTTTAGATGCATATTGCTGCTAGAAGTTTCACTGTCTAGCTGTGTTGCTCTATAAATAACCAGCATTCTGTTTGTCAATTGCTAGCGCAGGGCTGCATGACCCACGAGATGCATAATTGCATATAAAGCTTTTAATCTAGAGAGACTTGTTTGTACCCAGCACAGACTGGCAGTGCCTGCAGGTTGCTTCATCTGCTGACGTTCTGGCCGGCTCAGCACTCCCAGGGGAAGTGCGTGTGTCCTGAGACAGCTACTGGAGGAGATGATATCCAGTGTGCTTTCTGGCTTTAAAACCAAGTGGTTTTTTGAAATTGTGCTTAAGTTTTTATTTTGGCTGTTTCCTGCATATGCAGGAGCACACGGTAACTGTTTCAGGATGCTCTTTGCTGGATCCCCAAAGTTGGTATCACTCAAAACAGTTGGTGATCTTGTAACTTGATTTTTGCACTGATCATGCACTGGTAGGAGGCAGGAAGGGTCAGGGTGTCAGCAGCGTGTGCCTTCTCTGCATTTGCAAGCTGGCACACTCCTTGGAAGTGGCTGGGATTTTGGTTTTTAAGTTAGTTCTTGGATTTGAACTGTTGGCCATAATCTCCCTGCTTCATGTAAGGATAAAGTTTCATTGCTGATGTGGAAGGGTGTGAAAAGTTATTACCCATCGTAGGGTTTCCACGTAGGAATCAAGAAACTCTGTTGAATGTTGACTCAGTGTTAAGTGTTAACTTTGTTTAATGTTTGTTACTCTGTTTCATTGTTATTTTTCCTCTCTCTAACTGTTCAACATTTAATTTGCAAGAATCAAATCCATGCATTTCCTGCTCCAGAAGTACAGGGGAGAGGAACTTTGAAAAAAGTTACTTTAAAGTTATTTAGGCATTTGCAAATAAAACTCCATTCTGGTAACAGACCAAGAGTTGGTAGCAGTAGAGATTGAAGGTGCTTCAAGCAGTTTGCTGATCCTGTGAATACATTAAATTTAACTGCAGGTAAAGAATAGAAAAAGGAGAGGGATCACCTGTTGGATTTTTTTGTCCAGATTCAAAATATGGGAGCTGAACACATGCTGCTGATGTGATCAGTGTTGAAAACTAGGTTATATATTTTTGTCTGAGGCCTTCCGCTGCTTGATTGATCAATCTGTGCTAGAGCTGAGGCTTCTAGGATGAATGCAGTATATATAACTCAATATATAACTTGTTATCCTGCTAAAAGGGGTTTGTATATGTTAATAAGCAGCCTTTCAAATCAGCAAACAGCAACAAGCTGTTTTAAATCAACTTAAAATCTTCAAGTAAATAGCCAACTTATATCCTCTGTCAAGTGCAGTAAGCAGAGTCAGTGGGTAAGTAAATCAAAATACTGTTACTTTTGTTGTTGGCAGGTCATTATGCATGGCAGAGGCAGAGGAGTAGCAGGCCAGATGGGCCGAGGACGCTTGATGCCAAATAAACAGAACCTGCGAGTGGTGGAGTGCAAACCTCAGCCCTGTATTGTGTCAGTTGAAGGGCTTTCTTCATCAACTACTGATGTCCAACTGAAAAACCTGCTGATGTCAGTGGGACCCATTCAGGTAGGTCAACCTTGGTTTATCATTTTTGTGCCAAAAGGCTTTCATTCCGGAAAGCTCAATTAATTCCCTGACATTAAATACAATGCGTGTTTATTGGTAATTTATGTTTGAAGGCACCCCCACCCACACAAGCTACACCTCGTAGCAAAGACAAGCACGTGATGATACTGCAGCACAGGAGGTACAGTAGGACTTGGCTAACCATCACATTCCTGCTGCAAAATTCTCCTTCATTTTGGAGTTCCTGTGCTATTTCTGTTATTTTCTTAGGCAATACAAGCCTGTCCATTCTGTGAGGTTTTATAGCCAGATGGTCATATCAAAGCAAATGTATTTTTGAGTGCTGTCCTTGTTTATTGTTGACTTGCACCTACTCTCTTTTTTGACATTTACCTTTTTCTGTCATTGCAATCTTGGGGTACAAGCACTTAATGACCACTATCCAGTGGACATTTTATACTGTGTAGCATCCTCTACTTTTTCAGATGAAAACACAGGTTTCTTTGGAGGATTTTATTGATCCTTAATTTTTTAGAAGGTTGTCTTCAGTAGGGGCCTGTGAGCAAGGTTATGACACGCACACACTGTTGTATCTGCTGTGCAGCTTCTGTTCATAAACTGCCTCCTAGAACTGATGTGTCAGTTAAATGACTTTAGGAAAGCAGGAGGTTTTCAAAGCAGTGAAAGGCTTAGGAGGCCCTGTCTGACTTACTGTTACTGCATTTAAAAAGATCAGTCAATGAATAATGAAAAATACAGGTGAGAATTTTTTTTCCTTTTGACAGGAACAACATTTTCAGACAAATGCAATGCGTGAATTGGAGGTGTTCTATGAGACTTCTTTATTACTGGGATCATCTCTCTGTTGCAAAACACACTGCTCTCCTAAAGATGAACACTCTGCCTCACTTGTTCCTAATTTAGTAAATGGAATAATGCTGAATTATTTACGTCATCAATTCAGGGAGGTTTAATTTGTTTGGGAAAGCAAAACTACTCTCACAAAATACTTTGTGCCTTCGTGTTCTGTAGTACTCTAGGAAATTATTCATACAGTTCCAAAGCACATTTATTCAGTGTTTACTTGCTAAATCTTGCATGAGAATATTAGAAGGAGATTAATAGAAACCCTGCAAGGAAATCTCACAATTGAGAGAAGTTATTGAGAATGTGCTAAAAAATTTATTCAGTACTTGCTGTTTCATAGCAGACTCCAAACCCTGATCTCTCAATTCAATGTCACAGGCCAATTTAGAAGGATGTACTTACAGGAGAAAAAACAATGACTAATTTTCTAGTGGGATTTGATGCATATCTGTGCCCTCCAGAACTTGTATTCTTGCAGCAGCATAAACTGTACCTTTGGAAATTATCCTTTCTGAATCATCATCTATTTTCACCTTACCAGAAATCTAGAAGTAGTACTTGAACAAGGTGCTTGAATTTAACTAATGAGGCAGAATGCTTTTGTGCTAATTCTGCACTTGAATTTCAAGTCTGACTTGTAGAAGGCTAGAAATTCTCTGGCTTGTTTGAGACTAAATGATGTTTCACAAGTATGAATGGTGAGATATGCAGGAAAAGAGTGATCCTTTTGTAGGAAGACTGTAAGACTGGTTCCACCATATGTAATATTTAGCTTTTTGGTTTTGTTCTTTAATGCCATCTTCAGAAGTGGCACCACAGAAGTGTTAATGCACCCAATGAGGAAGATGCAGCAACTATTTTAAGTGACTAGGCGGACAAGAATGGAAAACATAATGTTTGAAAATCTACATTGTTGCTATCCACAGCAATTAGTTTTATATAGGTGGTGCTAGATTTTCAAAGAGGTCAATATCCTGAAGTATACGAGTGGATTTTCTCGTGGCTGTAAATTAATGTTTTAACTATTTTTTGTGCTCAGTGCTATACAAAATCCACTGCAGCTGGGAGGTTGGGAGGCCCTGATAGCAAAGGGATACTCAGTTATTTCCTCATTCTTTCTTTAATATGGGCTCCAGGTAAGGGATTTTGCAGGGAGGAGTGCCGAAGTGAGCTGCTGAAGAGAGCCCAGTAGTGACTGGAAGGGCTCTTTCCGTGCAGGCTTTGGAGGCTCTCTGTGTGAGGACAGTGTGTGAGAGGCATGGACCAGAGCAAACAGCTCTTGGGTAGTGCAGAGCTCTGGCCCTCTAAGATGAAGTGTTGCAGCTTGATGGACTGGAATAGGAGGGATCTGGGGAGATGGCAATTGTGAGAAAAAAGCAAGGTGAGAAATTCTAGCTGCTTTTTTAGAAATTAGGCAAGGTGCCCAGGTTTTTAGATGGTGTCTGATGGAGCTGAAGAAATAGTAAGAGGAGGGAAGGGTGAGTCAGTTCTGACTCAGTCTTTAAGATGTAGAATATCCTGTCTTCAGCTGTTGACTGTATTTAGCAGAATTTTCCTTAAGTAACTGAACTCAGTTGAGATCAAGATTTTTCATTTTATTTGTCTTCAGTGTGTTATATGTCAAACTCATCCTTATTTTTTTGCAATTGTAAATGAAATTTAAGTCTCAATCAGAACTTAAGAAGTTCTTGTCATGCCTGGATAGCATTTTGAAATAACACATATCCAACTCCCAAATCCCTGATTAAAGGTAAAGGTTCACAAACTGTGGCACATACACCTCTGATGTTAAACAAGCACCTTGCTTCAAAGCAACGTGCAAACACAGCTCAGAAATCCAAGTATCTCATGTATCAATTTCTGCTGCAGTCAAGATGTGAACGTGGTAGTGGCTGCACTGAGACAGAGCTTGCAGAGAGGAGGAAGAAATACTTCCCAAGTAGGATCTCCCTGCTCTTTGACAGGAAGAATAGAGCATGAGCATTTGTCCCACCTGATGGAGGACCTCTGCTTAATCTTTGCCTTCCGTGCTGGGGCATCTGTAAAGCAACTGATCCCACACCAGCTCTTGTTTCCAAATACCCTGAATTTGTTCCAGTGTGATCATCCTGTGTGTGTTTTCTCAGAAAGTGAATCTTTGCTGGCATAACAGTTTAAGTTGTGGAAAAAGTCTATAATTTATCAATGGAGTTAACAGGGAGGAAGAGATTACTTTGCTTTTCTGGGTTAGGGTTTTATTTTTAGCTTTGTCTTGTCAGTATCATTCTCGAGGTACAAGTACCTTGCACAAACCTTGAGAAGGGAAGTTAAAAGCTTCCCTCAGTTTATGATGTTCAATGCTCCAAGCTTTGCCATCAGCTTTCATTGAGTCAGGGTTTGGGAATAACTGGGCATGCATAAGAGAGGATGGGGGAAACTTAGAGTTGAAGTTGGAAATTCAGCATTTTTCCCTTCCATACTCCAGAAATTCTGAAAATTATCTTTCCCATACATAACCTTTGAAATACCCTCTATTGCCTAATCATTGAAAACTTTAATTCTCATCCCTGCTTCACTAAAGGTGTTCTGTTATTAACGTAGGAGAAAAAAATAGCATTAAGATTCTCACATTGAATAGAAGAAAATCCTTGGGGCTCCAGGAACATCCCCTTTGTTATAGCTGCCTTTTACAACTCAAACATGATGAAATTAGCAGAAGGGCTTCCTTCCAGCATGCACTTTGCTGTCATACTCTTTCTGACAAAGATAAGCTTTCAGAAGCAAATCATGTGTCTGCAGTAAAATCTCATTGCTGATTCTAAAATAATTACGTGTTATAAATAAAACTATGTATTCCAAAGTGTTGGAAAGTACAGAAGAAAAAGCACATCACCAAACTAAAGCCTCCTGAGGATGGTGCTGGAGCAGTGACATTCAATACACATCCATCCAGAACCACTTGATAAAGTAGATTACTAATAAGTTGCAAAGGTCATGAAAAACAGCACTTGTATATTTTTTTGTGCTCTTGAATCCAGGTTTAATGTTTACACTGTCTAAAGAGGTTTGTGTTCAGCTAGTTATTGCCACCTTCAGATGAATTGGGTGTTTTTAGGATGGTGGCAGGTAGAATGGACCATTTTCTAGATCTCCAGATAATTTGAGTACTGGGGGAGTTGTTCTGTGGAGGTGTTCCATCATCGTCATCTTTAATCATGTTTTCTTACATCAAATGATTGCAAACCAATCACTGCAAAATCTCAGTATTGCTCTGTGAAGATTTAAGATCATAAATTCTGATGCTTAAAAAAAGAAAAAAAAAGGAAAGATATACTATTGTATATCAGAGGTGATGAGAATGTTGGGATTGTAGGTGTACTTGGAGTACTTCTACAAACAGGGGTTTTACTCTGCTAACGTTGTCATTTCTGGTCTGGGAAAGAAAAAGCAATTCCAATGTTGATGTGCCTGGCTTTGCTTTCTTGGAGTGACAGTGCTACCTAGTGCTCAGCTGGGGTAAAGGCAGCCACAGCCAGCCCGCTGCCCTGACTCTGCATTCCAGATTGCTGGATTTATCTTTAGTTCACAGAGGCATCAGTGGAAATGCCATGGATGCACACACCCAGAACATGGCTCTTGCAGGTCAGCAGGGGGATTCTCCTCTGGCTTAATGTGCTCAGGATTACATGGGGACCACTGTGGTCTTTCTACCTGTGAAAACATTTTCAGCTGTTGCAGAAGCTTTGGGAGAGAAGACATGGTCAGTCCTGCTCCATCCTTGGGGCTGGGGGAAAAGAAGAGCAGCTCCATCATGAGCCTGTCCAGTTCAGCCTTGCTGTAGAGCTGTGTGTGAGCTACAGATGCCTAGCTCGAGGACAGAACAGCCTTTCCCCTCATGACACCTTGCATATGGAGAAAGAAAGCTGAGTACTTTTAAGGGTAGATAGTAGGAAGTCAAAGGTGGCAGAAAAGCAGGAAGGAGGAACAGAAGGTGGAAGAGATCAATTGCAACAGTTAAGGTGAAATAAATACATTCTGTCCCAGCCTCTGTGCCTGCTGGTAGTGGCTGGGAAGCGTCACTGCTAGGAAAGATGCTTCAGGTGTCAGGAGACTGCAAGGACAATAAAAACATGTCTGCATTTATTGATGGGAGGGAGGAATAAATAGAATCTGATCTTTCTGTTCAGAAAGTGCCTGCTGTGCTGCTATTTGACTTGTTGCAGAGTACCTTGGATCACACACTAGAGATGATGTTGGTTGGGAAGGTTTACACTTTCATTTTGCATAGACCTGGATTTTAGCAGCTTCATATGAGTTGCCACTCCTAATACCAAACTCACTGATTACTGAACATGCGGTCTGCTGGGCAGTCCATTTACTTCAGTGAGAGAAATTATGTGAAGGAGGAACTTTCATTTCACATGTGTGTCCTATAGTTGAAATGAGTGCTTGCTCTAGTCTCATTCCTACCTGCTTGGTTTCCATCTCCCAGTCCTCTGTAATCTTCCTTTTAACTTCTTGCTCTCTGTGTAACCTCTGAGAGTTTTGGTGTCAAAGATGTTTGCTTGCTGCAAACAATCTCTTGCTTTGTACTTAAGGATGTCCTGCTGTTTGTCTCAAGGCCCTTGGTTTTGCAGTGGAGTTTTACTGAGATAAATGTGCTGCTAACTGGCTATTTCAATATTGTACAAGTAAGTGCAAATTTAGTTACAGACTGTGGGTAGAGGAGAAATTTGAGGGTAGTGTAGATCTTCAGGCCTAAGGAAATACCATTCAGAGGGAATGGTCCTTTTATGATATTCATGCCTTGGCCACTGGTGATAGTTCAGTTGCAGAAAAAGCCAGAGCTGCTGGTTATTTTTTAAGTTGTTGAAATAGTATGTTGTTTTAAAACAGTTTGTAGGTAAACTCTGAATCAAATGTCTGGTTATGAAATACTGGGTTTCTTGAATTTTCCATTCAGCCTAAGATCTGCATCTTCCCATGGCAATTCCTAAGCAGAAAAAGGAGACGGTCAAGATCAGTATGAGCTCTGTGCTTCCTAAATCCATTCCATATAAAATACGGTTCCTCACTCTAAACTAGCTTTTTATTTTAATGCTAGAAATGTGTCAGAATGTAATCTCTGTTTTCCAGAGTCCAACAGGAGCATGCCCACAATACCTGTGACCTCAGGCTGCTATCAGGAAGTGCTGCACAGTAGATCTGTACAGCCAAATCTGTAAAGTAACCAGTCATTTGAAATCCCTTGGAAGTTATTGTGTGTATTGTCAATCCTTTACACCTGAGTGGATCCCAGAAGGGGTTTTCATCCTCTGGTGAACATCTTACTAGGTCAACTTAAAGAGATGTGAATGAAGTTGTTTTCTCAGAGCTGTGACGTTTGGGAGGATTGTGATATTTCAGTTTAGGAGTTCATGATAGCAGAATCTGGTGTCACACAGTGTGGCAATAGGGAAGTCTTCTGTGGAGGAAGAGGGAGGCCTCCCATTAAATGAGAAGTCAGGGGATGCTCACTAGAACCAGCTGGTCTCCAGAGGCTGCATCCTTCTCTGCCTCCTACCACTGGCCTTTCAAAATCTGTAGGTCACAGAATAATCCCAAACTCAGATCAAATTCCTAGTGAGGTATCATGCTTTGGGAAAGATAGAACCATATGTTTTGTCAGTGAAGATCATAAGACCGAGGACTGCTGTGATGCCTACTATTGTAGTAGTAGGCATGTACTGTGGTGATACTATTGTTAGATGTATACTGCTGTTAGAGTAGATACTTAGAATAGTCTCGACAAGGTAGAGCCCTTGTCAAGCCTCTAAAGGGGGGGAATGATACCTTAGGTTTTAACTTTTATATTTTTCAAATCCTGTACTGCCTGGTGTGTAACTCTGAAGTTTTGTGTGGACTGTTAGCTACTGTTCTCTCGTGCTGGTTAGACATAACAAACCTCTCTAGGTTTGCTTTCCAAGGACACCTCAATTGTCCCAGGCCCAAAATGTGTAAACTAAAAGCCTCTGAAGAGGAGGGGCAAACTTGGGGTAATTACATCATTAACTGAAGTTATAACTGGAGAATTAACCCTGATGTGCAAATGGACCAAACTTATAAAAGTGTGAAGAACCCATGACCCAAGGTCCATCTTGGGTGGAGCCATTTGGCTGCCTGGGGTGTACCTTTGAAAGCCCTTCAAATCAATACCTACTTTTATTCTCTTTTTTTTGTCTAGCCTCTGTTTTTAGGTGGCCACCCCAAGGCATCAGCTGTAGGAGTATTTGTTCTTTGAAAATGAGAGAGCAGCTGTCCTTAGTCCTGTGTGGTGCTCATAGCTGCCTTGTGGTGCTGCTTCAAGTCTAAGAGCAACACACTGAACTACTTTTTGAGAAATGTGTATTGGATTTGATGCCCACGTTTTTTGGGCGGGGGGGCTACAGGGGTGGCTTCTGTGTGGAGCTGCCAGAAGGTTCCCCTGTGTCTGATAGAGCCAATGCCAACCATCTCCAGGATGGACCCACCACTGGCCAAGGCTGAGCCCATCAGCAGTGGTGTTTGTGCTTCTGGGATAATGTGTTTTAAAAGGGGGAGAGGGGCTATTGAATGTTATCACTGAAAAAAAACAGCTGCCAAATTATTCCAAAGGGATGAAAATGTTTAAGTGTGTTATATTAGGAAGGTAACATGATTAAGATTTGCAAATGAATTAATTTTTAGATGTATTTTCCTAGCTTGTGTGTTTGAAATCAACAAAAGCAGAAGCTGATGCAGTAAGTCTTTGAGATAATGCCTTGAATATTTTGAGCTAATAAAATATCACAGGGTACACAAGGAATATTTTCTTCTGACTATAGTTGTGAACATCATCTAAATGCAGGATCAGGTCTAAACTGCAAATCACCCCAAATTCAAAAAGACAGAAATAATCCAGTAGGATGAGTATACAGTTATTTTACTTCAAATTTCTGCTGAAGTGGGACTCTAATTTCTATGCCCAGCCAGTAGTCCATCTGTTCAGGGTGGGATAGCAGCAGTTTGGGACCTACACATGTGGCAAATGTGTGCCTGACAATCAGTGTTCTAAAAACATAAAACTCGGGGCTTAAGTAGTAAAGTAAGTAAGAGGGTATTGTTCCAAAATCAGAACACAAATAAATCTTTGTTAGATATATTTTTTTATGTTTGTTTTATATTTGTTAGATGAATAATGTTCATACTTGCAAGTGAAGATAGTTGAGGATTTGTTTGAAAACACAGCAAAGGTATTTATGGTGGTATTGCAGGCTGCAGTCACATCTTCAGAGTAACTTAGCTTAGTAATTGGCCCTTGTTAAAACAAAACCAGAAGTTTTTTTCATCTATACCCAAAGAAGGTGTATAGACCTCGTATACCTTAACAAACATGAAATGATTATGCATCATTTTTGCTACCATAGTTTTGAGCACAGCAGAGGCTGAGAATTTGTATTAAACACATTTAAATCAATTTTTTTCAGACAGTTTCCTACTGGAGCAGTATTGTTTGTGTAGCATTAGTGTATCCTTTGTTTTGCAGTCCTTAATTCTTGGTCTTAGTCTAGGCATGTGTAATTGCAGCAGTTGAGGAGATGCTGCCTTACCCTGGGCTGAGTGATGGGTGATGTTTAGGCAGTTCAGAGAAGGATCAGATGAGTTGGTTTTTTGTTTCCATTGTTGTCTGTATTGACCAGTGAAATTAAATCTGATAAAGATGCTTTTCAGTAGACTTACCCAAAAACTGATGCCTTGTTGCCAAAGCAGTTGAGTATTAAAATGCATTGTGTTTTAATTTGAATTTTTTTTTTTACTTTGGAAAATAAAGCAGTAATGCTGTGTAAGAACACAGTACCCAAACTAGTCAGTCAATAAACTTAATTCATTAGAAAGTATAAATAAGTTACCTATAATAATATTTAGATACTTTGCCTAATTCTGCTAATAAGTCTGCACTACACCAGAATATCTGCCTTTAGTTGACTTTTTACATGCTAATTACTGAGAAGCTTGTTAATAATTTAGCATCATGATTGTATAAACTGCAAAATCAAATTTTGCTTTTGTGCATGTCAAGAATATTAATGCAATAATAGCTCAGTTCTTGTGGGAAACATCACCAAATGCAGCTTCTCTTCTTCAGCTGATCACAACAGGGGTCTGGAGCATAAAGCATTGGGAGAATCTGCTGTGGCAGTCGAGTGAGACCTGACATTGTGGGGAGGATCAGTTGGCAGCAGGAGAGCTGGAGGTGGATCTGGAGAGGGGAGGGAAGCAGTTGACAGCAGGACATGCAGGGTGCAGCTGGAAGGATGCATCCCTGTGTTCTTTTACAGCCCTTCTTGCTGAACTGTTCACTGAAATATTCATCCTTTTGATGATTCAAACAGGTTTTTCTTGTATTAAAACTGTTGACTTCTTTGAAAGGAACGGATTTTTTTTGTTTGTTTGTTTTTAGTTGCAATTCAGAGATGCTTTTTTTTTGTCAACTCTTAAAGTCTGTTCTTTCCAAAGGTTATTTAAGGGCTGTGTTTAATTTTTAGTCTTCAAAAGCTTAGTCCTCAGTGATAGCACTTACTTAGTTTGTGGTTCTTTCTTTTCTAGTAAGAAAAGTGGTGTCAAGAAAGTGTGTGTTAAGATCTAGTTCTATAAATCATAAAAAAGTGAGATCAGTAAGGGAGGAGAACACAAACTACAGCATTCACTCATTCCTGCAGAAAAACCTGCAGGAGAATTGAGCTTTATCCAAGATCTTTCATTGCTGCTTTCTGCAGCGTGACTGCATTCTTGTAGGTAAAATGTGCTTAACTGTGTCAAGAGCATTTTGATTTAAAAAAAAAAAAAAATCATCCACTGAATGGCTTTTTTTAAAGCTAACTACTATTTCTACCAGCTCAGAAAAGGGGAAGTTGCAGTGACTTACCTTTTCATCATAGCAGCTTTCAAAAAACTATAGAATGCAAATTAACCTGCTGATGCTTATCAGATTTGCTGAATCCTTTAACTTTTACTCAGCTTTCACTTTGAAATCACAGATGTGGTGGAAATACTAAACATCTGTGATTTTCCTGGAGAGAGGAAAATTTCCTGTCAGTTACAGGAAGGTGCAAAATTAATTGCTTCAAAATCACAGATAGGTAAGTTACAGAAAGTGGCAAAGCTGAATTGTCAGGCTTAGATGCAAAGAAATACGACTTATCAGGTTCCATGGCTCTTGTTAAATAAGCATCTTTCCAAGAGAGTCTTATGTGTTCAAAAAAGATAGAAGTAGACAATTTTAATGACAAATTTCATCTAGGCATTTGACGTCTTGCTTAAAATGCTCCATTAGATTGAATGAACAGGGAACACATTCGTGGGATTAAAAGCTATTTCACTAAGAGATCTCAAAGTATGTCACCCTCAAAATGTATCAAGTGGGGTTGTATGTTGTTTCCCAAGGAATAGTTGTTTTGTCTAAAGATCTGTGGTACTTTTTTAACAGTCTAGATGGTGATAGAGAATTTTTGGAGGTAAAGTTTAAAATCCCAAAGACTGACCGTCAGAGGACTGGAATCATCCAAGTGTGGGGGATGCAGCTGAGGTCCAGGCAAAATGCAGGAGCAAAGAATTATGTTCATACTTACCCATCAGGAGGTTATCATCTAGAAGAGTTTTAAGGTGTCCGTATACCTGCATTTGTCTGTGTGTGTATATATATGTGTGTGTGTATATATATATGTATCTAAATCTCAGTATAAAACTGTATTGTCTTTATGTAGACACTCACAGAAAAGTAGAATGTTAATAATTCTTTATTCTGCATCCAAAGCCATAAGAACAACTGGAAACTGGAAGCTGAATCAGAACAATTCTGTCTTTAATGTGCTGCAGCATAGGCTGTTAAACATCCAGAACTTTCTTTGAGATGTTGGAATCACTGTGGAACTGTGAAATTTTGATTAAAACCTTCAGATCTGTTTTAACCTAGTTACTCTGAAATCTCTGGCCTGTGTTCACAGGCAGCAGGATTTCAGGATCGTATTTCCATCCTGAGTATTCTGTTTCCATTCTGAGTATACTTGTTGGATGTTCCCACTCATTGTTGGGTATGTAACTACTTAATGTGTAAAGCTTAATCTTCTTGAATTTCTCAAGTATCTTTTGGGAAACTCTTCTATCATAACTGAAGGGCTAACTCAAAGCATGAACTTTCATCTTCATAAGTGTGGTAACACCTCTTTACCAAGGCCACAGGACTCCTCTCTGAGATCATTTTGGCCTGAACTTCTGCTGCAAGCAGGGAGTAAGGACATGAATTCTCCAGAGCCCTGGCTCAGGTGTGCTGTAGTTTCGGCGAGCTCAGTACTACTGTTTGTCATAGTTAAAGCACTGTGAACTGCTGCTCTCATGGTATGGGAGGTATGGATCAGATGGACTTGTCTGGGTAGATGTGTGTTATATGGTTTCCTTTTACTAGGAGGACTTGGAAGTGGTGACCTAATCCATCTCAGTGGGGTTTCATGGTGGTGCCTGTCAAAAGCTGGCCTGTTGTTTTATGAAAACGGTGTGAGGATACACAGTTGAGAGATCAGAACTTAGCACTTTTTTCTGTCTGCCCCTGTTTAACCTGTGGGAAGCCCTGATCCCTTAATGTACATCAGGTGAATGACTCCAGGTGCTTGTGTGGGAAGTTGAGCTCTGACCAGTTGACTGCTTGTTACTCCTTGGAAGTTTGGCTGTGGGGCTTGGCTCGTGTGTGTGGATTGAGTTGAAGTTGTCACCTTTGCTTAACAAATGATAGTCTGGGTTTTCCAGGTGGTTCAGTTGTTTAACACACCAACTCAAACACCTTCAGCTGGGACTGTGACTGCAGTCTCAGAAGTCTCTTTCCAGTGTGTTCTCTTACTGGTTATCAATAAGAGAACTGAAGTATGTTACTGAAAAGGAGAAATACAGCAAGATTTCAGTTGGTTTCGTGCAAAATAAGGGGTTATTGTGAAGCGGATCTTGAAGTGAATATTAAAAATATGTTTTGGCTTTTTGTCTCTGCAGAGTTTACAGATGCTTCCTCAACAACGGAAAGCCATAGCAAAATTTAAGGAGCCAGCACACGCTTTAGCATTTCAACAGAAATTCCACAGGTAAATAATTAAGCACTGCCGCCGCCATGGTTCCTTCCCTCCTTTCAGAAGATATAATCAATCTCTGGCCCAGTGTTTCGTTAATCCAATCAAGCATCTGTTGATTAGTGACCTTCATAGAAGCTCCTTGCCAGAATCAGTCTGAGCACCGCATTTAACCTTCTTTTAACTTTTGACAGGCACATGATAGATCTGTCCCACATCAACGTGGCGCTGATTGTGGAGTGATGTCTGCTGAGAGAAGCCCCAGCACCAACCTCAGTGTACTGTGGAGCTACAGACTCACAGTGAAAAATGCATCGGGTTGGGAACCCTGTCAGCTCAGTCTGTAACTGCTCTGTTGAACTACAGAAAGCACCGAGATGACCTCCAGGAGAGGTGAATTCAAGAGAATCTGCAAAGGTGGAATTTCCGTTCGGTTTCTTCACATTCTGTTGTAACCACATGGAGTTATAGAATTTTTTTTTTCCAAAATGCTTTTGATGCATGTAGACACTGTTCTTCAAGATCCTACTGTGTGACCACAGTGACTTGAGAGAGAATGGTTGCAGCGAAAGATTTAAAAAACTTTCTTCATAGCAAAGAATATTTGATAATGGTTGCTCTTATCTTCAGTGCAAGGTATTTGAATGAAAACTCATTTTTCTAAACAAATTAGTTGCATTGTATACCTGAGAGCACAGAAGGTATTCTTGCATAGATTTGAACATGGTCTGCTTCACTGAATAGCAGCTTGCTGAGAAGCTTTGGAGGTGACACTGGAAAATTGTAGTTTTGGTCTTTGTAAATAAGTCTGTCTTTGCATTTTTCTATTCCAACATAGAGTTCCATCTTCTCTTTCCAACTCTGCTTATTCCATAAAACCACTGCTGTATTTTGCCTTGGTTTTTAAAAACAAGGATCTTCACCCTTCAGTAGCATCATGGGTTGGTGAACTCTGAGTTGTAATTAGGTTGTTTTAAGTAACACTGCCAGATGCAAGGAAAAAGAAATACTTGGTGGGTCACTTCAAAAATGTTATGCAGGAAGAGTGGTGCATTCCTGGTAGTTCTTTTGGGCTAGTGTTTCATGGTTGCCTCATGCTTTATTTTGATCAGGCTTTTTTCTTTGAGATTTATTTTGTGATTAATGCTGAACCGTAAGAAACCCATAACTGAAAGGACTTGTTTTGATATGGTGTTCCTGATACATAAAGGGCTATAAGGACATTGTGAATCTCCTGGTGAACATGTCAGTTCCCAAAAATGCCATGCAAACGTTAAGGAGCTTATATTTTATTCAAAGTCAAATTCGTAATATTTCCTTTTGATTAGAACCGTCCAGATGGAGTTGCCAAAGGAACAATTTTTTCAGTTACTTCTGAATAAACTTATTAAAATGTCATCTTTATATTGGATTCCAGTTTTTATGAACATTTCCTTAGTTTTTAGACCATGATGTTTTGCTCCGTGCTTTATTTTAGGAATACTCTTAAGCACTCTACCTACTGTTTGAAGGGAGGGGGACTTGCAGAAGTGTAGGTTTGTTACCTGAGTGACTGCAGAAAAACACTATGGATATGAAATAAAAGTGCTTCAAGTGGGGTCCAAAATAGGCATGCCAAGCTGGAAAGGATGAGCTAAGGAAATTTATAGTACCTTTTTTTAATAGTATCTATTTTTTTTTAAGATTTAATGGCACAGATACCTATTTGTCTTTCTTCCACTTTTGGTCCAGATTTTCAATTAGGTAAAAGTTACCAAAAATAATGAGTAAGTACTGTCAAAAGTCTGCTTGGTAGACCTGCTCTCTGTTCATTGAAATAATATAGAATAACATGGTGCTTAGGAAATACTCTTAAAGTCCTTTTAAAACGTAGTGGCAAGACACAGTAACAGAATGAGAATCTTTTCATGGAAGTGAGGTTTATACCCTCATATTCATGCATAATGTTTAATGACAGCCAGCACAACTGCTGTACATGAAGTGCTGTTAGTGCTTCAGGGTCGAGCCAAGCCCAGGACAGAGCATGAGCTGCAGGTAGGAAGTGCCCAGTGGGACCAACCCCAAAGACCTGCAAAGTGATCAGCCCTGGGCTGTTCAATGCTGACACCATCAGCTCTGGGACCCCTACACTGCCTCCTCAGATTATGTCACTTCTATTCTTCAGAAATAACTGCTTACCTTTAAAACAACACATTAAACAGTTCCTCATCCCAGTGTTAGGGAGCAGCTTCTCTGCAGTGAGGAGGACGAGGAGACATCTCGGAGTGGAGTGATAGTGGTGCGTGTCTGGAAATGTGGGAGAGATGCAAACGCCAGACAGGCCAGCAGCCGAGTTCAGCAGTAGGAACATCTGCAGTTGATCAGCTGTCCTGTCAGAAGCAAACATTATTGGGGTTAGAGGGTTTCTTGGAGCCTAAGAATATGGGTTTGATTCAAAAGTCAAAAAAGTTTGTAGAAACGCTCCTGCTTTGGGTTTTGAATCCATCCCAAAGAGCCTGAGGTTCAGCCAACTTAAGTTTTAAAAAATTTTATTTCAGTTGGGTTTTTAAATTTTTTTTTTTTGACAAATGTGTGGCTTTGGAATAAAGACATTAAATGGCCTCATATCTATTTAAATGTAGGAGTGACGTGAGCAATGCCTGTTTAATGAGTAGATGCATCCTCTTTAACAGCAGTTGCAGGAGATTATTGCTTGTGCATAGACAGGGCATGGGTGGATTGCTGGGGATTAATTCAGCCACTTACTGCAGTACCTGGGTATCTTCCTATATGTAAACATACTATATGTATGTATGTCTATATTGGTTTTATTATACACATACATACATACTCACACCCTGTGTTGTCACCATATCTCTCTAATACCCTGAAAAACTCAGTAGCAAAAGTAGCAATTAGGTGAGTCATTTTTTAAAACGTTTGTGTTCTCTTACTTCTCAAATCCTATCTTAAAAGTGGATCTCTTGGCATTGATCGGTTTGGATGATACAGCTCTTTCAGATCCATTTGTTGTCTCCTCCCAAAAAAACCCAAAGGAAGTAGAGGTAAAGCTAGACGGACGTGTTCTTGATGTGTTCTCTTCCAGCACAGAGTTAAATCTGAGAATTTTAAGTTAACTTTCTTGGAAGATCTGTTGCAACCATTATCTTGTTCTTTCTTTGTAGTGAATTCACAATATGATGCAAAATGGAAAAAAAAAGGCATTTAATGTAGTATGTAAATATTGACCTTTTAAAATTAAAATGTTACTCAAAGTGCTTACAGTCAACCACATCTTAGCTATTTGTTAGTTTTTTGTGTTGTCTTATCTAAATTTAAATGGATATGGTTCCATAAATGTTGATGTGTTTTTGTGTATATCTTCAAATTTTTATAAAGATGCTAGTAAGTCAATACATATATCCTGATCTGTGTATTATTTGTTCAGTTTTTATTAGCATAATTTTATAATTATTTAAATAGGCAACTCCAGTAGGTAGTTAAATGAAGTCAGCTTTTTTTTTTTTCCAAATTATTTCATTTCCATCTTGTACCACTGGAAAATTCACTTTATTCGTATTTTGCCTTGACTAAAATATTGAATTACCCATATGATCTGTGGTATTTTAGTAGAATGTTCTACTTTTTTTTTTTAATTAAAAAAAACCCCCTGAAACAACTCTGTCCTTTAACTTCTGAGGGGTAATACAGTGCACTGTCAGACCAAGGCACGGGGTCTCTGGGTTTGTTCCATTGTGCTGTGTGGCAGATACAAATTAGGTCTGTGGTGTAATACTGTCCTCAAAAATTGGGGCTGTTTTGGTTTCACACGTAGGCCAGGTTGGTGGCACGTTGGTGCATTGCAGTGTTACCAGTGGCACATGTTATCAGTGGCACACGTTATCAGTGCCACACGAGCCATCTGATGGAGTGACGTGTGGTGCTGGGGACACTCGGGGTCCCTGCCACACGCAGGGGGATGAGGACAGGTCTGTAGCGTTTCCATAGCCAGAGGGATGCTGTCCTCAGCCCACACATATCCCCAGTGCCACTTTGGGAAGGAAGAGTGGATACAAGCTCTCTATGCTGTCCTTGGATATCTAGTTTATCCCCCAGATTCACTTCAGTTTTCCAAATTTCTGTAAAGAAGTCCTTCTAGCCGTCAAAATGCCAAGCAAACTGAGCATTTTAATTCACTGATGTTAGGTTTCCATTGCAAGGTTATAGATGAGAGTAAAACTGAAGGTTATTTCAGAATAACCTTGGAGGTCCCCATTGTTCTTTTTAACATTAGCTACTGGGGATAAGAAAAAACCTTTCACTTGGTGCTAAATTTTTAATCTTTTTTTAAACATAGTATCTTTTATCTGTGTAGCTTGAAATGATGCAGTTTCCCTGGAAGCTGCTGTAGGCACTTCCTGCTGCTGCACTCAGTAACTCCGTGTCTGCCTGTGTGTGTGGGTGTGTTCCCCGTGTAGCTCGGGTGAGAGGGGGGGTGGGAGGCTCTGGGGTTTCTTCTTTTGAGGGTTTTTTTTGGCCTGTTTATTTTTTTTGTTGTTTTTTTTTTTTTTGTCTGCTTGGGAGATACCCTGGGTTTGTCCTCTGGCATAGTATTTGTGATGTTCCTGTCCTTTGTGTAGTACTGTGTCTGTGATGCAAGTCATGGTACTTGAAGGTAGAAATCTGGCTTCACCTGTTCACTGTCAAAAAGGCATTTTTTGTTCAGAGAGACATGAACCTTTTTTTAATGCATTTTTTTGTGCTTTTTATTTTTTTTAGCATCATGGTAGATGAGAAATTAAATGTAAAGGAAACAAATCCTGAACAGATTTCAGAAAGTTAGCTGTATTATACGGGTCATTTAGGGTAACACAGAGCTTTTGTTTCAATGTTACCTTAAATCATGCCTTGTCTTCTAATTAATTCATAAACATAATAGTTGAAACTATTTTATCTTAAATTACTATCAAATCCTAAGGATTTTCTGTAAGGTTTTTTGTAACCTGATTTTTAATCATGGAGATAACTTACTGTCCACATGAGCACAGGGGCTTGTGTACAAAACCAGATTCATATTGGATCCTTGCGTATACCAACTTCTGGTATAATATGGTTGGGAAGGATCATTTTGTTCTTTATAATGCTGCTTTTGGCAGGGTTGGGTTTTTTAATTTAAAAAAAACCAAACAAACTCCGTTTTCAACTTCTCTGCTTGTTTTGGTGGAAAGTGTGGTCCTTACTGCACTAAGGAAAACCTTGAGGGGAAGGTTAATCTCATGGGATCTTTTAGGTGCCTGTGTTGCTCTCTGCTTTCTTGGTTGGATGCACTGATTTTTCTAACTAACTGGAAATGGGCTTTATAGATACACTTTTTCAACAGGTTACACTGTTTTTATTTAGTGTAACAGCACTTGTGTTCAGTGGTTTTTACCGTCTAAACTTTAAACAGTATTGCAGATTACAAATACTTTTGTGAAAGAACCTGTGTACAGTTAAATGTAGATGTATTGCAATGTTGTGTGTAGTCACTTGGCAGATAACAGTTTCAAACACTGCTGTATTAATGTTGTGTTTGTTCAGGATTATCTTTGTCTGCATCTAATGGATTTTAGTATGCACTGTATTTTTTTTCCTAGTGTCTGTCAGGCTGAGCTTGGAATGTTACAGTTTTATTTCTATTTCTAGACTAACAAAACCATTTGTTTGCAGGTTTTCTTTTTCAGATGATGAAACTTCTTTCAGCAGTTTTAACTCCTAATTAATAGACATTTTCATTTACAGATCCAGCAGAGACCAGATTCTAAGACTTATTTATTCACAGCTGATCTTCTGTACCATTGCATATAATTTTATTTATAAAGGAGCCCTTGGATTAAGTCAACTTTTTTTTTCCTGTGGTACCCTTTGCCTCTCAGCTACGCTTTTTCTCATTTCCATCTCATTTGCTCCCATTTTTCCATTTTCACAAGGATATTTGTATCCTTATGTTCCTGCCCTTTTCACTCCCTGTTAAGCTCTGTTTTTTTATCTGAGTGCATTGCATTCAATCTTTTGCTCTGTTTTCTGATCTTCCAGCTCTCTTGACAGTACCTGAAGCCTGTATCTCCCACTCTGAAATCCTACCATACTCTACTTCTCTTTGCAGGCTTTGGTGCATGAAGCTGAGGTTGCTTTTATACAGGTATCACCCCTTAGGCGATGCTGCCCATCCCAGAGCGCTGGAGAAGCACCACTTAACATTTTTACTTTGCAGTTTTACCCATGCTGGGGAATTTAGACATTTCCGTTACATGCTTGAGCATTTAGCCAGGCTAAACAGGATTAACAACTATTTTATCCTTTTCACTTTTTCAGGATCTCTGTTCTTGAATTCAGTGATAGTAATAGCACTTTTTCTTATTGCCACGTAGAAATACCAACACTGTCGACACGATTCTACCTCCTATTACTATTACTGAATGTGATCCTTCCTAACCTGTAAAGTCCTAAACAGTGTATATATATACATATATATATCTCTCTATATTTGGGTGTTTTGAGAATCATTTCAAATGTACTGCTCTAATCTGGATTGCAGAGTTTGTTTATTAGCAGTTCAGGATATAAATTCAACAGCCGACTGTATCATGCTGACTGCACTGGGAGTGCGTCTGCTTCATGTTTTCTACAGCATCATCTGCACAAGGTGTGCACTGCTGATTGCTTGAGTGTAGTACTGGACTGGAGGATACCAAATAAGAGATCTGTCGTACCTATTTAAGTGAATGTAAAAATGGAAACGCAAAGATGATCTCATGTACAAGTTTTTTTACGTGTAAATCCATGTCTGAAATGTGAACATGTAAATATATTTATTGTACCTAAAATATGTCAATAAAACCTGATCTTTATCATTTCCTGCGTTGTTGCTTGATGTACTTCAGACTTGTCAAAAAAGGCTTCACAAACTGGATTATTTTACCATTTTTATTATGGTGTCATCTCTGGGCTTACTTATACATCAGCATTGTAGCACAAGATTCTTCCACAGCTGTGCAAAGGTGCCCCAGATGGAAGCAAAGGTGGCTGAGGGTAAAAGGAACTTGTGCTTGTGTGGCTAGTTCAAAGGGTCTGGAAGCTAAGAGGAATCTCATAACATACACACAGGAGGAAAGCTTGTGAGTGTTAAAGCTTTTCTGGTGTTTTTTAGCCATACTGACATGTCTAATAAAAGATCTCTACTTTCAAATGTTGCCTACTTTAATTTATGACATAAAGAGGAGCTTTTGGCAAGCTCAGTTTGGTCACCATGAATTACTTCTTGAACACAATTATATCAACATAAATGGAGGCTAATTCCACTGGTCCCTTGCAGATCAAGTAAAGAGGTCAGAATGAGCTGTCTTGCACTTCGTAGGGTTACTTAGTAGTTTGTTAACATTATTCACAAAGTTAAATATAAAAAATCCTGGCATCACTGGACGTGGCACCTGTGATCCAGCACACACGTTTCCAGGGAAGCATTACTAACTTGTCACATAATTACTGGGGTAGATCTCAAGAGAACATCGTTACATGGGGGCAGACCAATGACACCCCAAATTGCTTGTTCTGCTGGGAGCCTGATGGAGGACATACAGCAGCCAGCAACACAGTGACCTGAGAAGGCTCATCAAGGTAAAAAAAAAATGCCTCTGATGCAGTGATTTAAATAGTGAGCCATGTAAGAACAGCCATGTTTGTGAGCAAAGTTCCAACTTAGTTTTCAGCCTGTGATTTTGTCATGTATTAAGAGTAGGAGCACACTGTAAATATCCATCTGACTGCAGCATCGCCTCTTCCACATCTCCTCCTCTAGAGAAGGCTGCAAACCAAAGTAAACCTCACCAAAACCCCTCAAAACGCAAACTTGAGTCCTATGTGTTTACTTCCTTGTACCACCTTTCCCTACCCCTGTCAATCCATAGTCTTGGGGCAGGAATTTGTGTTTTAGTGATGTTGAAGCACCACTGAGTATTGACTCCAGTCTACTCCTGCCATAAACTGAATGGATTGACCATAGCACAGCACAGGGGAGGAAGAAGCTCCCTTTTCAAGAGGGCAGGTGAGGATTGGGCATAGAAGTCTGTTGATTTTCAGAAGTTAAAATGTCCTGCTGATGAACTTGCAGTTTTGTAGGATTTCAGGATTCATGCAGTGATGTGCTTTGAGAGCTGGAAGGCTGACAGCCAGGAAGAGAGGGAGGAAACCAATGGGGCTAAAAAATAGTTACTGAGGGGATGGAAAGGGAGTGACCAAGGGAGGTGCAAACAAACCTTTAAAATCAAATAGTGATATGCCTAGTGCTGTGCTTCAAAAATTGGACTTGATTGACCTTAATTAATTTGTAATGATTTGGGCAGGAAGAGTTGGAGTGTGCTCACCAAGCGTGTTGGGAGAGAGATGAGGGAGGGCTTAGATGAGGTCAGAGTATCTTAGAGGAATTGGGTGAACTAGAGAATTAGAATAATAGAGGTGAGATTAAATTTAATCTTGCAAAGTGCAAGGCTATGCACTCTGGTATTAATAAATAAGGATTTTTGCTGTTAGAGTCGCTGGGAAAAGAGAAAGAGCAGTGAATTAATTGCAGATACCTGATCTATAGATAGGGTGATCTGCCTTTTTAGCCTGGATGCATCAGACACTTCCAGAATTGAGTTATCAGCATGTGTATGTGTGGTATGAAGATTTAGTGCTGGACTTCAAAAATTGCAACACAATCAGCCACCTCCCTACTGCCCTAAGTAGAAACACCCTGTGGATATTTATTTTGGGAATCTTTTTTGAATGGTTCATCTATCAAAGGTTTCCTCTACTTTTGCTGTACACATTCAGCCTGTCAAAGAACAGGGCTTAAACTACAGAAAACATCCTTAGCTGGGTTCAATGAGAATTGACTGGTCACATGGTGCCACTGCTCCTTGGTTTCAGATGTCAATTCTGGTAACTGCTGAATATACATTAAATATATTCACCCATCCATGCTGTTCTGAAAAGATCCCAGGGGAATGTGTGCCTTCAGCTGGTGAAAAATTAAAGATGCTGACCAGGAAAATTGTTCTGTGGAGATGCTGTTGGCATTGGGGATGCTATGGGGAGAACTTAGGAGTTAAGCATTTCTATTTCTTCTGATTCTAGTCCTGTATTCCACTGATTGTTACCTAATTAAAAACCTTTTCATTAAATTACTGATTCTCCTTTCATAGGAAGGATTTTAAGACAGCACGAGCATGGACTGAATAGCCCCTCAGCCTTTTCCAATCCTGTTTTCTTGGGTCTCAAACAAATTAGGCTGTGCATTCTGAAACTGTGATGTTCCTGTACAGCATCACACAGCCTTTACTTGCAGCAAAGCCAGTAAGAACAAGAGAGAGGGGTTTGGGAGACTTTTTCCTATGTTTATCTATGACTGTGTAAGTCAGGTGCCTTCCACAGCCTTAGTTAATGTGGATCCCACTGCAGGGCCTGAGAAATGAGGGAATAGCTAAAAGCTTCAAAGAAAAAAAGTGGAAAGCAGCTCTTTCATTTGTTTTTGATAAGACTCAAAAGGTATTCAGGGGTTTGGGATGCCTGGCTGTTTTTACAGCCCCCAGTCAATTCTTTGTCACTTTTTATAATTGGCGTTTTTTAAAGAAAGTTATTACTGCTATCATTATTAACTTTATTATTGAAACTGGTGCTTCTGCAAACAGTAGCTGGATGCAAAATCCGAGTTGTGGGGACTGGATAGTTTGAGAACCCTGGCATTGTAAGTATGTCCTTTTCTATTTCTAGCCTGGATTTTTGTGTGGCAAAACCAGTCCTGGAAGCCAAATCCTGATTAACTGAATGAGAAGATAATTTCTTTTTATATTCTCCATCTTAAATACTACTATAAAAGGGCCTTGTCTGCAAAGTGATACCCACAGTTCCTACTGCTTCAAACCTTTCAGAGTCTTTAAAGGTGGTGGCATATTGCAAAGGGCTTGTGTTCATTCACTTGGGTCAGGAAAATTCAAGGACTGCATCGAAACAGGGAAAATGTGGTCTTTCCCAAGTCTTCCCTGTGCTACTGTTAATCAGCCCTATCCAGAGGGAGGATGCACACTGCTTTTAGTGGGGGTGAGGAGCAGGAAGAATGTAATCATCCCTCATCAGTGAGACCCTCAATCACTGCACTTGAAACAGCTGGGGGTACGTAACCTCATCTTCATTTGAAAATTTTAGTACCTTTTCTCTTAGCCGCCTCCATTTTAAGCCTTTTTCTTCCCCTCATAAATTTTTATGATTTTTTTTTTAAAGGAGAATTTATGGGCGAAATGGCAGAGACCGTGTGAAATGTGGAAGAGCTAAAAGGCTATCAGGGTGGTAAATGAGGCTAAATGGTTCTCTGCCACCAGCTGTGTGGAGTTCAGTGATTGAGTCTAACTGACAAGAAATAATTACCCCCTCTCAGGGAGGTGAAATGGGTCCTCACACTGTGAATGCTGCTGATGAAGGGGCTGTCCCAGAGCCGGCAGGATCCTTGCCGAGGTTTTATGCCACATCTTGGCAGCTTGAACCCCGTGCCAGCATCCTGCACGAAGGTTTTCTCGCATAGGGTGATGTCCTTCAGTGACTCAGCACATCCCTCCTGCCCTTCTGCTCCCGGGGAGGTTTAAAACCCTGACACAACATCTTGCAGGGATGAGCCCAGAGCCAAGATATTCCCTGCATTACTGATTAAAACTGGCAAGTGTCTCTTAGCTGGTTTTATTTCAGAGCAAGAGCCCTCGTGTTTCTTATTGCAAAGATGTGCATTAGGATCTAAAGGAACCTGACTTTTTCCTTCTTGTCCAATCAATTGCAAGGAACAAATAGATGAGTGCATTTGCTTGCAAGCTGGGGAGGGGGAAAGGAAAAAGGGAAAAGGGAAAAGGAAAGGACTTGCAGTTCTCCAATCTTAAACCTGCATCCTCACAGATCATGCTGGAGCCTTAAAAAAACCCCGCACAAATCAAACCCTAAATATTTTGAGTATGCGAGAAACATGAAGTCAAACACAAAAGCATGACTGTGATGGCTTGAATGCCACTACATTTTTCTGGCTTTATTATCTCTGTTACTGCATAGATGACAATGCAAACACTTTGGATACAGTGAAAATTTTGTATCTGCTATCTAATTAATTCTTATTGTGCAAGAGCCCATCCAGGGTCATGCTGTGTGCTGCTGGAGGAAAACAGGTACCATCTCGGGGCAGCTCAGGAGGAGGCTCTGTTGGCAGCCTGACAACACTCTGTCCCCAGCATTGCCATCACTCACCTGGTCTCTGTAGAAGATGATGACTGTGGTCACCAGATGGCTGCCGTGAGCCACCGTGGTGCAAACAGGGCTTGGTGGAGCCTCAGCAGTGAGGGAACAGCTGGGTGAGGCTCTGCATCAGTCTCTGTTTCATTGCTCCTCTTTTATGTGGCTGTTTCTGGCGAGACTCTGCATTTTGAGATTTAGGTGTGAAATGTCCAAGGTCCTGTGGTTGTAACAGCCTGGTCAGTGCACAGTGTCACCAGTTTGGCCTCCTCCTGCCAAGAGGTGCTGCCTTCTTCACTTCTTCCCCCTTGGTTTGGCCTCAGAAGGAGATGGGGTGGGCACACAAGGTAAGAGATTGCTGAGCCCCAGAGGCAGCATCCTCTGAGCATCTCGTACCTGGCGGCTGCTGCATCCTCGCTTTCCCCCTCCTCTCATGGTGCTTAAATGAAGCAGGTGATTTACTGAGCACAGAAATACTTGTCTTATCGAAATAGTACCAATAAATACCCCCAAAAGCTTAAAAATAACCTAAAAGAACCCAAAAATCCCACAAGCAAAAACAGCTAACCCATCAAATGAAAAGACCCAACCAGGAAAGGCCTCTGTCCTCCTACCCACCATCAGTTCCTAACAAGCTCCCAGTCACCAGTGTGGCCCAGCAGTTCTCCCAGCTTCATGTATCTGCTAAAACATAAACACCAACGACAGGATTTTCCCACTGTGAACCCACAGTGACTGTGCCTGATGACTGCATTATTCCTTAAATGCCTTTCTGTAGTACTCAGTATAATCTTGTCCATAATTTTTCCAGGAACTGACGTTGAACCAAGGATCTGTAGTTCCCTGGGTCTTCCCTCACACTCCTTTTTGTGTATTGAGTATCTCCCACCAGGAGGGACCTTCCCCAGACTTCCAAGACCTTTGGTAGATGATCAAGAAGGGTCCTGCCATAACATCTGACAGCTTCTTCAGAACTCCAAGATGAATCCCATCAGGTCCCATGGACTTGGGAGCATTCAGTTGATACAAATGGTCTTGTACCATGGAGGAGACAAACCAGACCCTGGGTCTCCATCCACAGGGACTTGGCAGGAGGGTGAGGGAGGACTCAGGTGATCCTCACCCAAGGATCAGGAAGGGACCTGAGGGAAGGTGAGGAGGCCTTACAAGCCATGGGGTCAAGGAATTGAAGGCAAGCATTTTTGAAACATCAAAAACTTCAAAGCAAATGAAAAAATGCTGTCACATTCTATTCGAATCTCCTGGGTTTTATTTAAAAGTACAGAGTGGGCAACACAATGGATGGGAACCTTCCCCATGAAGGTGGTGTTCATTTACAAGATATTTGGGGTTGCTTCCTGAGTGGATGTATGAAGTTACCCATGACAAGATACATGAAGGCCAAGTGTCACAAAAATCCTCACTTTTTTTTAGGTTTCCTCATGTTGGTGAGTGAATCTTAAGGAGGATGTGCCAGTGTGAGACAGTGAACCACTGTTGCCAGCTCTGTGATTTTTTTGGCCCAGGTTGCAAGGACTCATGCTGGGCATGAAGGTACAAGGGCTTTTCTTCTTTCTCAGCCTCATAAAATTAAGTAAGTCTGGTATACGTCCTTCAACCACACCTTTGCCCATCCCCAGTCCAGCAAGCCATGATGAAATTCCCTGAGAAATTCTTCCCCCAGGACCTCCCACTCCCCTCCCAAACCCTCCACCCAAACTGTGCTGCCTCCTCTAGCATAGCCATTGGTATGGGGGAGCCTTGTCCCACCTGGGAAAGGAATCCTCCACCCCAGGAAGAGCCTGTGCCCATCTCTAATCCCTTTTCTGGGTTAGACATCCATTTGCAATGCTTACCTTCCCCTTCCTCCTCCTGTCTCTACTGTAATATGGAAGGACACAGACCCACGTGGGGCAGTGGGGTGGGCACAAGCAATGCTGAGCCACTGGGGAGGAGCGATGCTGAACAAGGTGTGGGTTGTGCTGCTCCTGCCAAGCCCAGAAGTGCCAGGAGAGGTGTCTGGTGTGCTGGGAGGTGTGCTGGGTCGATGAGGTGCCCAGCTGGGCACTGTCAAGCTTCCCAGGGGAGCAGAGGGTAGGGAGAGCAGGATTGTGTTTCCCACAGGAATATGGTCCTTGTGCCATGATTTGAAACACCCTAGGGAAACACAAAAAAACCCCTTGTTGCAGTTTTATATCAGAATTGTTTACACCAAATGTCCCAGAATATGCTCAGAGAACCAGTTTTAACATGTGATTTTGGAAAGGGCGTGAAAAAATCTTACATCAGACTGAGCCAGAGACGTAACCAGACCGAAACCCATTTACAGGAACTAATTACCAGTGGTTTGGGTAGGGTTTTTATTTTTTTTTCCCCCCTGGCATCCCCAACAGTCTTTAGACAGGAGCACAACGAACAGGCAAGGAAGCAAGCAGCTCTGGAAATGCAGCCTGCTGCAGTCTGAGCTGCTGGGAAGGGCGCTCCTTGCAGGACACAACTCCTGGGCACGCTCATGGTCCGTGCCAGCCTTCCTCCTGGTGATAAATCAAAATATCAGAGAACCACAGAATGGCTTCAGTTGGAAAAGACTCCCAAGATGCTGAGTCCAGCTGTTAACCCAGCACTGCCAAGTGCACCACTAAACCACGTCCCCAAGTGCCACAGCTGCATGGCTTATAAATACCTCCAGGGATGGGGACTCCACTGCTGCCATGGGCAGCCTGTTCCAGGGCTTGACAACCCTTTCTGTGAAGCAATTCTTTCTTAAAATCCCATCTAAACCTCCCCTGGTGCAACTTGAGGCCATTTCCCCTTGTCCTATCACTTGTTCCTTGGGAGAAGAGACCGACTCCCACCTGGCTACACCCTCCTTTCAGATGGTTGTAGAGTCATAAGGTCTCTCCTGAGCCTCCTTTTCTCCGGATTCAGGAGATAGGTAGAGAACAATAGTTTAACTCGAGTTTGTTGCTCAGTTGCAGCGTTTGAGGGATGCCAGAGCCTGGCTCCTGTGTGGCAGAGCAGGGTATGGCTACAGGGAGAGGTGGGAGGAACGAGAGGAGACTGCTGCCACTGAAACATCTTTACCTGCTGGCAGAGGGCAGGAAAAGCCGTAACACACCACAAGCTGGGTCCACTGACACCGTTTCTTCTTTGTATTTCACAGAACCAAAAATTCCCAGGCCGTTGTGCCATGTGAGACATTTTAGGAGCAGTGTGGTCAGTTGGTGCTGACCGAAGTCCTGACTGTCAGCCTAACCTGGAAAAGGGGATTTGGATCATAGTGGGAAGAGGGGCAATACCTGCAATGTGGTCTCCATACTGCTGGCTGCTTTCTAAATGAGCTTCATTATACACATAATTAAAGGAAGAGAGTTGAATGCTACTCAGCCACGTTTTAGGGGTATTAATTTCAAGATTAAGGGCACCTGGAGATTAAATGAATTAACTCACAACTGAATCAGGTTAATTGTCATTTTCTTTACCTGGAATGAAGCTGAAAAAAGGAAAGGTTTTAATTCAGTAAAAACTGTGGATGTATTAAAGAGCAGATTCTTGAACAGAAGGAAACTAGCTGTGAGAAACAGTGAATTGGGCACCAAACTGGACAGGAAAAAGCTGGGTGGCAGTGTGGGCTTCAAGGTTTGGCCCAGCAAAAGTCCCTTCATCATACTGGGAAGAAACTGGGCTCTGGCTCGGAGCTGTGCACTCTGTTTGTCCATGGAGAAACCACAAGTTGGACCCTACATCAGGGGCTTCCCTTCTGTGCACCCTTCTGTGGTGGGGTGATGCTCCTAGATAGGAGCAGAGCTGGCCCGAGGCCACACTGCGGAGATCACCACTTTCCACCCACATCACATCAGCTCTTTGACTGCAGTCACCAAAAATAACATCAGCCAAAAGTGAGTGTTCCCAGGCACCCCACCTGGACATCCCCTCCAGGTATGCACATCTGTCCTGGAGCTCTTTCCTGCCAAACCCCCATCCTCTGGATTCGACATGCCTGATTTACCAGAGCTTGGATTGGGATGGGTCTCTTCAGTGTGACCTAGACCTCTGCTCATCTCCTGACTGCTGCTCCAACACCCATAGGTCAGGCTGGTCAGCCCTGGAAATCTCTCCTGACATATAAGTGCAAGCTAAACACTGCTTTAAATAACAAGTAATTAGCTATAGAGATATGTGTGAAACCTGCTGAAATTCCTGGAGAGATGTGATGTGTTTCTGAGTGTTTGTTTTTCCATGGGTGGTGTGACCGACCAGTGTTAATGTACATAAAGGATGAGCAACCTTTCAGCAGAGGGCCTGTCTCTAATCCTCCCTCTTTCAGAGTACACAACCCCCTGACTTTCTTCCTCTATCTCCATCATCATCAGACTCACTCAATTTCTAAGCAAAAAAATTCAACTTCAAAACCCCTTTTTTCCTGTGCCTATCTGCTACTTCCCAAACTTTTTCCCCAGCTCTGGTGGAAATAGCTCACCTGATACCTCTTAGCATCATACTGGCTTTTTTGCACAGGAATGCTACATTCCTGATGGTTACATGGATGTGGTTAATGCCTGCAGGAGTCTGTTCTCCCTTCTCTCCTCCCATTTCTAACAGGAATAACTGTTCTCACTCACAAGGAGCACTTCTGATTATCATTTTCTCATAATTTGTATTATTTGGTCAAGGTTGTCTCATGCTTCCTGACCAGTATTTTGGTCACATTTATTGACCGGGTCAGCTTTCCTCTTGTCACCCACCATTGCATACTCCTAAATTCCCGCCAGGGCATTAGAGTAGATAAGTGAAACAAATCAATCTGTGAGGAAATCCATTTGTCTCCTCCTTCCATTTTCATGGTGAGCTCTTCACAGCCCCTCATTGCCAAGCCTTCAGCTTGCACACCAGCCCTGCCTGTTTCCATTCTCTCGGGCTGAGGTAACAAAATTGCAAATTCACCTTAGATCAATTGTTCTCTCTAAAAATAAAATAAAATTGCTGACTTTATCAAAGAACCATTCTACATTAACCGACTCATTCTGGTACTATATATTCCATTTTCTGTTTGGCTCTCTATCTTTGATCCTTTTTTCATCTAAAACCTGCTCTGTTTTCTTGTGCAATACCAGGGTCATGACATTTGCCTTGTGCTTGCTCAGGCCCTCTCCTCCCTACCACAAATTAGAGTTTCTACTTTCACAGTTGCCCTGCCAGCACAGCTGATTTGATGGGTCTGTGTAACATCATCCTCTCTGGGTGTGTTATCTCAGATGCTGGTTCCTGTCTGCTCCTGGGTGGAGAGCTGCAAGGCTTCTAGGTTAGGGGCATAAAAGGACAAATTGAATTTCTGTGGTGGATCCAGTAATTTTCCATACATATCCATGAGCCATTTCTCTCTTCCTCCCATGTCCAGTATCAGCATTCTCCTGGAAGCCACAGCAAGGTGCTTTTCAAGCTATACTTAGTTATCTTTGACTCGCTCCTCCCTGCAGGGTGAATGAAGCTATCCCTGCACAGCCTCACCTTTACCTGGGCATTTCAGCAACCTTTAGGTCATTCCTACACAAAGTCAAGCTACAAAACCTGGTTTATGGTAATTTTCCCTATGAACCTCCAAAAAAGATCGGCTTCTTTGCTACTCAGAGGCTCTCTAGCTTGTCTCTGGGAGTGAGGTGTGCCTGCAGTGATGTGTCAGGTTCTGCCTTGTGCAAGGGTGGCTAAAGAGGACTGGAAGTGCATTTTCAACACTTTACAGGTATCACAAAATTGGCTGAACCACAGACACAGCCCAGAGGATATACAGGGAGAAGAGCCATTAGTCTCAACACCTTCAAAGGGCTTCACTGGGCTTTTAGGCATCATCCCTTCCATTAGCATTAGGTTTTGTTGGTAAACACTATTTTTTTTGCTTTTGGACCCAAAATGTGCTTGGTAGGTTGTGCAGTCCTACCAGCACCAGGGAAACTTGAGCTGTTATAACATCTTGACTCACTCTCCTCTGGCATGAGGGAAGTCTGGAGGCTGGCTCCATTTGCAAACCCCTGCAGGAGGTGCTGGGGAGGAGCTGAAGGGACCCCTCAGCCCCAGTGTTTGCCCCTCCTCTCTCTTGCTTCTTCCTTTGACATTTCTGAATCCACTCTTGGGTACCAAGGCAGGAAATCCAAATCTCCACAGATGGTTGTGAGGAATCTACAGGAGCATATTGTGCAGCACTGATTTCTCCCGGCTCTGTTCCTGCACCCCTCCATTGCTTCCAGCCCCAATGAATTCAGTGAGATATTTGCTAAGGAACAGATTGTCAAACTCCTTCCCTTAGGAAAACTTTCCTTCAGACAGAAGTGAACCTTTTATAAAATATTCAACACCATCCTGTTTCTCCTTCTTCAAGCGAGTGACCACAGAGGACCGGGGTGACACTGTCTCTTGTGGACAGGCTGAGCTGGGTGGGCTGGTATCCAGCTGGCTGGTTTACACTTTTCTATGGTTTCCAGCATCAAAGAATTTAAATGTTCCACTCTGCTACTTTTGAATCATCTCCTGATTCCAGTTTCAACTGTCCAAACTTTGCCATGACATAAATACAAGATCAACTTTTATTTTAATTTCCTTATTTCCTTTTTATTTTTTAACATTTCAGGTTCATGTTCTTAACATTTTTGCTGCAGACAATGAAGGCTGGAAGTTAATTTGAAAAAAAACCCAAATCTGTAATTGGCATGCAAACACATGCTCACAGAGTCAAATTTAAAAATGCCTCTAAGTATGAGGATATTCAAAACAAACAAAATCAAGGTTTAGTAAAAATACTCTAAAAGGTCAACCTATTATGCAGTGTTGTTATCTGAGAAGTTCTGTCATCAAGACAATATTTCAGCAGCTTTAGATAGATGAGATTTCTAAAGGGGATGTCTAATTTGTATTTGTTTTTAATTTGGAATTTGGATCACAGCAGCAGCAACAATTTGTTTTGTTTTGTATTTATGGCTGCACATGTTTAAAATGGTAAATCTGCACTGACCTATTAGACCACAAAAGTGAAACTAGCTTCTGTCTTCTCATTCCTTAGCTGGAAAAATAAACCCACAGCATGCATGTGTAAAATAAATTATGTTTTTACAGCTTTCAGGGCTGGTAACCAAAGGCTATGCAAGTATTTGGATTATCACAATCCTGGCTTTAAAAATAGGAAATGGTTCTTTACCAGAAAGTGATTCTTTCAAGACAAAATGCGTTTTTCTAACTGCTGTCTTTCATTAAAATGATATCATTTAATCCAAAATGAAAATGAAATTTTTAAGGAGCTTAATAAAATGTGCATGTTTCTTTGTGAAAGAAATTAACTGAAGCACAGAAGGATTCTGGTTTGGTTTAACACCAATAAAGATACCTTGGTCTAAAACATAATTCGGAGTTAGCACCAGATCATCCAGTGCTGAGCCCCCTGCTTTTTCTTACCCTCCTGTTTTTATTGGTTTTGCTGCTCACAACAAATAAAAGTGTTTCCCTTCAGTCTCTAAACCTTAAAAGCAAACACAGATTGAGTCATATTTGACTTCACACAGAAATGTGGATGGGACCTGCTGCTTGGCCCCCAGTCGTAGCTCTGCAGAAAGTTTACCCAGGCAGAGCAGAGCCTGGGCTGGGACTCTCTGGTAGCTGGATTCATTATTTGAAGACAAATAGCTTTTCTCTGGCTGATTTCTAGCCCTGGACAAACACATGCATCATTTTACTCATTCAAGTTGCTTCATGCCTCAGGATGGAGGAGGCTGAATTCAGGAGATGCTCCTGAGCAGTGGCAGGTGAAACCACAGGTTGACTGTAACAGCCCAACACTCAGGTCCAACCTGGGCATTTTGAGGGTAGAGAGCAGTGTTTATTAGGAATACAGCCTGGTTTTCACCATGGACACCCCAGAGAGGCAGGAGGGTCCCCAGCATCCCTGACAGGGCTGGTGGGGCAGGCAACACCCATTGCAAAACTTCTCATTTCCATGTGAAGTCCTTCTGAAGTGTATCTTAGGAATGTCCCAAATAGCACTGCCTGGTGGGAGTGGAAGGTGCTGACAAATCTGGGGGGAAAAAAAAGGATCTTTATTGCAAGTGGGTGATCAGCCTGGCACTGACCACAACAAGGGAGCTCGTTTCATTACAACAGCTGCGGCACAGCCTCCGTGGAAATTACAGGGAATGCTAAATCAGCCCTGGAAATGATTCAAACAGCAATTTGCTCTCAGCATGGCCATTGTGGAGAGCCGACAGCAGGGAGAGACAGCAAGACAGAAGTAATGTTCTTGTCCTTCTTCCTGCAGATGTCAAACCTCATGGTCTTTAATGGACGTAGAGATAGGGCAGGAAAGAACCAGAGGTCAGAGATTAATTCTTCGAAACATGAACAAACATAAAGCAGCTGGGTGGGTTTTCTTCTGGTAGGAATAGGGTCCTGGTTTTCACCCAGCTCTGATTCAGAGATTGACACATCTAACCTATGAAAGACTTTTTAAAAAATATCTACATTCTGAGTCCCAACAGAGCTCAGCATCTCCTGAGCATCTTCTTCGTGCCCATCTCAATCTCCTGTGCCAAAGGAATCAACGATTTTTTCTGCCTTTGCCAACCCTGAAATATCCCTGGAGAATACCAGGACAGAGCACACAGTCATCTTGCTGCTGACAGATCTTCTCCTGCATTGCCTCTGAATGATGACACCCCATTTCTAACTCCCTTTGCTATTGATTTTCTTGGTAAACCGACATAATTTGGCTGATACACAATTTTCATTTCCCCTGCCACTGATGAATTGTAACATCCTCTCTCTATGCTCTTTTTAAAAAAACCTTAATAGTCTGGGAGAGAAAAGATGACCTTGTAGAGGTGATAATCTCTCTGCTTGAACCTGGGGATGGCTTAGCCCCACAGCAACACTCCACACCCCCTACACAACTGGTAATAATTTTGTGATCAGCCCGAGACTGTTCCAAAAATTAGGAACAAATGAGTTAAATCACAAATCTAGTGCACTTCCTATCCTGTCTATTCCCAAAGAACAGCACGTCAGCAGTGCCAGAAGACACATGGATGATAAGTTACTAATAAATTCATTATGTTGCTGATTTTTAATGGGCTGATGAAAACACTCCTTTTAACAGTGCAGAGCTTGCATGAGAAGAAATGGTAGAGTTTGGGAAAATATTCTCCACTTGAATTGTAATAATTGTTATTGCAACAGCTATTAATTGCTGTAATTTTGCATTAACCAGGTATTGATTGCATTTTTACCAGCTGAGAGAGCAGCACACGTCCCCTCTCACCCCTCAAGCTCAGTGCAGGCGGCTGCCGAGCTGCACGGTTAACAGGGAATCACTAGAGGTCACTTTGATTCCACCTAATGCAGCAAAACCTGAAAGATTTGGGGGTTTGTTTCTGCCTTTTTGTTGTTGTGAGACACTTTTTAAAAGCAGATTCTTTTTGCACATGTGTATAAGACTTGTTAATAGAAGCTCCTTGGGCTGAATTTTATTCTGTTGTAAAGAGCGAAACTTTGAAGAAGTTTATAAAGCTGTGTCTATATTCATCAAGAGGAAATTTGGCCACGAGTTTCTATTTTAATATGAAACATCTTCTACTGGATTTGATATTCCTGATAACAGATGTCACTATTTAACTCTCAATAAATAGTTCTGTCCTGTCAGGATCCATATAAGTAGGAAAAGAATAGCTCCAATGTATAATCTACAAGAAGATACTCCAATTTTGCTGCATATTCAGTTACACCCAAAGAAGAAGTAATATTTAGGTGTATTTCATTCCTAGCTTCAGTTGATAACCAAAGTACAGATATCTCCTTGCTAAGAGAAAAAAAAACACCCCAAAAAGGACCACCTTGTGATCAGGCAAAATACTTCCCTGGTGCAAAGAGCAGCTCCACGGGGAGACCAAACTTGGCGCTTTTTTAACGTTTTTAAAGTGACAATTTGCCTCCCTGGGAACCTATAGCATGAAATCTGACTTTTTCATTTAGGACGTTTGGGGCACTTTGGCACACTTTGGTCCTACCGTGCCAGATACTCTTGTCACAGGTTCACAAGTGCCTGAGCCCTAGGTGAGGAACCCATGGCACATCTCCCTGAGGAATGGCATCACTGCTGTCCAGATGCCTACGTGCTGAGTCCCTGATGGGTCAGGGGCTGCACAGAGACATCCCCCCTGCCCTGAAGAGTGGCATCATCCCGCCTGCTTCTAAATGCAGTTGGTTTAATCCTGTTCTGGGAAAAGCATAAACACTTTGCATGTCCAGGATGTTGGTGGTGCTTAGGTCCTTCTTGCTGCACATAGGTCAGCTTTTGCTGCAACCAGCAGATCCCACAAAGCTACACCTTTCCTTCTGCACCTGGTATTGTTCAGCTCCTGCTGGAAGGCACCAGAGCACCTGAGGGATCTACATCAGCCCATGCACTGGTGGGTACCAACTGCATCCCTTCCACGGTGGCACCACCAGCTCAGCTCCACGTTGCTCGGCACTGACAAAAGCAAGACACCAGAGCTTATTTGAAATGAAAATGTTTCAGAAGGGCTTGTCCCATATACTGTGCTCAGTGCAGAGGATGTTCGTACTTGTGCTTGGGAGCCAAGGAGCCAAGGACAACACCTGTGATGCTGCCCGTCACAGTGCTGGTTGCAGAGACCGGGGCACTCGCTCACTGTGAACGACCCCTTTCACACCCACACGGCACTAAAGGCAGGCCCCAGTGGCTCCCTGCTGTCTCCGCAAGTGACTCGGGAGCGGTGGGCGGGAGAGCTGTGACTGTTCTGTGTCTGATGCCCAGGACAGCTCCTGGTGTCAGCACTGAGTCGCTCGGACTGAGCCCCGGTGCACAGACCCGGCTGTGTTGTACCCACACCCAGCCACTGGGGACTTCTGTCCTTTCCATGAGCTGCCCTAAAACTGGACTTTGGAAAGTGGGAGGTTCCCAACATCCCCAAAAGTCCCAAGCAAGAAGTCTATGTTGGGTGTCAGGGCAAGCCTCCATCCATATCTCCTCACCTTAGGGAGCAGATGGTCTTGGTCTCCTGCTATCCCTCCCGGAAACACATCCCCTTTTCCCTTTGACAGGGCACACATTAAGGGAAATTTCTTTCCAGGGACAGCTCTCCATGGTGCTCCTCAGCCCCCCACAGCTTTTTATCCCCACAGCACTGCATGTCCCCCTCCAGATTACATTAAGCAATGTGATGAGCACCTCTCCCACGAGCATGTATCTTCTCCCTTCCTTCCCCCAGGGGAAAATTGAGTGGGAATAGTTTTAATTAACTACACTGTACGTGCACAGTGTTTATACCTACGCAGGCAAGGCTGAACAAGTGTGCCTTGTTCTTGGAAAGAGAGGCACTGAGGTTTGTGGCCTCTCTGAAGTCCTAATCCCACAGTGGAGAACCACCTCCAGAGAGAGCTCTGGCTTTGAACTACGCTGGGCTTACCCCAGCACAGAGAGAGGGGTGAATGTGTCTGGGCCCAGAGCTTGGTCACTCTGCAGAGCTGAGGAAAGCCCATGCGCACCCCACACCAGGACCACTGGATGAGTCAAGGATGTCCCAAATGTAGCCTGGGACCACATGGGGAGTCTGCAGAGGGCTGGTGTGACATTTTAGGCAGGATTCAGAAGTAAAGTTAGGACTCCTACATTCAGATGTATTTGCAGGTGTCTCTGTGAGCTCTTGGTGTCTGAGCTCACTCATTAGAGACCTCATCCAGCCAGACTCCACCAGCCAGAAGGTATCTCCTCTCCATGGAGGTACACGGAGACACAATCAGAAGCCAAAATTGTTTCTTAGCCTTGGTCTGGCTAAACCCTTGTGGGTCATCCTTGTGATGTATGTGTGTAATGCTGAGTTTAACATCATGGAAAAGCCAGCTGTCCTCTTTTCCAAAGATATTTAGAATGGACTTCAAATCCTGTAGGAAGCATGCTTATTTTATATATAAGAATGCTTAATACTGGCAGCTGTGAGACATCTAAAAATTAGATGAGTTTTTTACCAATGTGTAAATTACGCGGGCTTGGACTGTGTAAAGGTTTTGGATAGTCCCTGCATTTCACCATGTGCCCACAGAGGACATCCCTTAGAGTGGCACATGGGAAGTAGATGATACCTGATTCACTGTGTTTCTCATCATGTCAGCCCCATAGATGGTGGAAGATTATCCTCAGAGATGTTTTTCTGCCCATCTCTGGTAAAGCCAGGGAGACAACAAGCTACTTGCTCAAAATCAGAAGAAACCCCATCAAAGGGCAAGGACCAAACCTGGTTCACTCAAAGCCCAGCATTGTTCTGGCAGCTTGTTTGTCCGTAAAAAGGAATTATTTTTTTTCCGTTTTCTCCTTCCTACAGCTATTTATAGTTTCAGTTCATAACCAGTGGTTAATACTTTCAAAGTAGTCAATCATGTGGTCACCCACACAGAAGATGTGAGTGATTCTGCTGCGCTGCCAAAGAAGCGTAGCCCATGATATTCAGGATCTTTCTGCAAGGATCAGTGGAGAGCTGTTGGCAGAGGGCAGGAAAGATGCCCTCCCGCCTTGGCAAGAAGGGCTTGCTGAGTCTACTAGACTGTGCAAGGCTCTGAGTGAGCTTGCAAAGCTGTTGCCTTCTCCTGAAGATGTCCTGTGTTGGATTTTCGTGGATATATTTATTTTTTAATGAATTTAATCCCCCCTCTTCAAGTGCAGCTGAAAGTTCCTGAGTACATGGGTTAAACCTCATTGCACTCTGGATCAAAGACTGACTGGTATTTCGTGCCTCCTCCTGCACTGTTGTGTAGTGACAAAGTTCCTGGTGACTTTAGTGGGAGAGAGGCTGTGTCCTGGGAGACAAAACTTAATTGAGTGTAATACCACAGGGCACATAAAGTAGGACAACACAGTCTGACCTCATTTTGCCCATCCATAACCCTACTGACATCACTGGGAGCTGCACTTATGCAGTCAGGGGATGACATTTGCCCACTCTTGGCTGCTCTAGGAAATTCTTACTTGCCTGATAAATTCTATTATTTAATGGTGCAATATGAGAGTGATGGATACACCAGGTAAAGCTGAGCAAACACAGCTCAGCTCCCTGCCTGTTTGAAGTTCTGGAAAGACTTCTTTTGACGCTGATGGTTGTTGGATTGAGCCCACAGTACACAGTGATTCATAATAATTTTCCTCAATGAAAGCAACCAGGTTGGTTTGTTGTTATTTGTGGGATCACATACTCATTATTTGCTACTATTTGAATGGCAGTTGGACTTTCTGATGCCTGTGAACCCCGTAGCTTCCACTGGTGTTAGCACAAAATGGTTATTCACACAAATACTGTGCCAGAACAGACTTGTTTGATACTGTACATTTATTACGCTCCTGTTTCCAGAAAAACTTTGCTGAGTAGAAAGGGCATCATTTGGCAAAGCCAACAAAGCTTACACCAAACCAGTGACTATTCCAAGAGAATTGTTCATGAGCAATCCTGAGACTAATATTTATTTGCATTCATCCCTGTCTAATAATTAAAACCAGTTCTTACTGCTGTAGAAAACAGGATGGGGCTGACTTAAAAGGAAGATGTGAGATGGGTGAGTGAGGTTGCAGCTCGCTGCTCAGGGCAGGCTGCAGAAGCAGCAGCAGAGCTTGGCAGAGCTCTGAATGTCCCAGATTTTGAGCCTGAGATTTCTTAAAACTAATCTTGTTTTAACTCTTTGGTCTCCATCCTCTCAGAATAAATGCAAAGAGAATATAAAGGAAGATTCTTGATAGATGGGATGCAATGCTGCTGTATTTAGGAAAACTGTTAGCTGATTGAACAATGCCAGTCCTCAGAGGGATGGAGCCCCTCCATCCTTGCAGACATGTGGGACCCGACAGAGGGTGGCCTCCAGCAGCTTGCTCTAAGCTGGCCTGGGCTGAGATGAGAGCTGGGACCACCAGAGGCTGCTTACAGCCTAAACTGCTCAAAACAAAAGCGCATGAAATGCTTTAATGCTCCAAACTAGCCAAAGCCTGAGCTGCCTGAGCTGTATCCTGCTCGTAAATAAGCTTCCTCCACCCAGGGAAACCCTATGACAGATCTGTGACACAGTGTCTGTCTGTCATGAGACCAAAAGGATGTTGCTGTAATTGCACACAGACGTAGCATCCACTCCCTTGCAGCGAATGCCACCAAAAGACTCAAAACTTGGAATGATACAGCATTCCCAAGGATATTTTCCTGTGAGTACATCCCCTTTTCAAGGGGGCATCCTGGTGTCCCAGGGGTCTGGTCCAAGGCAAGCTCTGCCCCAGAGATGGGGTGAAGAAGAAGGGGTCCCTGTGCCATTCCCAGAGTCCAGCGAGCTGGGCAGATCTGCATGGTGTTCTCACAGCATCCCTGCTCCCCTGTCCATGTCCAAGCCCTCCTGCCCTTGGGCAGCAGCCAGATGTGAGTTTGGTGGCCAAGGAACCCTCCACAGTCACGCCACACAGAGCATCCCTTGTCACCTCTCCTCCTCAGTAATACAAACGGACATTTGTTCACACCGAACTGAGCAAATCTAATATTTATTTCACATTTAGGACACAGGACATCAAAACAAATATTTTTACCCCAAAAAGATTTCCTGACCTTGTGGTTTCACTCCTGATTTGCAGCAATATTTGTCTGAAGAGATGTCTTGCTCTCACTTAAAAATGAAAGGAAAAGAAGTTATAAAGGATCCTGCACTCAGCTTTAAGGTGCACAATTGCCTGTGCACCCAGATCACCTCAGGATGCCACTCTTGATTTCACTGGAACCAGGACAAGACCATTAAACTCGTATTTTCCTGGATTTGTTCACTATTTTTCATCCCTGAAAACCAAAATTACTTAAATATGTAAGCCTAAACACCCCAAATGCAAAGCATTAAAAATTATATTTAACAATCTTGGCACAAACAGACCTCCTATCAAATCTGAGACAGCCCCATCGCTTGTAAAGATGCATTTTTTAAAGATGATTTTTTCCCTTTCAGCCTGCAGAGGCCAAGGATCACATTAACACTGCTCCTTTGAAAGCTCTGATGGGCTCTGTACATGGAAAATTGACCTTTTTTTCCAGTTAAGTTTGAACTAGTTTTAGGTAGAAACTGCTGAAGAGAGAATTTCAAAAGCTTAAGAAATTCAGTGGTCCCTTATGGATTGCAGTAATGAGTAAGATAAAATGCTCTTTCTGGTTTCCTTCCCCCTGTAATTGAAATAGATGCTGTACTGGGGCTGCAAAACTGCTGCCCAATTATCACCCAACCAGGCTGATTTACATCTGCTCAGCCTCGGCGTGACGTGAAATGCTCAGGAGGGCCAATGTAAACATGTTTATATCCTGATAGGATATGCTGAGCTCCTAATATCAGGATAATAATATTTTATCTGTATACATATATGTGCATATATATGTCTAACCATCCAGCTAGGCAACCTTTCCCATGTGAGGGCACAAAGAGCTGCTGGCTGAGGCACAGCACAGCTACTTGGCTGTGAAAGACCTGGTTCACCCCAGTGCTTGGCTTGGATTTTGGTTGCACTGTGGATGTGATCCTCTTTTAGTGGCCCATCCAAGCTTCCCTTTGGAGGGTTTCCCTGGTGTCTGAGCACCAGGGCCCTGCTTGAACTATTGGTCAGGTAAACACAAACTACTCCCAGTCTCATTAGGGTCATTTCTCACGTTCGCTTGGGTGAGGGAGGTGGAGAGGACAAGCAGCTGCTGCTGGGCTGCCCTTCAGGGCACCTCTGGCCTCCCCGCAGAACCCTTCCAAATGAGTTGGCTTTGCAAAGCCATGCAGTATTTCACAGGTAAATGACAGACTGTCTACGTGGCTGTAGGTGGGAGGAGAGGGATGTTGTGACCACCACATGAAGCGGCACCAGCACAATTCCTGACATGTTTGAAGAGTCCAATACCAAATCCCACAGGATCCCCACTCTGCGTTTCAATGTCATCAGGGTAAAATCCTCAGAGAGTGTGAGATAGGAATGCCATCACATATCAGACATTTCAGGAAGTCTCTGTAATTTCTTTAATTATTCAGACAACAGAGCACAAGGATAATAGCTTCAAGTACATTCTTATACATTATTTTGACAGTAATAGATACGTATTTAGTCATAAACTATTCTGTAGCCACCACTATGTGTACATTTTATACAAACTATTGCCATACTTGGACCCTGAAAATGGACAGTGACATCTCCTAGATGTTTTGCACAAAGTTATGGCAGTACATCCTTCATATAAGAGCTGTAGCTATGGGTTGGATTGGCCCATCTAAGGAAGCACTTCTAACACACCACTGAGGGGTGATCCTGACGAGAGGCGCCAGAGGGAGAGGTGAAATACAGACATGATGAGAGGAGGACATGAAGCTGCTTGGAATAAGTGCAACGGAGAACATGGCACAGCATTTCTCTGCTCGGTGAAACAGGCTGATCCTGGCCTAAGAGCATCTTAGCTTCTCTCACACCCCAAAGCTCTGAGCTCATCTCGGCCTTTGGGTGAAGATTAAATGAGGCAATGTCTGGTGTGGTCCCATCCAGGCACGTGCCCTGCCCTGACACAAGCTTGGGCTCTGGTCTGATGGCTCTTTTACATCTCAGTTGTGATTTTGACTGAAAGCCCTCAAGCCAGTGGCTTTAAGTTTGATCATTGACATCCCTAAACACCTCCACCACCCAACCTCTGGAGAAGGGACCTTCCAACACGGTCATTTCTTTGAGTGCAAAGGCCTTAAAAAAGGTCAACCACCTCTCAGAGACACAGTAAGAGAGCTCAGACACCCAGACGCTGCTGTACTAAGGCCAGACTCTTACAGCAGAGACTCATTTGTTCCACGATCACATTCTCACATGCCCCAAATAAGCTGGGTTTGCAGCCCCCAGCACATCCCAAAGACAGGGCGGTGGCAGAGTCCGAGCTGGGGTGGGCAGCAAGCCCTCAGCACCCACCAGGCAGTCCACAGTCCCCCGTGATGCCTCATGTCGGGTGGGCATGGGGTGGCTTGGTTCCTCTCCTGGCGCTGCAGTACGCTGTGGTCACTCCGAAGTCTCATCAGCCTGGCCATGTCCGATCTTTGGAGGCTGGAAGTGGGCCTGGACTAGAGGTTGACAGGAAGAAGAGACCACATCCATCTGTTGGGGCTTGACACAGCAGTGCTCATGCATGGGGCTCGGCCATCAGCTCCTGACAGTGCTCCAGAAACTCCTAGGATTTCAGCGTGGAAGAGCACTGTCTACACTCTCTGGAGATGGCCCCAGGCAGGGGCATTCCGGGAGGCCTTGGAGCTGCCGTCCATCCCGGCAGAGAACATGGCTGTTTCTCTGGAGCAAAAGGCCTGGTGGATGAACATCCTAGACTGGTGAGTAATGGAAACCAAAGAAAAGGTGAGAAGACATTCAAGGCAAGCTCCCTTCCAGCACGGTCCCGTCGCAGACGCGCACACACATGCACACACAATGTTTTGCAAAATTTTTAAAGGGATCCTGGAAACCCTCCATGGAGGAGCACACGGTGCAGCAGAACCTCACTGATCAGCACCTGTCAAGGATGATCCCCTTGGGGTGGGTTGGGGCTGGGACCAGGCAGGGGACGCAGCGCTGGCCGCACCACTCAGCTCCTAAAACACATCTCCAGCACATTCACCCATGGGTGGCTTGGGACGGACTCCTGCGTTACAGCTAAGGAATGTCTCTCAGGATAAATGAACAAATATTTATCCTTTTGTTTGTTTTGCAAAGGGCGTTTGGTCTGTTCTCAGTGGCCCCAAGCCCTGTGCTGTTATTCAAAGCGGCCAGTGAAATCTGGTGGCCATCTCCTTCTTCCAGCATCAGCCACATGAATCCCTCTAACTCACCAAAGTCAATGTCTCTCCCTCAGGTTTCCATCTTCTGGGCACCCAAATTGAAGCCCACTGAAATCCCGGTGTTGTCCCAAGGTGAAGACAGCTGCCTGCCTTCACATTAACGTGCTTCAAAGGGAAAACTTGCTTTAACGTCCTCAGAAATCAATTTTAAGAGCCATCCACAGTCTCCAGACCAGACTGGGAAGTGGACATGGAGCCGGTGCTGGAGCTGGAAGAGAGGAGCATCACCTGAGCGCGGATGGGGAGCCAGGGCTCTGGCAAAGGAAAACCCGTCTGCCGGTCGCTCGTGCAAATAAGTGAGGTTCTACTGTCAGTACAAGAGATTCCAGGTTATGCACAGATGTGATGGATTCATTTCCTTAATTAAAGTACCAAAATTAAATGTTATAAGCAACACATCTAAATAAAATAACGGGCACTCATTTAGGCATCATAATTCCTAAACCAATAAGCAAAAAGGAAAAAAAAAATGGGATGCACCAGGAACTCTTAGTTATTATATACTAACCAAACTGTGCATGGCACATTTTATTTCTATAAAACTATTAAAACTATTACAAAATATTCAAAAATACATTTTAGTAAATTTACAGCAGTTATTTCTCAATTTATTAATGCAAAACATCCTTTTCCCCCCTCTGTACAAACTACCATCTCCATCGTCACAGAATTGCCGCCATGTGCGCTTTTTAAAAAATATTATTTTCTAATAAACTTTTTCTGAAGTTAAAAATAACAAAGTTTCTTATGGTTTTTGCAAATAAAAAGTTTGTGTAACAGTCTTGACTTCCATGAACATGGCCAAATGGTGTTTTTACAACGCAAAACATGGAAAACAATACAGGAAATGATGTTACATTTGAAACTATTTAAATTAAAATAATATATTCTCATATTTTACACTATTTCAAAAAACGAAATGTGATTCAGTTAAGTATTGATCTCTCAAAAAAATCTAATTTACAATTCTGTGTATAAAAATATAATTTACGGACCCCCATGAAGTTTGTCTTTTTTGTGTGTGTTTGTTTGTTTGTTTGCTTGTTTTTTAGGCTTGCTGAAATGAAGGAGCAATGTAATGGAGAGATGGGAAAGTACAGAATTTTGCTTTCTGAAAGTCAGGACACACATGACATGTAGAAAAATAGACTCTGCGCAGTTTTACTTGGCCTCACAAAATAATTTTTTCCCCTGTGAGTACAGTTCACATGATAATAAATTATCAAAGAAACTATTTAAGGCTCTTGAAGGTCCGGTTCATATCATTTAAAACATCTATTCAAAATACCAAAGAAATAAATATCCAGGAGAGGAGGAAAAAAAAAAAAAAACAACCAACAAACAAAACAAAAGAACAAATAAAAATATATATATATTTATAAACTAAACAGAACAGAACTTCCAGGGGTCTTTGTTTCCCTTAAAGTCTACTTTGGACTGTCCTACTTAATTATTATTATTTTATTATTATTATTTTTAAGTCTTAATCCGTGCTCTCTTTTAAAAATATGTATTTTTTTCTTTTTTTACTCTTTTAGGTTTTTCTTTTCTTTTTTTTTTTTTCCTCTTTTTTTTGTTTTTTTTTTTTTTTTTTTCTCCTTTCTCTCTCTCTCTCTCTCTCTCCCTCTGTGTCTCTGTCTCTCTGCTGGAGCCTGGCGGGTGGCCGGGGTGGCGCAGGGTCCCCTCAGCTGGATGACACCACCATGCCCAGCGGGTGCAGAGAGTCACTATCCAGCACCCAGCTGCCGATGCGGTAGAGGAGCCGAGAGTACCAGTGGATGCCGGGGGTCGGCGGCTCTCCCATCGGGGCGCCCACTGCGGAGGGGCAGAGCGCGGCCAGCACGGCCTGGAGCAGGCGGAAGGGAGCGAAGGCCCAGTGTGCCCAGCTGTGCTCCTCGATGACGGCGTAGCACGAGGCCAGCACGCGGTCGATGAGGATGGTGCCCTGGGCAGTGAGCGGGGCGTAGGCGCCCGAGGCCTCCTCCCGCAGCGACACGCGGTGCACGGCCGCCAGCAGCAGCCGCCGCCCGCCCTCGCCCAGCACGAAGACCCGCTGGCCCGGCCGCACGCGGCTGGCGAACAGCGCCCGGCTGCCGGCGGCCCCGTCCTGCGACTGGTTCTGCTGGGGGGCCACGAAAAGGAGGTGGGCGGCCGTCAGCAGCAGCCGGGCCCGGGGCTGCCGGGTCTCGATGACGTAGAAGAGCTTGTGGGAGCCGTCCTCCCGGTCGAGGAAGGTGAGGAAGTCGCTGTAGAGCAGACGGCCCTCCGTGTCGGCCACCAGCACCCTGTCTCCCGGCCTCAGGTCCTTCACCAGCTTGGTCCCGCCTTGCTCCAGGTGCACCGTGGCCGAGCCAGGGAAGCAGCCCCCAGATTTGGCCGCCACTGAGTTTTCTGTGCGAGGAGAGAGGCACAACAGGGTTAGAGGAGGCGCATGGCAGGCTGGGTCATGGGGGCATGGGGGAACTTATCACTTACCCAGCCACCCCAACCCACCCAAGAAGGTGCAGGACACAGCCCCACTTTCCTCTGAAATTCCTCCATTCTCACCTATGAACACGCCCCATTTGCACTCAGTGGGTCAAGTGAGAATCCCCTTCCTGCCAGCTTTGAGCCAGTGCGTTTCCCTCTAGGTTAGGAGTTACAAGAGTGATTTGTCTCATTAAGGAAGTGAGCCAAAATATTTCCACTGAGAAAACTGTTCCAGAACAAAATCTCTTCTGGAAGAACTTCTCACTTGGCTACTGTTTACCCTGCACTGACACCTGATGCCAGATAACTTGCAGGCTTTCAAAGCCAAGTGGTTTTGCTGGCATAAAGTTTCATCTCTAAGCAAGTGCCTGTGCTCACGATGCTCGGGGTGCCCACTCAGCTCTGACTCAAGGAGAACATCTAGGGTAGCAAACAGCAGGGAACAGGAGGAGGATTTGCCCAATGTGCACACAAATTTTGCCACTGCAAAGCAGCAGCCCGAATTTCCCCAGTTCTACTCCACCATGCTGCACAAGCCCCCATGCTGACTCCAGCCCTCACTGCTCTCCTGCTCAGCAGGAGTGGTGGCTACTGGGGCACATCCCACCCTCATGGCACCCCTGCTTGGCATCTCCAGCACTCTGCTTCACTCCTCTTTCAAAAAAGGGTAAAGTTTCTCCCTCCCCACTAGAAGAAGGATGCTCTTCCCTGTCTCAGGTCTTGCGGTCCCAGAGCAGCCCAACACCTGTGCCAGGCCCAAGTAAATGCCTCCTTCACCTCCTCCAGCTCTTGGGAGTTACTCATTTTAGATACTACATGCTGTCATCAGCTGTTGCTGCTTTCCAGTGCTACTGAGTGGAACAATCTCAGAGTAAAAGAAAGCAAAAGCAACAATGAGACTCTAAGTCTCTCTTGCAAATCACTTTTTGGAAGCCCTGCTGCCTGTGGAGCAGTGGGAAAGCTGTGTTCCAGGCTGGTCTCTGTCTTAACAGAGGGACTTGCAGTGTTCCTAAAAGCTCTGGTTTTCTAAATATTGGGTAATACCCCATAGTATGTCATGGTAGCAAGTGTCTTTGCTACAGCTGTTGAGATTCCCCATCCCTCCCTTGCCTTTCCCTGCTTTCTCCCAGTTACTCCTTATACCAGTTAAGAAACCTGGTGATTTAGCTCCTAAAGATGGACAGATTTTATATTTTGCCTCTGTGGCTGTCACTGAAATTCCTATGATTTAAACAAATCCTTGGAGTGTCTCCTAATGACTTTCTCAGGAAGGACAGGAAGGGTGAAAATTAGACCGTTATTGATTTGCTAATGACTTTATCACTTCTCCTTCAGAAATGAAGCAGCAAGATCTCCAAGGCTTCCCTCTTCAGGGAGGACATGGCAACAAACAAGCTATGTGCTTTATGTGGAGGCCTCTGCTAGCAAACTACACCTTCCTACAAGCCGGCAGTAAAGATCTGGCTAGAGCTCTGTTTGCATATTCAGGGACTTGATGAATAGATGTAGTAGTGTAGCAGCTCTACAAACATGCCAGTGAATTGGCAGAGGTGTGAAAATCTGCTTCTTTGAGCAGTGCTTGTTTGGGTTCTCTAATTAAAATCCAATAAAGGATCAGCATTGTCATTCTGATTCATGTAATAAATGCAGACACTCTTGGAAGAGAGGACACTTCCATTTTTTTCCCAGCTTCTTCCCCCCCTTTTCTCCCCCTCCCTATTTGTTCAGGTGCAGAAACCCTATGTGCCAATTCACACACATACTCTCCAAAAAACCCAGGACCTTCCAAGCACTATTTGCACAGCAGAGCCACTTTTCCAAGGCACTCAAGATCTGTATTTGAATTTTAAATGTAGAAGCTTGCTCTAAATACTTGCTGTAGCGCATTATCAATGTCCCTTTTACCACCCCTGCCTCTCCCTCCTCTGTTCTGGTGACAATAATTCAGGCCTTGGGGGAACTCTTCTTTGCATTCCAGTCTCCTGGATCATACTTTTTGCAAACAGAGATCTAGATAAAGAATCTTCCTGCTGGCATTATGGGATTAATCTTCTCATGAGATGCTCTGTCATGAAACGAGGTTTGGACAGTTTAAGATCAGGCTGAGAGGATGGAATTCAAGCCTGCTCCCTTCAGACTGCCTCGTACAGTCACACGACCCTGCCTGACACCCTCTAAATATTGCCCCCAAGTCCGTGTGTGCCGAATCTCAATGAGCAGCTTGGGGTTGCTCCTCTCCTATGAAACACCCCTGGGGTGGATTAGGAGGCGCTCCTGGGCTAAGGTCATCGCGCACCACAATCGGACACCTTGGGCTACAAAGCCCATCTTGGCTATTGAAAGGGGTATTTCGGATCTCCACACAGCTGACAGTTTTGCAGGGCCTCTTTTCGGCTAGAAAGGACCCAGGAGCTGAACAAAAGCAGTAGCAGGCTCTCAGGACAAAGCCCACATGGGCCAGGAAAGGTGCTCAGCCCCTGGGGAGCTCTGAGCTGTAATGGGGAGAATAAACCCCTCCTGCAGGTGGGCCGGGATGGTTTCCCTGCCGTGCGGCTGCTGGGTTCGAAGCAAACGGCTATATTTAAAGAAAGCCCATTATTTTCTTTTGCAGCCAAGTGTTTCTTGACACATCCAGCAGGTTGCTGGGCTAGAGTATGCTCTTAAAAAGAGCTTTGGATGTCATACAGCTGGATGGAGGGAGGCGGTGGAGCTGGGGGCTGGCACTTGTCAACAGATTTGCTACCCCAAAAAACGAGTCAAGTGTGAAGAAAAGGAACTCTGCGAGTTGGGGATTTCTTGTGAGCTGTTCCCGGGTTGAGACAGCGTGTGGCGTTGTAAGCACAGGGGAGGGGAGGAAAAAAATTATGTGTATGTGTATCCCTGTCTGGGAATTTCCTAGCGGCTACCGCTGAAGGAGGCTGGGGACCACGTTACTTATTTATTTTCCTGGCCGGCTCCCACTCGGAGATTAGCGCTCGCGAGTAAGGCGTGCAGCCAGCGGGGCGGCTGGAGACGGCCACGAGTGTTTGTGTTGAACATGCTCCTTGGATGGGGAAAGCAGTAGATCCCACGGGGGGAGGAGAAGGGTGTGTGGCTGCGACGCAGAGCTCGTGGGAAGGCTGGCCGAGCAAATCACCCAAATAAAAACGCTGTGAAAAACAGTTGCAGCTGGGCTTTTTTTTCCCCCCTTCCCCTTCATTCTTTCCTTTCCCCCACCTCTGCTACGGCGGGGTCACTAAGAGGCGGGGGAAGGCCGGCTGCGCCCTCGGGGCTCCATTCCCATCCCTGCGGGAGCCCCGACGGGGCGGGCCGGGTGATGGGGACCCTGCAGGGACGGGAGGAGGGAGCCCGGCGGCAGACACAGGGCACAGAAGGCTCTGGGGCGCTGAGTCGTGGCCCGGGGGTGTCCGCCCACTTCGACGCGTCCCTGGGCAGGCTGCCCGCCTTACCTGCTTTGACGGAGCAGTGGATGTGCGCCTTGGACTCGTAGTAGACCCAGTCGAAACCAGCCTCGACAGCCAGGCGGGCCAGCATGCCGTACTTGCTGCGGTCCCGGTCCGAGGTGGTGATGTCCACGGCGCGGCCCTCGTAGTGCAGGGACTCCTCGGAGTGGTGGCCGTCCTCGTCCCAGCCCTCGGTAACCCGCAGCTTTACCCCGGGCCACTGGTTCATCACAGAGATCGCCAAGGCGTTCAGTTTGTCCTTGCAGCGCTGCGGGGACACGGGCAGACAGGGAAGGGTCATTGTGGGGGTGCTGCAGCCAGGGGAACACTCCCCCTTCTCTATCTATACCCCCCTGGGCCTCATCCTGCCCTCCCTGCCCAGCCAAAGAGGGGGCATCCCTCCGCTCCCTGCCAAACACACCCCAGGATGGGCTCAGCCAGAACTGAGCATCTTTTCCCCCGCTGCCAGGGAGGGACGGGGAGGCAGGTGAGGAGGAGGAGAGTGAAACCTGGGGATACAGGATGAACAGACGCTGAAACACCACAAATACCCACAGGGACGAAGCCGCCCCCTCACCCGGCACCTGTTGCAGGGACAGGGGGTCCCCCTCCGCCGCACCACCGGCGCTGGGCTGTGAGTGTGGCGGTTCAGAGCCACCTGCACGCAGCAAATTCCCTCTGCTAAGTGCCCTGTGCCTTCCCGAGAGCAAAGTTTCTGCCCAGAACAAACATTCGCCATATATCTCGGAGTCACGAATTCACCCCCGGAATGTCTCTCCTGGTCTTTTCAGCTTAATTCTGTGTTGAAAAGGGTATCAATACATGTTAACAGCCTTTATGTGCTGTAGGGAGGGGTGGTTTATTTTTCTCTCCCTTCGCCCATCACTCATTAGAGCCCTCAAAGCTGCATGGGCTGGGAGCCTTCACTCTGCTTCAAACATACATCGGCGCTCGCCTACAAAGCCGAGCAAATCCATACAATAATATAGCTCTTAGTGGGAAGATGAAAAGCAAGGGAGGGCCAAAGAGGGAAGTTAAGCAAAGCAGGGATGCCATGCAAGATAGGAGCCCTTTTGTGTGGAGTGAAACCCTTCCAACTGCTTGGAGAAAGCACTGCAGGGTTTTTCATCGACCTCCAGAGCCACCAGCCTTCCCTGGGTTGAACTGGGCCCAGCAGCACCAGGGCACGCAGGGACCAAGTAATAAGGGGCACAGGATGGGGGAAAATGAGGAAAAGGGGAGCGGCAGCCCTGGAGGGGAATGAGCTCTAAATGAAACCCTGAAAGTTTTGGGGGGTTTCCCATCTTAGCCAGGCAGGGAATAGACACAGCAGCAGTAGGGGAAAAGGACTCTCAGCCCTACAGAAAGAGAAAATCAGCACCGAAAGCATTGAAAAGTGCTTGACTAAAGGTACAGAGTTAGAAACACACACTTTGCCAGCTTTCTTCCTCCTTTTTGAGAGAAAAACAACCCATGGATATACCCGATGTGGTTGTCTTGATGCAAGTATCCATGTGGCTGAAAGCCACGGTGGGATTCAGTAAGCTGCGCTCCCAACACTTTCACTGGCCTGAGTGCCATGCTTGGCCTTCTGCAGGACCCTTCTCCCCAGTGGGCTCACAGCACACCCAATAGCAGACCACAAAATCCCCCTTTCACAGCTCCCAGGAAGGCAAAGCCCCTCTGACGACGCTACTTTTAGGGACGTGACAAGGTTGCTCAGCAAGAAAGATCCCATGTGTCCACCAACAGCCATGAAAGTGATTCCAGCAACACACAGGTATCCGAGAGATATAATACACAGTCGTGAGCTCACTTTGGACTCTCTGGCCTACCGTTTTATGGAGAGAGACGGGTGTTTGGGTTTCGGCACCGTTCCTGGCAGCAAAGTGCAGCAGCACAAGGAAGTTGATTTATTTTTTTCCCTCTCCCTCTCACACCCGAGTGGATAGATACGCTCCTTCACTGATTTACAGGAGAAGAGGGGCGAAGGATCAAACATGTCAGCTACTGATAAGGCGACAGCACTGCGCGACACGGCGATGTCTTGCCCCGCACGGAGGAGCGGGCGCGGGGGGCGCGGGCAGGGACGCGGACAGCGGTGCGGGCAGCGCCGAGGGGCTCTGGCCGCTCCGGCCCTGCCAGCACCAGTTCCCAGCTTCAGGCGAAATAAAGAAGAAGAAACAGCGTCCTAAAGGACTTTTCTCCCTTTTATACTGCCTGAGCTGGATTGTCAGAGTCAAAAGCCGTGAAGCCCAGACTATTTATTAATTCATTGGGTCGTGTGCCACAAATCAAGCCCAATTCTGTTCAGCCACCGTGAAGCTCAGCAGGGCTGCCTCCACTAACGCTTTGTGTGGAGGCAAAGTTGTTCAACAAGCCCTCTCCTGCCAGCTCCTAATCTCTTCACAAATGAATTGCTTGAAGGAAACACTTAACAGGTACCTGTCAGTGTAAACAACCTGGTGGGCTTCCTAAATGCCAAGTTGATCTCTAAATTCCTCACATCACGCACCGGTTGTGTGCCTGCATTACACGAGATTGCTATTTTATTTCATACAAATTCCAGCTTTATCATACTGACCTGGCCTCCTTATCTCTCTCCCGAATCCAGCCAATGGCCGGGTTGGGGGGAGGAAGGGGAGGAAGGGGGGAGCCCTTAGCAAACTGCTGGTGTCACCTGCAAAGTTGAAAACCTGACTTACCTACCTCTGTTTGCGTTCGCCCCCCCTCCCCTTCTGGAGTTAATATTAACTAGCGGCTAATGCATTCGGCAACCACTCTGCAAGTTTAACGATTCTGTCCATGAAAGATCTCTCCATGGTTGAAGGGCTCCCGAAGCCGGCGTTTAAAGGCTGGGATTTAACGAGAGGTTGCTGGCCGAGGGAGAGAGGGAAGGAGACGAAAGCAAGGCAGGGAGGCCAGCGGCAGGACGGCACCCCGGGTCGCCGGGGAACGGGGGACAAGGGCAACCATTCCGCTTGCTCCCCGGTCCCGCTCCGCTTCCCCGCTCCCTGCCTGGCCCAGGGGTGCCGGAGCCCCGCTCGCTCCCCGACCACGTTCCCCCACCTCGCTCCCCTCTTTGCCGCCGGGTACCCGGCCCTGCGGCCTCCCCGGCCCCGCTGCTCTCAGCCCACCTCCCCCCTTTGTGTCTAAGGCACGGGAACAAGCACTGAAGGAGGGGGGGAAAAGTATTTGTTTTCGTTTCGTTCGTCTGAGGGAAGTTGACAGAAGGTCAGGAGTTCAGACGCTGCCAGCTAATGCAGCGGGAGCGGCCAGCCGCGTAGCCGGCGCGTCGTGCCCCGGGAGAGCCGCGGGGCCGGGGTCAGCACGCAGCCCGCCCCCGGCCCGCAGCCCACCGCTCCCGACCGTGCCCCGGCTCCCCCCGCGCCCGCCGCCCCGCTCCGCTCCTCTCCGCCGCGCACACGCACCGGCGCAGCCGCGCAGGGAGGGATGCGCCGAGCCCCGGCGGGAGCCCGTCTCCCGCGGAGCCGCCGCCGCTGCCGCCGGGCTGCGGAGGGAAGGGTGAAACCCGAGCCGGCGCGATCGATACGCGAGGGGAGTAAGTGGAGCTGAAAATGCGAGAGATGCGGCTCCGGAGGCAGCGGGGGCGGAGGACGGCGGGTGCGCGGAGGGGCGCGGGCAGCGCCCGAGAGGGGACCGGCACCCGCTCCGCTCCGCTCCGCACCCCTGCGCGGGGCGGCGGCGGCGACGGGCGGAGGCGCCGCCGCGCTCTGAGGTGCGGTGCGATTTAAGGTGGTCGGGAGGAGATGGTGGCGGCCGCCGGTCCCTCGCCCCGAGAGACCCGGCAACGTGCGGAAAATCAGGCCGAGGAACGGGGAGAGTTTGGGAAATTCCACCCCCCACCCCCCCTTGCCCGCGTCCACTCCCCGCCTAGTCCTTCCAGGCGAGTCCTGCTCTAGCACTGAAGGTGGGGCTTAAATGTATTAATATTAAAAAAGCGCTGTTGACCTATATTTGGAGGAAACCCATTTCCAGTGTCTAGATTGCATGTAGTTTCTGAAACTCCGGGATTGGCAGAGCAATTGACTTCACCGAGCTCTCTGTTGAGCATGAATAATAATTACGAGGTGACTCTCGGAGCGGTTCTCTCTCACACTCTTTCTCTCTTTCTCTTTCTCTCTCCTTTATCTTTTTTTCTTTTTTTTTTTTCCCCCATAAAATGGTTCCGCAATCCGATTCCACCCGAGATCCAATATTTATCCAGTTGTAAACCTTGTGCCATCAGATTTTTTAAAACAGAAGGTGATGCAATGCCGATAAGTTGCAAGTCCCTCCCCTATGGAAGTACCAAGGCATTGGCGGCGAGCATCCTTAAAGAAATATCAATATATTTACGCTCTGATGGGCACAATTGCAAATGATGGTATTGCAATACGAGCTATATAATACGGAATCAGATGAGGAACGGTCGATCCGGCTTCAGCTGCCTTTTGTGAGTGCACGACTGCATGCCTACTAAATTTAGAATATGCTCGCGAGGAAAACAATAATAATAATGAAGGTTAAAATGAAATGAAGGAGAAAAAAAGAGAAATTAAAGAATATATATATATATAAATCAAGTCAGCAGGAGCAGCAACCACGGACTACGTTTGTAATAATGAGTGGGTGGCCTGGCGGTCACTATACACTTGGGGTCCGCTGAGCTGTATGCAATTCGTTTGATCAAAGTGCATCCTTGGGGACAAATGCAAACAGCAATCACTAACCAAGTTACAGGGAACGCCATGGCACGGTAATGACTGTAAGTATCACACAGATTCCCCCACCGAATATCTGAACACCTCCAGCTCCAGCCCCTGCTAACTTGTCTGGATAGATGGTATTTACATTTAATGGGGAAACTAGCAGAGTTTGGAGGGGCGGGGGGAGGAGGGGGAGAGGGAAAGGGGGGGGCTTTCAAAAATACTAAGACAGATGCGTCCTTTAGGATTGCTCAGAGAGGTTAACAAACACAAATACAGGTATCTCTGTGGCTCTACCTGAGTCATCAGTCTGTCAGCTCCCGTGTTCTCTTCATCCTTAAAAATAATGTCAGGGTTGTAATTTGGGGTTAGTTCTTTAAATCTCTCGGAGTTTCTTGTGATCTTCCCTTCATATCTTCCACTGGCCCCTAGGGTCTTCTCTGCCACATTGGGAATAAACTGCTTATAGGCTAAAGGGGTCAGCTTTTTGGGGTGTCTCCTTTTTCCAATGCCCCTGCCTGGTCCACAAGTCAGCCCAGAGGAGACTAAAAGAGCGCAGATGAAGCCCACCAAGAGAATTCTTGTCAACAGCAGCATTTCGTCCATTGAATCCAATTACTTCAAAGCTCTCTGTGCCTATCCCTGGCTGTCTCTCTAGAGCTCTCTCTCCTCCTATGTCCTTGTCTGCTTTCTGAATCGTATACTATCCACCGATCCCTAGCAAGACAGGTGCTGGAATGGCAGGCTTTAGGTCGCTGATAACGGAACACATCGGAGTTTGGTCGGGAGACAGCAATCGAGAGACAAAAAAAGGGTCTGATTTTAATGGTAGCAAAGCAAGACGCTTGTGAGAGGAGTCTGCCTTTAGTTCTATATTATAGCTGCCAGGGCCGAGAGCTGATTGGCCAAGGCGAGACAAGCTTGTCTTCTGATGTTTTAACCCTCAAAAAGGCAACAAATTCTTGAAAGATTTTTTTTTCCTTTTACCTGAAGGGCTTGGAGCTGAGAGGGGTGGAGATCGTGCTTTCTTGGGATAACATCAATTACACGCTTTTTTTTTTTTTTCTTTTTTCTTTCTTTTTTTTTCTTCTCCTTTTTTTTTTTTTTCAAAAACTTTCTTGGCAGAATGGTACATTTGTCAGCAAGAGGAACAGATGCCTCTCTGAAAGAGGGGAAAAAAATTAAGATTTGCAGGCTGCCTCAGTGCAAGTCAAGTTTGGAAGGGCAGTTGTGGTTAAATAAAATGCCGAATTATCGGGGCGCCGTGAAAATAGGAACGTATTTGGGCAATATTAACGCCCCGGGGGGGAATAATGACATTTCAGAGCGCACCCACCTAAATGGCTTTGTAACAGGTTTCTTGCCCCTGAAAAAGGAGATTGCTCTCCCTCCCAAAGACATACATTTTTAAACACATTCGCCTTTTAGCTGATAAATGACCACTTTAAAAGCAGAAACAGGTCTGATGCGAAGCGGCAGTTAAATGAAGTTAGGCTGTCTGACTTGTGTATCACACAACTGCAGTGTGGCACTTTTTTTTTTTTTTTTTAATAAAATCAGGACTATCACCCAGTTTAAAATAACGTTGTATCTTCTGAAGTGCATGAATAATCAACTGATTAAAAATAGATGCTCTCCTGAGCACGCTGGGGCTATATTCTTTGTTTCTTTGGTCAAAGTCGGAGAGGAGCGTTTTAGACTCTTACACCTCCTTGCGGGGTGTCATTAAGTTTATAAGAAAAGCATAGTGTTGAAAGCATCCGCAAACACAATTAACAGAGATCGATCCAAGCAAAGTGAATGGAAAGGGGATAAGTTTAATGTTAAATTAATTGTTATCTCATGCAGCGTGGCAAGTGATGTCTTTATCCCGATCTCCAAAAGCTACTAATCAGACAAAGGTGTTGAGAGACGAGCAAAATTGCAGAGATGAGGCTGATAGAGCAGGTTAGACAGATCAGCAGAGTCCCATATGAACAAACACTTCTCTGCCTGTAAAGTGCTCATTTGCTTTTGCTCCTAAGAAAATACAACTTGTCCTAGGAGCTAGAAACTTTCAGGAGTTTTTTAGGAGTTCCTAAAAATTCCAGGACGGTGTGCTGAAGTAATTCAAAATCCACTTTCTCATAAAAACAAAACACATCCAAAAAATAAACTTTATTTAAGTTGTGGGATTTAAAAAAAGGAAAAGAAAAAGAAAAGAAAAGAAATTAAAAGAGCTCTTTGGGGTGAACAATTATATGGGAGTTTTCCAGTCTGTGACATGGAGCTGAGTAGTAATCAACTTAACCCTTGTGAAAATGGATTTTTAAATTAGTTTTTAAGTGGTAAAGAACTTGTATATACGTAAACTGTAACAAGCAGGTCAGCATGGACTTTTCAAGGGACCAAGTGGTCTTTTCAGGTAAACTTTAATAAAGAGCCGAAAGAAGTGGTCCGAAGTGATCTCACGCCGACTCTAACTGGTGCTCTTTCATCTTTTTTAGCCTATGTGTTTCTTCTGCTATTTATGTTTCTTTGTGGAGTTTCAGTGAATCATTGATTCTCTTTCCGACCTCTAAATTGAGGAGTTTTAACTTGGAAATGGGTAAAAAGTTAGAAAGTCAGCAGCTTGGCTTCTAGGTTGTTATCAACCAACTTAGCTGCAGAAACAAGCTGTATAACATCTAAATACCTGCTTCATGCTACTAAAAAACAAACTTAAGTTTTATCTCCCTGTCTGCGTGCATGCGAGAAGACAGATACAAGGAATATATAATTTATACAAAAGAGGGTAAGTTCTTTTGATGTGGTTGCTTAAACAGCATGACTTGATATAACAGTTGATTAAACAGCGCCAAGGAATAAAAGCTATTCTTAATGGTGTGGAATACTGCAAAACTTTTACCACCCCTCTTACCTTGTCCCCCTCCCCATGGAAAGAAGACCGATATCCCAGGCACTAGATTGGTGGACATCGCAGTGAAGAAGTCTAGAGAATAAGTATAAACTCCCTCATTATCAGATTGCCATATGTACAAAGCAGTCACCCAAAGATTAACAGGGAAGGAAACGCAAAGAAGGAATTAATTAAATGCAAGTAATAAATGCGCGGGGGGGGGGGGGGGGGG